>NC_133024.1:25789230-26093846 GCF_048771995.1 Taeniopygia guttata
TCGACATCCAAAAAGAGCTGGCAGGACCAATGACTACTCAGAGAAATGCTCCTCCCACAACAAGGTCTGCAAGCCAAAGCCTTACTGCCCAGTCATGTCCACAGCTATCACAGTCCCCACACCAGGTGGAGAGGCACCAAAGAAGATCTGTGGATAATCCAAAACCAAAGTGTACCAGCCCTGTCAACAACCCAGCAGCCTGCACAGCTGCTGCCACAACCAAACACTGACTGGCTTTCAGACCACTGCAAGCCCAGAAAGCACAAGCAGTCAGGCAGAAGGAATGTATTCATCTTCTCTTCTTAAATCAGGCCAAGCAGAGGCAATTTGTGAGACAAGCTCTAATGGAGAAATTAATCTAATGAAAGAAACAAGACCCAAGGTTAACTACCAAAGTCAACTCTTCATATGCAAGCTGTCTAATTAGTATCTTTTGGGCAGTGGAGATAAATAACTCTATTTTAATGTCATCAATTATAATTCAGATGCATGAGTCCAAGATTGCATTTTTTAATGGGCTGTTCTAAGGTATTTCCAAGTCTGACCCACACTTCCTGGCACACTGTAGATTTGGGATCAAAAAGAAATCAATTTTTTTTCATATACCAAAGAGGCTTGCTTTGAGGGCACAGCTCAACTCAAGTCTTATACACAGAAATCTGGTTAACAGTATAAGCAAGAGGTAACTAATACAGTTTTCCCCTGAGAAAGGAGGAAGAAATAACTAGTTAATCACAGCCCAAAAATGTTTATTGTGTGGCTTAACATGTTATTGAAAAACCTTCAAATGAGTGGGAATAAGCAAAGAGAATCTAACACAATATTTGAGCCAGATTTTCATAAGCTGGTGTTAGTCTGATACACATCTATTTTTAGTGAACTGTCCTGGGATGACAAAAAGTAACAATTGAAATACTGCACTGTTATCTTTATAATCTCTTACTTGCTCTTGTTAGAGACACAAATGAACTATTAGGCCTTTAAGACAATATCTCAACAGAAGGCACAAAATACTACTTCTTACCTATGCAGTAAGTGGCAAAGTTTAACTCTTAAAAATAAGCTGGTAAGCTAAATGAGCAGAGGCAAGATGGTTATCAGCATATGGCAATTTTATGGGACACAGCTCAAATTTGCCAGGGTAGGATGTAACTATCGAAGTCATAAAAATTGAAATAGTAATTTTTCTGCTGTAAGTTTTACAACCAAACAGACAAGAAAATATAAATAATAAAAAAATCTTTATAAAATATAAATAATATTTCTGCAGTTCACGAGACCCAGAAAGATGAAGGCAACCACTGCACCTTCAAAGCCTCCCTGCTGTGCCAGCTGCACAAGACTGAAGGGGGAGGCTAATAGAGCTCATCTGCACAGGTTTGCCTGAAATATCTGCCGTTCACAACTGAATCCATAAAATTCTGCCTACGAATGGTATCAAGTTTGTTTCTGTATAAATCAGAAAGGAGAAAATGTAGCCCTCAGGCAGGCTGCCTGGAACTCTGCCCCAGAACCAAGGGACAGCTCCTAACAGAAACAGAATTAAAAACCATATTTACACCAAGCAAACTTACCATTCAACAAATTATAGAACACTGCTCTTGTGCTCTTCACACTGGTGGCACTGCCCACAGAACCTCCAACATCCCACAGCTCAATGTAATAAGTCTTCTCTTCTGGGGTTCCTTCTTTGTAGTCATGGATCTGATGAAAAATTCACATCGTACATAACCACAGCACCATGTCACAGGAGTTAATCCACACACTTCCAGCTGGAAGGATTATTGCACTTGGATAGAAATTTGGAAATTCTCATGCTGACGCTATTTCAAACCTCTCAAGTGGAAGAGAGATGGAATGAGCCAAGCAGCAGCCACTGGGCACCACAGAGATGGAGATCACCATCTCATGTGAGAGGGAACCTGGTGAGTAAACAGGGAGCATCCTTTGCATCTCAGCATTAACAAACCCAACATCTCATGATGTGCTTGGACACAGTGTTTTGCTAAAGCAAATGGAAAAATTAACGTCATGACTTCTTAGTTGTTAAAACCCACAAGGCAGCACTGCAAGAATATTAACACAGGTGACAGACCTGGATCGCAACTGACCACATCTTTTTCCTACCCAAACTCTGGCATCTCAACTGAATTAATCAACAACTTCTGCCCCCAGATCTGCTGAGTCGTTTTGCTCCACAATCAAACAGGACTGCCACATTCCTCTCCTCGGATTTTGGAAATACATCCCTAACCTAGGGCAATGCATTTCAAGGAGAATGCAGCAAAGAATGATGAAGGAGAAGAGCATTTATCAATGTCCCATGAGGGCTGTAGGCTGGGCCAAAGGTGGATGGGCATACACATTCTTCCCACAGCAGGTCCTGCAGCAAGTAGACAGGAGAAGAAGCAACTCCATGGTCACAACTGTCACCAAAATCCAGGAAATAAACTCTCTAACCCAGTTAGGTTAGAAAATCAACATTACTTTATTCAGCACTGAGGTACATGAGTAGCACTTCACCAAATGTGTACATCAGTCACCAAAACTTAAAATTCTTGATACATTTTGGCAAACAAAGGAATTAGTGCTCACTGGCTTACAAGTGACACAGTTATCTTCATTAATTAGTATTTGATCTTCTATTGGTTATTGATTTCTCACTTCTCATGATAACTAGCCTATTTTTTCAGCCTTTTTTATTATCTTTTTCCCAGATAGGGACAGTCTTATTAATTGTCTGTTAGTTTCTTCTTCAGCTCTGCTTTCTGTAACATGTCTTTGTGGTTTATAAATTCTGCATTCCTGGTGTCCAGGTCTCAACACTAAATTTCTCCTGTCAATTTCCTCACCCAGGCCTAAGAGCACTGAAGCACGTCCTAAATTTTTATTTGTTTTTCTAACACATGAGCATCACCCAGAGCTTTCCTGTGCTCCCACAACCTAAACAAGCAAAGTGTTTTTCCCCACTGTGTTTGGCTGACAACTTGGCTGTTCCTTGCCTGTTTCTCAAGGAACTGGCCACCCTGTGTCTTATAACACACCAGTGGCCACTGTAGCAGGGAGCAGAGCTACGAGTGACAAATGTCTTGTCTGATTGTGACAAACTTGGAAGGTCAAAACTCGCTTACACAAGTGCTTGGCTCACATTTGACACTACTTGCATCAGAAGATTAAGCCTTCAGCAAAACACATGATCAAAGTGCACCTCTTTCTGCGGAGGTAAGTAATTAAAATAAAAAGTCAAGGCCCTTCCTTTACACGTCAGGCTCAGGGCCACCAAGAGGCCGTGCACGTCACCTACTCGCACATCCACGGAGCAGCCCACTGTCCAGGACGGATTTCCCAACACCTGGTTGTGGCACAAGAGATGGACGAGCGACGATTTCCCGACACCTGCAAGTGCACAGAGAGAGAACAACTCTTGGAAGGCGGTGCCAGGGTTACAGGTGGCGAGGCCGGGAGCAGCACTGAGTGAACGCGGGCGGCCCCGGCCCCTCAAGCGGGTGACGGGGAGGGAGGCGAGGATCAGATCGCGGAGGAGCGGCCGCAGGACACCCGGCCTGGAGACACGGACTCACCGGAGTCGCCCAGCACCAGCACCTTGACCCTGTCCAGAGCCGCCATCTTTACCCTGCTTAGCAACACCGCCCGGCCACGGGGGCGCCCGCCAATCGCGGCGCGTGTTCTTCCCGCTCCTCCCAACCTATTGGCCGCCCGCTCGAGCGGCCAGCGCGGTTGTCACTTCTGATTGGTTGATCCCCGGTGAGGGCGGGAAGGCGCAGTTCTGTGCGGGCAGGCGATTGGCTCGCTTGGCAGGCGTGGGCGGGGAGGGGGCGGTGCGGCGCACGCGCCGCTGGCGGTGGCGCTGACGGCAGCGGCGCGCGCGGCGGTGAGGCGGGCGGCGCCGCCCGGAGCCGGGGAGAGCTGGAAGCGGCGCCAGGTCAGTGCCGGCCCCGGGAGCGGCGTGCTGCCTGCGGGGCCCCTGCTCCCGCACCGTGTGCCCGTCCGGGCCCCTTCCTCGCCTTGGCTCCTTCCCACCGTTGTGTTCCTCCTGCGGTGTTTGTTGAGGCTTCTTTGTTTTCTCTATTTTTTTTTTTTCTTTTTTAAAATGAGGTTCTGCTGACCTCCTCTTGCCCTACAGAATCCCACACAGTTCGGTGTTTAAAGCTCAGCACATGAAAGCGGGTAGGGAATGGGAAGCTGTGCAGACGGGTAGGGATTCTCCCCTCAGGCTCGGCCGGGAGGTCTGTGCCGTGTGTGGTTCGGAGGGACATGCAGGGCTATGGGCATCTCAGGAGTAGCTGGCTGGCAAAGTGAGCTCCTTCCTGTGTTTTTGGTGTTTGTTTGGTTTTTTTTTTTGGTGTATTATATTCTGGTCTCAGGAGCGTGCTGGTTCCCCGAGAAGCAGGCCAACATCTCATCTCATAGTGGCACCGAGCTGCTGTTCAATGGCTCCAGCTATTAGGCTTGTGCCATTCCAAGCAGCTCACAATGAAAGAGCAGAATGATTATTCTGAAAAGGTGTTCAGCCGTGCACAGCTAATGTGCATTTTCTTGAAGTCTAGGTAGCTTAATATTTTACACCCACAAAAAGGTGGAGTTTTGCAGTGACATCCTCTCTGGACACGCTGGTTCTCTTGCTCATCAGAGTTCACCACCAGCTCACTTAACTGTTGGAAAACATCGCAAAAAGGGGGAAAAAAAAAGTATTTTTCTACCTTTAAGCAATCAGTTTGGTGCACAGGGTGGTGGTGTGAGGGCAGAGCCATGTGCCTGGGAAGGAGAACATGCTTTTAGGCAGGAGTGAGGCTTGATGGGAATTGCATTCCTGCCTTCCACTTCCTGTCACATACAGCTCACTTTTTCACAGGATGCTTTAGGGGTTTCTTCCGAACAAGAAACTATGTTAATTAAAGCTAATCTAGTGTCTTGTTACTTAGTTTCTTTGTTTATTTATTGCTTTTATCCACGGTATATACTCACCTAACTAAAACTGTATTTAAGCCAATGATTCCATAATTTTTCGTTGTCTTTCTGGAATTTCCAAAAGGCAATATTGCTCACATCATCTATCATGATGAAAAGTGTGGTGTTACAGGTCTTATTGAATCCATAATGTGAAAAAGCAATTATTGTTTTTTTTTTTTTTTCTGTCAGAAACATAGAAAGGAATGGTTAAGCTCTCTTTGCCTTGGTGTAATCATGACTTCCTATGCTTGATATGTGAGAGACATGATCTTACTTTCTTCCCTTTAAAGAAACCCCCAAAACCATACAACTACATTGTGTGAGGGTTGATGCTTACACGTCTCTGAAATAATACATATTCTCCTGGTAGGTTCAGATCAGAGTGTAAATTTTAAGAGGTTCTGGTATCGATAATTAAAATTTTCCAATAGCCTCACATTACAGTTAGGTCAGTTTTGCCTCCATGTGGGGGAAGCTCCCCACTCATCTACATCCTTAGCCATGCATTCTTTTCTTTGTTTTGTGTTGGCTCTAGTCTGGTAATATAAATGATTAAATTATTGAACTTTTCCCCTTTGCCCTCTCTGAAGTGTCCCACTTTTTATTTTGATATGTCAGTTTTTCACTTTTTAGCAATTGGTTCTTGTTGCTACATGAATAGTGAACTGCCAGAATTAGGACAGAAGGGTGGGGCTTGTGGCTAAAGGCAAGGAAGGAAAAGAAAGACTTTCTTAGGTGTAATTTGACTTAAGTTGCAACAGGAAATTTCATCCAGTAAAGGAACACACAGGTGGTCCTTTAATTTCCTGACACCTTGCAATTGTTTATGCTGGGTTAAGATTAGAAGAGTGATTGAGAATTACATCCTGAGCCTGCATTGTTCAGTTTCTGTGCCTGGTGTGGTCAAACCTTGTGGCCTTATTACATCTCGTTCCATATGTTTTCACTTGTGAAAATGGGGGGAAAAGCCCTCATTTCAGCCAAGCCCCTCAGCCTTTCTGTGTTCAGCTGCAGCACAACTTCTCATCCTGAATGAAGAAAACCCTTTGATACCTGAGGCCTCCTGGTTTCAGTTTATGGAAGGCCAGCAAGACGATGGGAGTGAACAGAGATTGTTCTTTTCTGCCCTCATACTTCAAGACAGGTCTTGCAATGAAAATACACTTATTTCTCATCCAGATGTAGTGAAGGAGGAAGGCTGAGCAGCAGCATTCATGAACTCTCCAGGGAATCAAACTCAGTAAGCTCTTGATAAAATGTCAGAAGACTTTATTTTGAAACTGATGTGGGATAAAAGCAATTCTGGACTCACTACAGAGAAATGCAAGTAAAAACAAAACTCCAAAGTGGAAGATTCTGTGCCCTTTTCTGGAAAGAATTAATAGTGTCTGAGGTTACGTTGTACAGTTATTGAAAATCTTGATGACATATTTTCCCACTGTAGTTCTGAAATGTATGCCTTTCCTTCCTGTTCTCAGGAAGATTCAGGATTGCTTCTCTTAGCTTAACCTCATCATCTTCTGAAAAGCAGAATTTTAAATCTAGTTAGATTGATAGACTACAAGCAGGGATCTGGTGTTTTTAAGTGACAGCTGGAGCAGGATATGGCATGCACTGGCTCCAGGAAGCCCATTGTACCTGCCACATTCACGGGAGAGGGGATTTTCTTATTATAACTGGATTTAGATTTTACCTGGAGAAACTATTTCAGTGGTGCAAGCAAGTAATATTTTTCCCCCTTTCTTAAAAATGGTGTGTCAGAAGCTTGCAGAAGCATTTTCTAAGCAAATCAACAAAAGCTGGTTTCAAAGATTTAGTGGAAAAGAGCACTAATTCAATAAATGTGGGGAAAAACAGGAAGCACCTGTGCAAGTGTTAACAGTGTGTCTGATAGCCTGTGTTCACATCCAAACCTGCAACTCCTAGTTTTCCTCCAGAAGAGATCTGGGGTGATACAAAACCTTTGTATATCCATATGAGTCTGAAGAGCAGTCTGCTTCCTTTTTTAAGATCCTGCTTTTAAAGATCCTCTGTCAAATATATGAATAGTGACACCATTGAATTTTCTAGGTAAAATTAATATAAGTCTCAGAAGTTACATGTTGAAACAGGATGATCTACATTTGCAGTATTGGATAAAAATTCATATTAATTTACTGGCTGATGTAGGTTTTCATATTTTCTAGTACTGTTTTCATCTACATTGTGGCTTCTAGGTTACCACCCTTCTAGCACTTTTTGTTTCAGTTTGAGTCAGGAAAAGCATGCAGAAAAACAGATCTAACTTCATTAGCACAATTCCTGTTCATTGGAATTGAAAACTCTTGAAATTGTTGTATGTGGAGAAGAAGAGTTCAGTTGTTTTCATGTTGCATCAGGAAAGTCCTGAAAGTGCTCAGTTCAGATTCTGGCTTCTGTGTGGTCTCTGATCCCATCATATTGAAGAGTTTTTTTGCAGTCACTTGTTCTCCCCCTGACATCCTTTCTGGCATCTCTGGTTATACTGAAGGCCTCATACATTTTACTAAAACTCAGGTAAAATCTTGCAGAAGGTACCTTTATTTTCTTCACTCAGCAGATCTGATTGGGTTGTGTAACTGTAACTCTCTTTTTCTAGTGTTGCCTTTTATAGACACATCAATATTAATTCTTTCAATTACAGCAATTTTAAAAACCCAACAGATGTGTTTTTAGGTTTGCTGTCCTACTGTGTTAACACAGACAGGTCTGCTTTCCTCCTGTACCCAAAATACTGAATTGTATTAATGTGATTACCCAGAACAATTCCCCACCAACTGTCTCTTTTAATAAAGTCCATGTTTAAATTTGGAAATTCTTCTTTTGGCTGTTTCTGAATAAGATGCTGTCCAGTATGCCTTATTATTAGTGCTGTAGGTGCATACTGGCATAGCTGAGTATCGTGGCTACTGTATTTTTTTTTTCCCTGAAAATGTTCCTTGATGTTCATAAATTATTAAGGTCAGTTCAGACATTATTATGAAACAGATGCAGGTCCATTAAAACCTTGTTAAAGGTGTTATCATATTTCTTTGCACATGTAATTAATTCAGGTTTGACTTACTGCTTCAGGGGAAGGTGAAGTCATTGCTGAAGGATGCAGTAGTAAAGTCCCCTGGGTTTGAATTTTGTGAGTTGAATCAGTGTCTTTTTTGCCTGGTGAAAGATGGTAAGAATTTGCAGTTTAGGGACTAAAAGTCTTGGATTCTTCATGGACAAGACATCAGCTTGGCCTGGTGAGATCTGGCAGTGGTATGCACTTACTTTTTTTTTTTTTTTTTTTTCCCCTTCAAAGATGGCACTAGTCAGTTGTTTTTTTCACCCAAAGACTGTTTTCTGCAGGATTTAGACCTTAGTGTGTTAATCCACTTTTTGGAGGATAACAGGAGAGAATGGTTTCTGGTGTTTTCAGAATGCTTGTATTTCCATATATCCCCATCTGGAAGAAGACTGTCACAGTCAAGATGCCCTCTGTTACCTGAGGATGAAGAGGATTTGGATACCACTCAAAATCTCCAGCAGAGTAGAAGAAACTATTAAAAGTCCTACTCCCACTAGATGAAAAATAATATTTTCTAGTGATTGACACTAAGAAATATTATTCAATCTCTCAATGTTGCTGAAAACTCAAAGAGTTGGTTTTATTTATTGGTCCCTTGTAAGTATCTGTTTAAGCTGTTTGAGTGCATTATTCAGGAGATTGTACTTTAAACCTATTTTGGAAGTATCTGTGGGGATCTGCAGCTGTCTTATCAATGCAGAGAAAGTGCTTTACATCAGCTCTCAGATGAGGTGTCCAGAGTGAGATGTGCTTATTTAAAAGCATTTTTCTCCTTTTTTTATTTCAACTGATGTCTGAAGGTCACTGTGCCCCTGCAAGTTGCATCACCAAGATTTTCTGCTAGGAAGTTTTAGGGAAAGTGGACTGTTGAGGAGAGAAAGTTGTCTGCTCTTCAGATCAGCACTTAACAAGATTTTGACTTGAAAAATTTGATTTTTTAACTCTCCTGGTTGCCAGGTTTTATTTAAAATTGATCTTTACACTTATTGTTTACTGTGCTTTAACTCTGAATAAGATTTCATCATTTTGAATAAATCAAGGCTTCCCTCCATCTCCTGCATTGACATTGTTTTATAGTGTCCGTATGTTGCTGATAGATATGTCAAAAGCAAGATTTAAGTGACTGAAAGACTGAAAAAATAACAACAGAATGACATTTACCTTTAGAGATGATATCCTGTGACAGTATTTAGATTTGGTCTGACTTAGAGATTCCAAAATACTGCATGGCTAACTCTTGGTGGGACATTGTTTATTGCTAACACTTTTACCTTCAATGCAAAGCTCTGTAAAACTCTCCTTTGTGTGAGATGAATCCCTGTGTCTCTGGCATGAAAGAGAAACCTAGCTGACTCTTAGAAGTACGTGTTTCATGGTTAATTCATGGTGTGATAGATGTGTTTTAAGTGAATTTCCTTAAAGGGAAGCTGTAGCTGGACATCCAGGCATTGTTTGCTGTGAGCTATTGTCAGCCTGGGCACCAGCAGTCAACAAATGTAGTTCAGTTAATTTCAGTTTGAGCACTGTAAATACCATTTGGCTCTAAGTTAGAGGAAAAGCAAAGCTCAAATAGGGAAGTGTTCTAAAAGAAAACCACGAAGGTGGTGTTTTTCTTATCCAACAAGCATAAAAGACAGAATGATCTTAATTTAGTTACTGTGACGCTTCACATTCCACAGCCTAATTGCTTTGTAGTATGCCAGTACCATAACCCTTAAGAGCAACATCCCTCCTCAGTGGCAGCAGAGGGTAGGGGTGGAAGAGAGCAAAGCTTCAATGGGTAATGCTACACTTTTTTGAAAGGACGCTGTTTATCATAAGAGAAAAAAATACCCAAGACTACTGTGATAAATGATCACAGATTTTTGAGATGTCTTAGCTGATGGAAGTGACACAGCAGCTGCTTGATTACTTAGAGAGTTGGTGATCTCAGAGGGATGTCTTAGTGTGGGGAGTGGACAATGGTTGTGTAATGGTGTGTGTGAAAAGGCCTATCAGTGGTTTTATGACAGTGATGAAAAAAATAGGATACTCATCCAGATCCTTTCTTCTGCTTTCACTTTTTGCTTTATTTGGTAGGCTTGAATACTGGGGAGATATATATACAGTGTGTGAAGCATCTAATGGAAGTGAAAATAAGCATTGGTAGAATTTTACCATTTAATATATTAGTTCACAGATAAAAATTGCATAGCAATGATGAAAAAAACAGAAAATAGGGTGAGGGGGGTTTTCTTCAGTGGAAAGAACCTTTTGCTGAAGAAATGGTTACTCATGTCCTAAACTAGTATAGAAAAATCATACTGAAAAAGTTGAGAGTCTTATTTGATGTTATCTGGAAGTGTAACCTGAATGACTATTTCAAAAGCACCTTTAATACTTTGTTCTTTCCTTGAATCACTGGTGCTGTCTGTGAGCTAAATCTGGCAGGGGTGACAATGTGAGGAATTCCTTGCATGTGATTTTATATATGTTGCCATATATGTCAGAGTCATGACCTTTTGTGCCATTTGATGTTATGGTGGAGAAAAGTGAAGTGAAAATAGAGTAGTTAGAAATAGTTGTCTTGTCGCAGGCAGCCTGGTAAGTGGTGGTAAGTAACTCAAAGGATACTTCATGGAATATATATATTTTAAACGCATCATATTTGGTATGTCTTGACTTTTTCTTCATTTATGATGCTGTATTACTCATGGGCTTTTAAGTACTGAATGTGGGACTTTAAATAAAGGTTCAGTCCTTTATAAGGACCTCTTTGCTCATACAAGAACAAGACTGAAGCAGTTTGTGATGTAGGAGTTGGTAGTGCTAATGGTTTTCATGCTGCAGATAATTGACTGAGGTCTGTTTATGAGCAAGGATCTCTTCTCATGGTGCAGCTGGGAGTTTTTGCTTGAATGCATCCAAGCTTGTACAGCAAGCTGTCCTCATAGGGCATCTCTGCCCAGGGATGGCTGAGATGCTAAACCAGACAGGGCTGCTTACACTAGAATCAAGTGATGTCAGCTGAGGCCCTCAGACTACACTCTTGGGCTGTCTTACGGCCTTTCTTTCTGTAGCTATTTTCTGCTTTTCCCAATTTATGGGTCTCAGTTATCTCAAAGCTGTCTTCTGAAGGACAGCTTTCTTACTCAAGCTGTGTTGGCTGTGACTGAATACAAATGAAATCTGCTGTATGTTTTGGTACTAATTTCTTGTGAGCTTTAAAAAAAGTTTTACATTGTTTTGCTTTGAATGAGAGGTATCATTTCCTATTTCTGTAGCATTATTGACACCTAAGAAGAAAGTACAAGGCTTAGCAAAGGGAAATGGAAAACACCCCATCCTTTTCTTACCTCTAAGTAAGATAAATAAGAACTTTGGAAGTTAGAAGACTAGCTAAGAATCCATCTGCCTTTTTGTCCTTGCAGTATACATGAAGCTCACGATCTGGACCTGCTATGACTGACCCAGACGTCCTCACTGAGGTCCCAGCAGCTCTCAAACGTCTTGCCAAATATGTGGTGCGTGGCTTTTATGGCATCGAGCATGCTTTGGCTCTGGACATCCTCATCAGGAACCCCTGTGTGAAGGAGGAGGACATGCTGGAGCTCCTGAAGTTTGACAGGAAGCAGCTGAGGGCTGTCCTCAACACCCTCAAGGGTGACAAGTTCATCAAATGCAGGATGAGGGTTGAGACAGCTCCCGATGGCAAGACCACACGCCACAACTATTACTTCATCAACTACCGCCTGCTTGTCAACGTGGTCAAGTACAAGCTGGACCACATGCGCCGCAGGATCGAGACCGACGAGAGAGACTCCACCAACCGCGCCTCTTTTAAATGCCCCATCTGCTTCAGCACTTTCACAGATCTGGAGGCCAACCAGCTGTTTGACCCCAGGACAGGTAAGGGTACAGCTAACAGACTGCTCTTGCTGTCTCCTGTGGCTCTAAGTGCTGGACTTTAGGGAAAATTTTCTTTGAGCTTGGCCAGGGCTAGAGGGCACTCTATTTCTGCAGGTGGTAAATGTTTGAGCAAAACACAAAAAGAGTGTATACAGATTTATACAGACGAAGAGGAATCTTGGTGAAATGCTTTTGAGTAACAAGCAGTAAAGAAATGGAAGTCTTATTGAAGTCACACTCAAGGGTGAATAACGCAATCTGTCCTTGTTGGAAGCTGATGGCTTTTCAGTATAACCTGGTCTTGCCAGTAAACTGTCCAGATAGTTTGCAGAGAGGGTATATGTAGAGTTGGTTTTAGTTGGTCATGCAAGAAGTGAGTTGTTACTGTTTAATATTCTCTAGTTTAGTGCATTATACTGCACAACCTTGTTTCCCAGTGCAAAGCAGTCTCACAAAAGTTAAAAGAAATTAATTAAAGTCTTGTCTGTGGTTGGGAGTAAACAAGATTCTTATTCATGTCTAAGTCTCAGTGGAAGTGTGTATCTGTCTCATGCATATGAAATGAGAGTCTTTCTTGGGTGTCATTGTCTACTTTGTGCTTCTGTGCCAGGGAATAAAAGGAAGCACACCTGCACCCGATGAGACTGTTTTACTAGTCTAATCTGGGATTATTTTGGGGGAAGGCGGGGGGGGGGGGCGTTATGTGTTAATTTACTTTTTAATTTTTTTCTTTGGAATTCTGTGTCCTGATTTTACTTTTTCAGAAAAGTAAGAGGATAGAAGTTAGGAGAGCTCTTGGATACGTTTAAGTATGATGTTTTGTGTCAGTTAACAGAATGAGAAGCTGTAAATTTTATTGTTTAGCAACACTGAATCTTTTAATCTGGGGTTATTGATGTTTAATCTGCCAAGTGGAAACACCCAAGAAATGTTCAGCCTCTCATTTTCCCTTTTTCCTGCCTCCAAAGTTAAAAAGCTGTGAAACTCCTTTTATTTGAGCAACCATGAAAATATTACTTAGTACTAGGGAAGCAGAATCCACTAAGTAACAGCTGTTGATGAAATCCAGTGCAGCTCACTGAGTAGAAATTGCTTCCTTGTAGAGCACCAAACCAGCAGTGCCAGCACAGAATTTCTGTGCTCACCACTGAGCGCAGAAACTCTACGTGCCCTCCACAATTAATGGTTATCTGTGGTGGCTACAGTTGTGTATGTTGGCTGAAAGGAAATGGTGCTTTTGCAGTTTGTATTGGTAAGGAGAGAGTAGAGAACCAACACATGCAGTGGGGAGTGTGAGACACTGATCGCATGGGGACCTGTAGCACTTAGCAAAGGCCTGTGGCCATTGCCTCCCAGCCTGTGTGGGCACTGAGTTCTGAGAGCAAAGAACTGCCTGTCAGGGAGGTGCTGAAAATAATAATGCTGGGATTTGGCTTTGATACCAAGGCCTGTGCTCCAGGAACTGATAAGGTCAACCAAGGGTCTGCCTGCAGTACCGGCACTGGCTGTGTCCCCAGTGTGAAGTCACTCACTGGCACATGGAGTGTTTTATGTTCTGATGGAGGAAAAGGCTGAGTGCTGTTTTCTCAGCAATTCCCAGGAGTTCTGTCAGTATTTGTGCAAATAACAAGATTGTCAGTTTGCCTCCACGTACTTTCAGTAAGAACATACCTGCATAGAATTTACGTATATTCTGTTTCTCCTTATATTATTTTTGAGTAAATGATAGCTTCATCTAGATAATGCACAATGATACTGCTGTATGTCTGCTTTATATTGAGTGGAATGTGTCTCCATATTTCTTGATGCTCTGAATTCTCTATCAGAAAAGACCTGAGAGACCCCTAGGTCTTTCACAGAGGAAGCTCATGAGGTCAAGGCATGCAAAGAAAAAGGTTTATTAGACAGTGAAGAGCTGTGCTTTTCCAAGAATGTCTTTAGCTCCTGTCAGTGCTAAAGATAAACCTTTCCCACTCATGGAAAGTTGTGGCAGTACAACTGCTGAAGGGTAGCTGAGAGCCACATAGCTTCAGTCACAGTTGACCTGAACTGTTCTTAGACTGCAGCTATGTTGATAAAACTTTGTGAATTAAAAGGCCTGCAGGGCCAAAATCTCTCAATCAGTGGAGCAGGTAGGACATGGAAGGCATTCTCTGCACCAATCTGGACCAAGCTGCACTTAAATTGAGAGTATTTTGTTTAAAGATACCCTCTTTCACAGCCTGTCTTTTGTCCTTGTCATTCAGAGAGGGGTGTGATTTAGATGTCTTGTGTTTTCATCTGTTCTGCTTTTCTCTTTCCTATCTACAACTCAAATGCAAACTCTCGGCAATTGCAGAATTGGAAGAGTTGCTCTTAACGCTTCCTTATTAGCATGGGTGAAGAGGTTTCCAGAGCCACTCCATGACTCTGGTCATTATACTGGAATTTGTGAATTAAGAGTGCTTATAAAGAGCCTGTTCATAATTTGGATCTGTAGAGCTCTTTAGTTTTTATCACAGCATCTGTGTCTAGCTCTTGGATTTGGCAGACCTTTGTTTCTTATGGGTCAAGTAGCTCTCTTTTGGCTCTTTTCTTTACTCCATCTCTGAATAATGTTGGAATAAACCTAAGTGTGTATTTTTTAATCAGAAAATGTGATTATTGATGGTGTTGGAAGGTAGGCATGAGTCTGCTGAGAAAAAATAATTGATAATGAGAAGGCTTTGTTTTCAGGACATGTAGGTGTGGATGTGCTTTGACTGCTGTTCAATTAACTTGGAAAAAATATTTTGAACAAAGTAGTGTGCTTGCCACTACAGTAGTTTTAAATGTAGATTTTAAATAGTAGAAGTGTTACTTTTAGAGTGTGTTCCCTCTGGTTTTAAAAGCATTGTAAGATTTTTTTTCTCCATCCCTTTTTCTACCATTAAATGTCTCAACCCAAAAAAGCCTCCAAAGACTTGCTGTGTTGTCAAAGGTTGAATAACTTATCTAGTACTTGAAGGAAGTTCAAGAACAGGATGTGTGACAGTGAAAGTCAAGATGATGCCAAAAACTGGAGTTTTTCTGCTGCTTCAACTCACAAGGCGATCTTCTGAAAAGTGGAAAGAAATGCCTGCTGTGTTGAAGGAGTTGCTTGGTTGGGTGACCAGTGAGTTGAGTGTCTGTTAACTCTGAGCATGGCATGCCCAGGTCAGGAGTTTTAGCCCCATCTGTTCTACAGGAGGAGCTTGAGCAGATCTCTAGGTGTCACACTTTCTCCTCAGTGGTGTTTTTCACTGTTGCCTCCAAAGAAGCTATATCAGTAACCCCTAGTTTTACAGGCAAACAGTGTGAACACAGCATGATTTTATTGTGCAGAAGTTTGCAATGGAAGCTTGTAGCAAACCTTAGAAAAACTTTCTGATTGAAGAGTTTGCCTATGGATGGGAATTGGTGCAGACTGGGTTGTTACAGGCTGAGCAACCACTTCTGTGAGTGTTTTGAAATCTACAGGAGAGAAAACAATAATGCTGATGAATGAAAAGTCTTTACTTCTAGCTTTGTTTTCCAGATAGGATGACTGAGAGAGGAAAAAGATAGTTGTTTTCCTGGAATACCCTACTATGAGCACTTGGTCCTTGCCTTTCCCTTGTTCCATCATCTGCTGTCTGACTGTACTCTGGTATTTCATCACTCCTCATTGTGCACATGAATTTGCAGCTGCTGCTGTGATGAACGCTTATGGAGGTGGAAAGTTTCAGCTATTCCCCTGAACAAGATAAAGGCTGTCTCTTGAGGCAGGGGGTGTACAAGGAAATAGTTTAGTTGAGGAGCAGTAAAGCCATCTGTTAGATGTGTGATGTGAATAACACTGCTGAACTCTGTCTACTGCCAACCCTGGGCCAAAAGTGGAAACTGGCGTAAGGGAACATTGGGTTTTCCTGTTTCACCTAAAGATAGGATGTTGTATTAGTCTCTTTAACCTATGGGAAGAATGTTCTTCTCTGTGCTTTTAATGTGGAAACTGCAGAAATTTGGCTTCTGCAGGTCAATCCCTTGAATTGCAGATCAACCTAAACAACTCGATACCATTTTGTGGACTGGATGTTTGGAGAATTGAACCCAAATGCCCACGTGCGTGCAGTGGCGTGCGGGGGAAGCACGGGAGGAGCTGCATTTCTCACCCGGTAGAGGGCTCTGTCTTTTCTCTCTACAGATGGGCTTGGCTTGCTTAATCCATAGAATGTCACAACACTGGAAATTATGTTCATGGATGTGTGTTTCTGTAGCGTGATTAATTGGATCTGGCCGGAGAACGTCTCTAATGTATCCTATTCTCAAACCTTAATTATATTTGTAAATCTAGTGTGGTGTTGGAGTTCTGTCAAATTCAAGGTCAGTTTGAAAGAAAGTATGTGACTAGAAAATGCAGAAGGTAGAATGAGTTGGAAGTGAAGGAGTGGCAGAAATGAGATTCTGCAGTGCATAACACCAGTATTCAGCCCTGGATTTTCTGAGGTATTCTAAATACCAGACTGTTAGGATACTCACCAGTGCAGAAAGTGAATTTGATGTTAGAAAGTGTAAGGCTAGATGAAGTCGTTCTTCCACTACTCTCTACCACCTTCACAATATAATTTTTACCCAGTTATGAATTTCTTTCACTTCTCTTACTGTGAAGAAAAATACAGATGTTACCAGTATGTTGTAATTACAGTTGATCTCTCACGTCCATCTATACATTGTGTCCTCACCCTAATATTCAATTAGATAAGGTGTGAATAGTAGTGGAATGAAATGGATGGAAGACAAGTGGGTAATGTGAATCAGAAAGGTGATGCTTGTTGGGATAGTCTTAATCACAGTGGTAATCACTGAAATATTTTGTTGTTTTTTGAAATTGCAGCAGTTAATTACTTGTCTGCTCTTCATCCTCCCACAGTTTGCTCTTGGTTTGGTGGGTGATTTTGTGGGGATGTCTCGCATCCCCACAAATGCACTGTAATGGTAACATACTGTGTATGCCTTTTTTATTCTGTGTACCGATAAGAAATTTAATTTGGTAAGAACAAATTGAAGGTGACAATATCAGTTTTCTAGAAAGAAAGACAGCACCTTGAATATAATTTTAACCCACTTGTTTTACTGTCAGCCTCTCACATGTCCTTTGTGTACTTTCTAACAGAATTGCACATAACACATTCAGAGACTGGTTTTGTGCACCTGTCACAAGGCACTTAATATCACATTCAGGCAGCTTGTGTGCAGCTGAGCACTTGTATGGTTTGGGCCCTGTTTCTGAGATTAGAAATTTGACTAGTCTTTCATTTTTTTGCTTTGGTCTTGTGTGCTGACTTCTGGAGCTACTGCCTTTTCTCCTGAGTGCTCAGCTCCTCACTTCATCCCCAGTGAGCTGCTCAGAACACATCTGTCTTCTCATCTTCTTTTGAATGCCACTTCCTCAGGCAAGTTCTATGTTGGCTTCAAAAGTTCCTCATCTGATTCAAATTACTTTTGAGCCTGTCCTATCTATTTTGTTAATTTTCTATTATGCTTCTCTTTTTCCCTGCTTTTTTTGCCTTACCCTTTCTTCGGGAGCACTTGTGTCCATTTCTAGTGCATCTTTTTTATATTCTGTCTCTTCCAGCCACCAGAAAAAAAAATAAATCACATGGAGATATTTATTATATATATTCATACAATGTAGCCAGTCCGGTTTGATCTTTATGCTATTGTTTCTTGTCCTTTGAGTTCAATGATTTTCAGACATTCTGGATAGCTTTGCCTGCCATGTAGTTCCATGTATGTGGTAAGTGATGCTACTACTACAACAATTTACAGCTTTTAACCAGCCAAAATGAGGACTTGGCAAGTCTTAATGTAAATAGGCATACTAAAATTTGTCTTGAAAAAGAAAGGATTCAGAACAGTTCTCCTTTGAACAACTTCAAGCTGTGTGAAGTTGTGTGTTTTTGTTATCATTGTTAGCTTTCCAAGTGCATGAAAACCCATTAGTGTGATTTTCCTTGACTTTACAAGCACATTTTGTTTGTCTTTGCTGCCACTGAGAGCTTTTGGCAAACACCAGCAGAAGGAAAGTGTCCATGCTCTGTTTAGTTTTTCTATTTCTATTCAAATTCCTGGCAAAATCTCCAAGAGTATTCCTGTCAGCTTCACTCTGCTTCAGCTAGATAAGGTTTGGAGCCACAGGGAAAGGAAAACTGAGAAAAACATACCAGAATTAATGCATATTTTCCTCAAAGTAAGAATACTCTGTAGAGTGAGTTAAAGGTTGCATCTATAACTTGAACTCATTCTCTGTGAGTTGGGCACCCTGTCTGGAAAATAACCAGCTGGTCTAACCATGGATCTCTCAGCTTGATGGGGAAATAGGTGAAGGTAGGGTTAGAACCTGTGCTATGCAGAAGAGCAGCCAAGAGGATAAGCTGCTGCCTGTAGAATGCTGGCTGATCACTTCCCTGTATTCCACACTGACCTCTGGCTGGAATGCTTGTGGCTCTCAGACTAAAAAACCTATCTGATAAATGCATGCCCTGACTTACAATATTGATGCCTTTTTTGTTGTTGTTGTTTGTTTTATCTATGAAGGGCATTTTATTATTTGAAGTACAAGAAGTAATTGCCCTTCAAGTAGAGGTTATCACTTTAACTTCTCTTAGCTTTGCAAATTGAAATAGATTGCAGCAAGAAGATCTCTGTGAAATCTGTGAATATTGCTAAGCCATTTATAGTGATGAAAGCTGAACTGCAGCATTCCTTTCTTTTATTCTAGTGACTTGTTCTTTTGAAACTGCAGCCTTGGTAATTTTGTCTGTGAAGGGTGTTACTCTTTTAGGCATGGGCATCTGTAAGTCAGCTCTAGAGCTCATGGAGTCTCTCTGCTATTGCATGCAATTCAAGGGTATAGTATGTTGGCTCAGTTGGTATTTTGGTGTGGTCTTCTTGACTGAAAGAAAAAACCCCTATCTGTGGTTCCCACTAGGCTTAATTTGAATAGTGCCTCTGTCCAGTTGTGTTTTCTTGCCTTGGTATTTGGCTTAATTTATCCACAGTGGAACCAAAGGAAGAGCTCTGTCTGCTCAGAGCTGCTGAGGTTGGGCATATGAGCTGCAGCAGTATTAGCTTCTGGAGAGGAAGCAAGGATTCCTCTCTTCCAGTTTATAGTGAATACAGATTAAATCATCTGATGCTTCTGAATTAACAATAATTTGATATGTGTCTCATGCAGTCCAATTTTTGAATGTTTAATTTACCTTTTCAAGAGAAATGTCTTTGCCTAAAAATTGTAATTTTAATTGAATTGAGCTAAAAATGATCGGCACACTGAGATGAATGAGCAATGTGGTGTTCCTCTAAATAATATAAAGTTGTTCTTCAGGTGCTGATTTTTTTTTTAAACATTCAAGGTTAAATTGTTCCCCTTGTCTAACTGCAAATCCATCTCGTCAGGAAGGGGAAACTGTAGGGGAAACGAAGTATAGGTTAATGTCATTGTGAAATGCTGAAGGAAATCTGGTTGGTATCTTAAATTTTCTCAAGTTTACTGCCTAAATTTTGATCAAGAAATAACTACATATAGGGGCAGTTCTGTATACACATTGCAGTCTGTGATCAAGGTGCTATTTCACAGCTGAGTTACAGCACTGCTTTGCCCTTAGAGCACCTTGCATACCTCATTCTCCACTGATAACCTGCTGTGGCCCCCTGGCAGAGCTTATTAACTTGTATCCTTTACAGTGCTCTAGAGAAATGTATTTTAAACTGCTGACTGGGCCCCTGGACTGTCTTTGTATAGCTGTACTTGGTTCTCGGCCAGAAAAAAGCTGGTGTCTTCTTGACTTTCAATTTAAGATCAGAGTGATACAGCTGGGTGTGTTTTCTCCCAAAGTGCTGTCAGGGTACAAGCTGGAGGCTCAAGTGTGCCCATCCTGTACTGATATGTGTCTTCCAGAGCAAATTACAGGTCAGGCATGCAGCTTGAAGAAAGAAAATCTGTCAACCCATGTTCAGGTAAGCAATTCTGCCACTTGAGGAACGAGCTGTTTTACAGTCTAGAGTTATCAACGTTTTTTTGCTTGAACAATGTGAGATTTGGGAGTGCAGAAAAAGGAGAGTGGAAGTGCAGACAGATCATGGGATCTCAAGTGCAAGGCAGGATGTGCTTTGGAAGATAAGTAAACAGTCCAGTGTTCTGTGTTCCAGCTCAGCTGTGTTCTTCTGAGAGAGGCAACAATAACAAGAGGCATGAAACCTACTTGGTGTAGATTTGCACTTCAAAAGGATTGGCAAGGCTTTTAATTCTCTCTGCTAGGGATGGCCAGGAAGGGCATTTGATCAGAACGCAGCATCATGTCTTCATTGATTAAAAGAAATCTGGGTGTCAGAAGGGAACAGGCAGCTGCTTTGATGGAACAGGAGAAAGCTCAATAATACAAATCTGTTCTGAAAATGCCAGTCTAAAATTGCATCATGGAAGCATTTTCTCTCTTCACAGTCAAAAATTTTCTTCCTCTTGGGCTGTTTAATAATTTTATTCTTACTTTCTTGTTTCTTCTTGGGGACTTAATGTGAATTAACACAACTGGCTAATAATCACGTTCTTTGGTTGTGCTTACAGGTGGAGCTAAGGCAGGCTGTCTTTTCTGGATTCTTTTTGCTGTTAGTCTGAAACAATATGATCCAGTTTGCTGACTTCAGGCTAGGGAAAAGAGTTAAACTACTCTGCTTATGAAAACAACCCTGTTGACAAGTAGATAAATGCCTTTAATAGTTTTACTGCATGACTGGAGTATATAAACTCCTAGTGTCCAGGATTATGGGAATACTTGAATACTGTAGTTTTAAGTTGCAAAGAGATTAGCAACTTCTGAATGTAATTCAGTGGAGCTGAAAGAAGCGATACCTTTTTAATTTCCATAATAATTGCACTGAGCTGCTGAAACGGATTTAAAAGGCGTTTGTTTATCTACCCTGAAGCCTAAAAAGCAGTGAGGACAAGGATGTAACTTGACCATAAAAGACAAAACATTAGGTGATTTGTGAATCTTCACTCAAGTTGAAATGGAGAGATTGCAGTCTCAGTGGTTCTTCCTGCTCTGTGAACAAGATCACATGAATATATGATTATTGTTGGGAACAGAACACATTAATTTTAAAACTAAACAAAACCAAACAAAACTCATCTGAACATTCTTTTTGTATGAGAAGACAACAAAAGCTGTAATTAAATTGGCTGATCTGTGTGTCTGTGTAAAAATCTTGGTGTTAAAAATTCTTAAAAATGTCAGAGAAGCTGATGAAGGAGGAGGCAGTAATTCTCGCCTGCTGTATATGGTGCTCTATCAGCTAAAACTTTGGGAATCTTTTGGGTTCTGTGATTGACATGGTCCTTTTTTGCATTTTAAAGAATTTAACTCAAGGAAATCTGTGTGGTATCAAGACACAGTTGAGCTGCTTACTATCACCCAAATATTTTTATGTGATAACTGAACATTGCATGTCTATGCTGGAATGTTTTTGTTCAGGATTGAGTTTCTCAGTCCTGCATGTGGTCCTCCCTCTCAGCCATGGGTCTTGCCACTGGTAAATGCTTTGGTGATTCATCCTAATCTGCCTGGAGCTGGAAGTTAATGACCCACAAAAGCAGTAACTTGTAAAGCTGACAGGAACTTGATGCTTTCAGGCAATGAATGCTGCTGTGCTTCTCAGCAGTTTAGTATTTGATTCCAAAACATGATCCTGGTCATCATCCGAATCTGTAGTACTCATTCAGGAATTGGAGTGTTAAGGGTCTGCTGCCTTGTGTATTCTCAGGACTGCAGTGGTTACAGTCCAGTGAAGGGAAAACAGCTACAGTGGTGGAGTCAGAGAAGATGTGACTGAGCCTGAGTTTGACCTGCGCCCATCAACATGCAGCTTTTAGCTCCTCCTAAATGCTCCTTGGGTGACTGTGTTGTTTAGATACCAGAGCTTAAACTGGGCATGAGCTCCAGTATTCTTACGTGGCTTTATCACTTATTACTTAGGTTCTCTTTCTTCCAAATGGGAGAAATGTATAACACTGTTTCCTCACACTTGCTTGATTTGCCTGGTTAGACTGGCAGTTTTTGAAACAGAACTTTTTCTACCAAATATTTTTTGCAGGACTCTAGTTCTGTGCAATTCTGACCTTCTGTATATCCTGTGAGTAAGACCAATGCCTCATGAATACCAATGAGTCTCTGCTGGTCTTCAGCACTGGTCTGAAATTTTGTGTTTATATTTAATTCGATGACAAAATTATAAACAAATGTTTACAAATTTCTGAGGTTCTTCTGTCTTTTACTGCTCTCTTGGATTGAAAGAGACTTTGTTACCTTGTTAAATTAATCTTTTATACCGTGCTTCTCCCTCTTCAGAGTACAGGTAATGAGTTGTATCTCAGATTCAAGATCATTGGAGCACAGCTGCTCTTGCACCTGTAAAAGAAAGGAATAAGAGCTTGCTTCTTTTAACCCCTTTTTATTTGAATTTTAGTTTATTAGCTCACTTTTATTATCTCTGGTGCATTTCTAATAGCAAAATGACAATTTGCCTTGGAGTTGCGCCAATTCTGCTTGCTCTGATGGAAGCATTTATGGCACCAAGCATGAGTGCATGCTTAAGGAGAGGGAAAGCAAATGCAAGTAAACAGCACAGCAGGCTTGCTCTTTGAAACTCCCTGTGAGGGCTCAAAGATTTGCCATAAATGTCCGTATGTTTGTTTATAATCAGTTTTGAAAGAACATTAAGACCCTGTAAGCTACTGGATGCTGAAAGACAGGAAATCGGGTTTGGAAATCTGATAATTAATTTATGTAGTTGTTGTTTGTTTTCTTCTCAGATTGCTGCCTGCATCAGAATTTGTGCAATAAAACATTTTTAATATGTATTCACTGATTTTTTTTATTAAGGCTATATAAAGTCACTTTCTTTAATGCAATGGCAATGTTTGCTTACAAATACGCTGTACAATTTCATGGTGTCAAAACTTTGATTCCTCAACTTGTGATAGCTCTTCATTCTACTGTCAGCTGTAATGCAAAATCATTTAATATAATTTTTGATACGCCTTTTCAGGTTAGAGCAGTTAAAACTTGAAATTGATCTCTTAGTCAGAAGTTACTTTGTTTGAGAATATCCTGTGTGATACAGTTGCAGGCATAGGCACTCACTTGGATTGTCTGCATCAGTCTTTGCACGTGTTCCAGTATTGCAGAGTCTGAATGGTGATAGAAGATGCTGTTTTTATACCTATTCTGCCAATCCAAAGGTGCCTTTATGAGGCTCACAACCATCATCTGTAAGCTGTTTAGAAAGTAAAGTGCAGGTATGGAAAAAATAAATGGATGGTTTGAACTCGACACCATCTTGTTCACTAATGACAATTTATGTAATTCATAAAGACAGTTTTTCATTCCAGTTGTGTCTTCTGCCGAGGATTTGCCACCTTTTCCAATTTTGTCTTGTTAGTACATAGCATCTACCTTCAAAAGTCTACCTTCAAAAGTCTTTAGGAGAAAGTATGAAATTGAAGTGAACCAGGACAGACTCTTGAAATGCCTTCTAAGGCTAACAGTAAGCAATGATTTTTTCCTAAAAGTGGTGTTCTCCACCAGGTGTGCAATAATTTTGTGATTAATTTATCTGGATGAAGTTTCTGTAGTTTGCTGATAAGCATCCAGAACAGTTGAAGATCATCTCTTCTCCCAAACAAAATAGATTTCTCCCTGTTTTTCTCATTTTCCTTTATCTTATCTCATTATCCTTCTCTAAAACTAAAAATTCACCTCACTTTTTTTTTCCTCTTATAATTCGTAATCCTGATCAGTTCCCTCTTTATGGGTAAATTCTTTTCCATACTTTAGCCTTCACCAATATCCAGTTTCCTGAATGTGTTCTGGAGTATAACCCCTAACAAAATGGGCTGAGTCTCAGCTGTCCTCCACCCTTCCCCAGTCCTGAATTCCAGTCACTAGATCTCTGCCATCATAGTTGTTATTTTCCTCTGCATTAACTCCAGGTAAATGCTATTCCTCACTGAGCTGCAAGAGATTAGATAATATCTTTGGAAGTAGGAAAGAGGAGAAAAAGCCATCTGCAGCACACTCCAAAGTGGGATGCATGCAAAACAATCCATGATGGTGGGAGGAATACTCAGAAAATATTCTTGTAACATCAATAAAAATCTTCTAAAACAGTTTTGCATCTTTTGCTTGTTCCTAATTCTATTTTTGTGTATGCTTTATAATATATAGAATATTATTACATATAAGTAAATATTCTTACAGTTTGCTCAAAAGTTTTTTTTTACTGATGGGATGTGCAATCAAAAAAGTCATCTGGAGCTTCCAATTTCCTCTTCTCTTCCAGAGACAACTTCCAGTCCCTTGCCCATGTCAGGATGTTATTATGGAAGTTTTTATAATCCTTATTTTTTTAATCCAGAGCATTATGATTTTGTTACTTGAGAATTAAATCACACTCTTGGTTTGTTTATAAAATTGAAAGGCAGTGTTTTGTGCTCTTGAGAAGGCTTGCCTGGATTTTAATAAAGCACCTTGATCTCTGGCTGACTGCTTTTGTCAAAAATCTGAATGTTTCTTCTTCCTTCCACTGGAATCTTTTGTCTGGCTTTCCTTGACCCTGAAATAGACTCCTTATACGTGCTGAATACGCTGCTGTGAAATTGAGATTTCTCTGGCATCTTTAACCTGTCTCACGTGTTTCTGTGCATCCCTTTGGACGTGCATCAGATAAAAAGGATTGCTGTGACTCTTACATGATGAACAGGCTGAAAGGTAGTCCTTGAAGCACACAGAAGAGGATGCCACTAACTTTGTAGTGCTGTTCTACATCTTCTTCCCAAAGAGAATTGACACAATTGACAAAATTCCAGTTTGGGATTGCAGTGATAACAAGTGATTGCTTTTGTGCCTGCTTCCCGTTAAAAGCTCTTCTCTTCTTAATGCTGCAGGTTGCAGCTGAGCAAGGTTATGTGATTTGAGGTTTTGCTTTTGTTTTTATCCTTTGTTACCTTACTTTGTCATAGCTCTAAGGCTATGACATCCCTGAACATCCCTGTGTGTTCAAATGGAACCAGAACAAATTGCTTCATTCCTCAGGTTGTTTTGAGTGAGGAAAAATTATTTTGGAAATATCTATGAAAGTTGGAGCTTTTGGTTGAAAGAAAAGCCAGCAAAAGTGATAGGATCTTGGATTGTGTAAGTAAGGAAAGATGCTTATCTGTATAGGAAGATCATTTTTTGATGGAAACTTGCTCTGCAAAGAAGTGTGTTTAATATAGGAATAGAGAATACTCAGAAAACTGTTTTAGATTTTTGCAAAAATGTGTACATGCAAAAATTTATTCAGGATGCAAGGCAGAGTAAAAAGTCTATTGACATCAGACTCTAGAAGTTACTGCAGTGATGAACATGAAATATCTAAAAAGAGTTTTCTGGCTTGGGTTTAAGAATAGTGAAAAACTGGTATTTAAAAAATCAGAAAATTACCATTGTTAAGGTAGGGTTTTGACTTTTCTTCTGTACATAAGCATTTGACACAATCTTCATATGCCCTTCTCAGAAGAAATGCAAGATATTGTTTTTCTGCAAATGAGTTTTCTGCCCTGTATGCTGTATCAGATAGTGTATGTTTGTACTAAGCTGCTTTTTCATGTATAATGTTAAAATATGCTGGCATTCTTAGCAGCTAAATTAATTAAAAATAACTAATAATTGTGTCAGTAATGTTCTTCTCTGATGGCAATAATTGACAGTGTTACAGTGAGGTCTTGTGAAAGTATATATAAATGTGAATAAATTGCATGGGTAGGTGTATGATGTGTTCCTAATTGGAAATAACTTGGTGACAAACCTAGAAAGAGACTCTGAGTTCAGATTTCTAAATTATCATCCTCAGTGAAAACCTGAAAGGCTGGGATATTGTTATTTTCTTTCTGATGCCACTGTCTGAAACTGTAGAACCTTTCATCTGCCTGTGCTTCAAAATATGATATTTAGAGTGACACTATTCATTAGTTAATTCTGCTAAAGTAAAAGGAAAATGCAGCTCAGGAAACTGATGCAGATAACTCTTGTATTCTTTTGAAGACATTGGAAGGAAGCCAAGGTTAGCATCAACCATGGTTTTTAAAAAAAAAAAAAATTGCTTGCAGAACATTAGAAAATGTTCCAGTAATACAATTCAGTAAATGGGAGAGAGAGAAAAAGAGTGTCTTCCCAAACATGGGCACTGACACTAGGCAAGGTATTAATCTTTCTAATTTTGGGCATTTACAGAGCAGACATGAACACTTGAGGCAGAAGAAAACTGTAAACAGAGCATCCTTCTCTCTGCTACCAGTGAAGGGAGCCCTGCACAGCAGTAACTCCTATGTTCTTGTCTGGTTTTAAGTGTCCTAAGTTCTGTGAAAGTTCTGCCTGTCATGTGCACCGTGGGAATGCCAATTTCATTCTGTGACTCTGGAACACTTATTAAACTGGCATGAGCTAAAGCTAAGCTCACATATGGTCTGGTGTCTATTAAACTTCTGTGTAGAACAACCCAATTCAGAAGAGACATTGAGCTGTGCTACAAAAATAACGGGGTTTAGTTTTCTTCAAGAAAGCTATTCATTAATAAAACTTCTTGTTTGTGAAATCAAACTCTATCACTTAGGATAGTTTTGTGCTAGTCATTATTATTCAGCTGTGCTTTGTTTTGATTTACTAAAACCACAAGTAGCAACCAGGTCACAAATATCATGGCTCAGATTCTGTACAGTGTTTCAAGTATGAAGGTAAAATTCCTCATGTGTACTTTGTTGTCTTGAGCCCTGAAACCGCTTTAAAGTGTGAAAGATCAAGCATTTCACTGGTTTGGGTTTTGTAGTGGTCATTGCTTAAATGAATTCAAGTTGGATTAACCTCCCTTCTAGCTTTGAAATCAGCAGGTTCACTCTATCCAGTCTCCCAAAGGGAGCGTGTGTCTCAGCATACCTTGCAAGGGAGTGTGCTAGGAGCAAGAGAAAAGAAATGTGAGGATCGAGAATTTGTCATAGGAATCAACCTGCAGTTTTTTTACTCTGCTTTCAGCTTGCATGTGTTGGAGACTGGGAAAACAGGACAAGAGCATCAAGAGATGTTCAGTGCCAAGTCAGACATAAAATAACCTATTAAAGTAGAACACACGGCTGGGACTTGCACTTTAACAGGTTAGCAGATGGTCTGTCAGTCCATGTGTAAGGCACTGGTGCAAGTGTTTGCTACAGGCCCGGCAAGAAAGTCATTCATGTTCTGTGGGGTATTGATTAAAATATCAGTTATTGGAACTAAAAAGAAGGCAAGGGAGAATGGATAATCATATAGGCCTCCAGAAGAGTGTGCTTTCTGGGGCCTTTCAATTACTGTGACCCTGGCTCGTTGGCTTCCAGCATAAACATAGTCTAAAACTAGCAATCTGTTGATTAAAATGTACAGGAGAAAGCCTGAAACAAGAGATACAGCATTTGTGAACCAGAATGTTGATGCAGAATCAAATTTTCCAAGGAAAGATGTTGTTAACAATTCTATTTATTAAACAGCCCTTAGTGGTGGGAGGGAAGTTCTGTTTCAATTTTTCATACTTGGTTGTTAATTTTATGTTTGTGGCTTTAAAAACATGTGTTTCTTCTTTGAAAAGTAGATATAAAATAGGGAATGAGTATACAGTAAAAGTATCAACATTTCAGAATATGCTGAAGGTTATTTTCAGATGCAGTGTGGGGCTAGAAGAGATAGCCATGTCATCATCCTTCTCTGAAGCAGGGTAAATTTAACCTTCATGGTTGGCATATTCTGGGCTTCTTATCCTCAGTTTTTCATAATACCCTAACCTAAAGGGGTTTTTTACCCCGAATTAAAGCTGTGAGTAATCTTTTTATGTATGTGTGAAATGAAAGAAGAGTTTGTCACTGTTTTCATTACTGCAATACCTAAAATTTGATGTTCTCTACCACCACCTTCTTAAAACTAAACAGGTCTGTCTTTCCAATTTTTTCCTAATGAAACGTGTTAAGTTGTGTAATTTTGTTTATTCGGAATTTTTACAGTTGGTCCCTATCTTCAAGTATTGAATCTGAAGCTGCACCTGGTTTATCAGGAGGAGATATTCATAGGGGAGAATAAAGCAGGGTAGCATACTGTGGAGAGTAACAGTCATAGTCATGCACGACATAGTTATTAATATACATAGCAGCCAGATTTTCTCTTACTTTCCTTGCAGCACAACAAGTTTGGTTCCTGGCTTTGTCCTCTTATAAACCTGAGGTTCTTTGCAGTGTGCTGCCAAAACAATTACCCCCTTCTCCTTCTGGTTCACCCCCCTTCGTTTTTTCTTTCTTTTTTCTCTTCTTTCTGGTTTTTTCCCTAACTCAAGTCCTATATTTTCTACCAACCTCTACTGAATTTCTTTATATTCATTCCAAGCATTTCTCCATTTAGAATGGCAGTCTTGTCTCCTAAAGCACTGATAAGTCCTATTCTTTAACTTGTGAGCTAAATTCACAAAATTTAGTTGCCTGACACTCACTAGAAAATTCTAACTGTGATCAGGGCCTTGTTTCATTCCCACCTGATACCAAATTATTAATGCCTACTTACTGAGAATATTGAGAATATTTTTCAGTTGTACATCCTCCTTAATTGTCAGTTCACCTGTAGCCTTTCTCCCTGGTGAGGACAGTCCAGCATCAGTTTGCATCGCACCTAATACCTGTTCTTTAGTGTTTGTAATTATGTGATCTCCAGGAAGACAAAGCCAGGATATTCAGTCACGCCAGGCTGGAGGACAAGAGGGTGTGAACTCATATATGACCTTTTCACCTTGAGCAAGACTTCCCAGAGATGTTGTGCAGTCTCCACCCTTGGGAGGTTTCAAGACATCAGTAGATAGAGTTGTGGGCAGTCAGATCTGATTGCCCTCATTTATGCAAGAGGCTGAACTGGAGACATGCTAAGGTCTGTCTATGTTTCCATTCTTTCTCAGATCTGGTCTTTTTACTCTTCATGTTTGTCCTTCTGAGATTTTGATAGTTCTTCATGTCCCAGTGCCTGCTTTCAACAATTCCATTTTCTCTGAGGGAATCATCATCAGAGCTTGCTGATGGTGTATCGGAGATGTGTAACTTGTTTTACCAGCTGTGCAAAGCTTTAGGTTCCGGCTGATTTCCTTCTTTTCTCTATTACAACATATCAGTGTCCACTTACAGTGTTGTCTCTGGGCAGTTTCCTGATGACAGCAGCACTTATGAGCAGTGGCACACCCAGAGTGACCCTGTAATTGGCACCTTTGGACTATGCTTCTGTACCTGAAGGTGGCAAGCAGGGCCATGCAATTACAAAATGAACCTTCTCACTCACCTGTGCCTTCATCAAGCCTGTGCTTGTCTTTCTTCCGCCCCCCAGCTTCCTTCTCCATGAGATGTAGCATCTTGGTGCTCCTTCTCAAAGGAAATTATTGAATCTAGTCTGTGCTACACCAGAGGTGTCACACTAACTGGCACAGCAGCACAGCTCACTTGGGCCAGTGTCTGTGAATGCTGCACAGTTTTAATTTTCAGAGGTGAACTGAAGTGTTCAAAAAAGCTCTTATGTTGAAATTTTGGGTGGACCTCGGAAAAAGTAGGCATGCATGTTCCCATCAGTAACTGGTCCACATTCATCACTTACCCCTAGTTCTCCTACCACCTTGGCCTGTTCATTTAACCTTATCTAACTTGCCCATGGAACTGAAAACCCAGCAGGTGTTCCCTGTCTGCTGGAGGAGAACAGGCAGTTGCCAGCCCTACTGATGCAGAAGCCCTTTTTCCTTCCTGGGGTGCTTCATTTATCCATCTGTTTCCCATCCACTGTGGCGCTCAGGGGTGTGTGACAGGATGGTCCCCTATTGGCCCCTGACACCACCTCCCAGCACAGCACTTCCAGGGGAAGGCTGCCCTTCCTGCCATGCTCTCTGCACTGGAGGGAGCAGGGCCTGGTTAAAAATAAATTTGGGAGCAGATGGTGAGGCAGATTATTGTTCATCCTAGGGTGATGATGATGATGTGCCAGCTAACTGCTGGTTGTCGATCAGAATTAATCAGAAGCTGTTGTGGCACATGATCAGTGAAGCCACTGCTTTCCCTGAAAAAGAGAAGAAAGAACAGAGAAATAGCTCTGTAAAATAAATTGTTGGAAAAGCACTTGTTTTGAAGATACAAAAAGTTTCTGATGGAGAAAAGACTCGAATAAGCAAAACAGGAATGTTTTTAGGATTTGGTTGTTTTTTTTTTTTTATGTACTAACACTTTTATATATCTGCAGTGTGCTTTGCTTCTGAAAAGCAACTGGGAAAACTTGGTCACTTTCTTCTTGCATTATTTCACTAGAGTTGTAGATAATCTGAAATAAAAAGATTTAAGAGGTTTATAGGACCCTTACAAGCACTATCTCTGTTGCTAGTGTGAAATGTTATCCATGAATGCACCTGTTTCGGATTTGTGATCAGTGTCAGAGGAAAGGACTTGACACTTGCTGTGCTCAAAACACGTCACAAATGTTAAATCTCTACACTCACAAAACAGACAAGGCAAAAGCTGACTCAACCCTCTGAGCTGAAACGCAGTATCAGTTCTGATGCTTTAGCAATCTGAAGGGTAGTATCCTTGTTACCTTCTTTTTCACTAAAGGGGTTAATGAAATGGTTTAAGAATTAGCAGTGGTGGATCACATGAAGAAATAAAACAGGAAGTACATTCTTGATTATTGTTTTGTAATAAAAAAGAATGGTAATTTTTGATCACTTTGTCCACTTAGATAACCTGTCAGTCTGTTTTGTTAACATGTGTTAAACCAAATTTCTTATTTTGTGTATTCAGCTTCTGTTGTCCAGGCTATGTCATGGCATCTCCTTTCAAATTCCACCCAAGCTGATGTCCACAGATATGTTTTGCTGGGATGTAATTTGTGGAAAATTTATACTTTGTTTTGAAAGATGATATACTAAGTATTTTTTATCTAAGACTGTCAGGTCTGTACAGTCTATCTTAAATAGCATAGTCTCCACAAATATGCAGTAAAAAATACAAAAATTTGGGTTAAATTTGCTATTTCTTCACATTTTTAATCTGTTCTCCTTTTATACTTTCTATTGAGAAAGTAGTGCTGTTTTAGGTTATACCATAATCTGAGGGCTCTGTCTATATGGAACAGGGAGTGTTAAGGCAAGGCAAGGCTGAATTCAACTGCTTCAGCTTTTAGTTTTCAGGTGGTCTAATTTGATACATTAGAAATAAGATAGAATGGCATAAGGAGAGGTAGTACCTCTGTACTCAACATTTGCAGGTGTCAGACTTTCTGTTGCTTTGTCTGGCATTACTATGAGCTTCATCAGCCTCTGTCTTTAACAGTTCCATGACTGAGATGGCACATCACTGGTAGGTTATCTGCAACAGCAGTAATCTGTAGATCAGGAACTCTGTTAAAGTATTCCTGATACTAGCAAGTAATTTTCTCTTGTTTGGTGTATAAAATGATGAGAATTAATACAATTTTTTTTACTCGGGTATTTATTAATGTGCATAAATCAGACTGAACTGGAAAACTGGTCTCACTGGCTTTGTTTCTGTGTGCTGCTGCAGGAAGGTCAGGCTCTCACTATTTGGCATCTGTAGTACCTGAAATATCCTTTGGTTTTTTTTTGGTTTTTTTTTTTTTTTTACTAAGTGAAATAATCTCAGGAACCTGTTTATTTCATTGCCCTTGCAAACTGCTGCTTTTGGTATGCATGTTGCTGGAGTGAGAGGATGGTTTAAAGGAAGTTGTGTGCACGTGGGGTGGCTTTCTCTTTAAATCTTTTCAAGTGCTTGGATGCTGGTGAGGTTTTGTACAAACCCTGCAGTGCGGAGGCACCTGGCTCCATGGGTGAGCATTACTCAGTTTTACCATGAAACCCGTGATGAGAGACTGCAGTACAGAAGGCAAAAATTGCCCTTAGCTGTAGAGATATTTCTCCTCTGAGAAGAACAGTAATTGAAAAAAAACACCTTCTTTCCAAGCAGATAGTAGAAGTGAGAGTGCTGGGAATTTGGTCTTTGAAGTGTTGTTAGCAGAAATTCTGTTTATTAACACAAGCCTGTGGCACCTGTGAGTGTTTCACCAGGCCATGCTGTTGTTTTAGTCCCTCTCGCCTGTGTAGGCCCACGTGGTTCCCGCTGCATGAGTCAAAAGAAAAGGATCGAGAAGGTAAAAAATGCATCTCCTCTACTCTTTCTTTCCCTGAGGCAGTGTGGGAGAGAGGTACCCAAGCCTCAGTCCAAGCTTCACAAGAAATCCTGCCCAGTATAATGGACCAGCACTTGAGCAGCCTCAGCAATTTCTCCTGCATGTTTCACCTAGTGCCCTGTGATTCCTTCCTAATTTCTTTTTTCAACATTTTTGTAGTCCTAGTTTGTGTCAGTTTCCCTTTATGCTCCAGGTTCCCTCCTGGCATTTGTGCAGTTTTTTCACTTAGAAACTGCCAACTTATTTCTGTCCATGGCAGTTCTGGCACCGTCCTGCAGTTGGAGCTCAGCTCAGTCCTGAGGAACGTCTCTTTGCATTTATTCTCCCTTACATTTAATGTGAAAATGGAGTCCTCCCTGGTTGCCTCTGGGAAGCACTGCCCAAGCTTTCAGGGCTGCTCCCATTACTCTAATGGCTCTGCATGGACAGAGGGAAGAAGGGTGGTTTAGCACTAAGTGCTGTCTTTGGAGGAAGTTTTTCCATCACACTTCTGTGGACCTCTCTCTCTTCTGCCAGCTCTGGCCTGAGGCCCAGATTATGTGCAGGGGGTCCTGCAGGTGGGAGCTGGCTCGGCTGTAATCCTTCCCCAGCCAGGTGAGGTGGCCCTTCACGGAGCACTACTGGAACTTGGTTTCATGTGGCATGTAGTTTTCACTGGGAGCAGGGGAAAGGTATTTCCTTTGAGAGTAAAGAACAAAGAACTTCTGCACAAAGGAGTTTCTAAAAGGCATAACATTAAGGAGAAAAGAGAACACCAGGTGGCTTGACTATCCAGAAAAAAGTTTGAAGGAGCAAAAAAGAATTCATGGATATTTCTGTTTCCTTGATGGCAGGTTCATGTGCTAAAATGTGAGAAATACAGAATGGATTGATAGATTTGACAAAAATACCACATAAGGCAGCAGGTAAAAGGTGGCACTTCCAGGCAAGGGGTATGTGCAGAAGTTTCTTAAGGAGATCTGTTACCTTATGTATTGTTGAGAATCCTAGTTAGTTGAGTAGAAAATGCTGCCTTGCATCATCCTTCACATTACCAGCAGAAAGTCAGCTGAAAAGCAGCATTCATTCATATCGCATACTGATGTATATTTTTGCAGTGCTGAGGCACCTTCAAAAGCTGCAAGCTAGGAGCATGATCTCTTCCACCAGTAAACAGTTGGTCAATATTGCCCATAAATTATTTCAAGACCTTGAAGAAGGAGGGTAGTGTGATGTCTGTTCTGAGAATAGTCTATCTTTATTCTTAAGTAACCAACATTGGAAAAAAACCTGCTTTGTTATTGTTAAGGGCCTCCAAAACCTCTTGGAAACAAAAAGTGAAAAGTAGACTTAAGAGCAGCTTGTCCTCTTGGCATTGGCCCATTCCATTATGTGATGCTGTTGAAACTTAGACTGGAAACAGTATGCTGGCTTGGAGCTCCTCCTTTAATTCCTCTCTTCCTATTTCCAGCTGCTGCCATCCCAAGCACGCTTCTGATACTGACCCTGTTAGCCTTTCAAATACTGCCTTGGGACCATGGTTTAAGGATTTTGTTCTTGTTCTTTGTTCTTAAGTAGATTTCTGGTATGTACAGGAGCAGATTTGTATGAAATGCAAAGTCTCAGCATCCACTGTGTGTTCCCTTGGGTGCCCTTCTTTTTAACTGGAGTTTATTATAATAAGGCAAAAAATGCCATTTTGAAAATTAATCTGTATTGTTCTCTGTTGGTGGCTCTGGGTGCTGATGTGGGAGATTTTTCTTGCTGTGCATGAATTCTGATTCTGAATTCTCTGAGGAGAATTTGAAAGTAAAGGATTTAAGTTGTTGCCATTTCTGAGCAGTGGAATTTGAAGCCCTCTTGGAGTATAAGTAGCATAGTAGATGTGCCAGAGTTCTGGATCTCTCTGCTCAGGAACATGTTGTATGATACTAAAGGGATTTGGTAGAGGCAGTGAACATGGAAGAAAAGATCTCTCCCAGAAAATAGAAATGCTTGTGTGGTTTAACAGGTGGATCTCAGGCATGGGGAAGGTATTTAACATTTGCCATTACCTGAAACAGGGCATTCTAGAAGAAGCCTCTGGAACCTTCTGTTTTCCTGTCCTCAAATACTTGAGATTTCCACAGAAGAACGCCGACCCTACGTACTTGAAGGTGTTGCCAAGGGTGCCTTATCTTGGCAATTCCTCCTTCTATTGTTTACAGCAGGGTTCATTTTGTGCCGAGAGGGTCCGGAATGAGCGCTGGACGCTATTCTTAGCCATCTGTAACTACATTCTAGCACCACCATTCTTCTAAATTATGCCTAGGATAATGTAACTGCCGGAGTAAAATCCACTCTGCAGCTTAACAGAGGGACCTTCTGTTTCCAGGACTGCCAGTCCCTCAATTTTTATACATTTACACACTGCTCTCTGGAAGAATAAATAATACATGAACATATGCAATGGCTAAGTGAAATTTTCTTCTGATTATAGTGAGGCACTGTTTAATGGCAATTATAAAAGATGTTTCTTTCATCTTTTGCTATTCCTGCTGTGTGTTGAAGAGTATGCCTTTATCTCTTTTGTTGCTGTTGTTGTTTTAAGTTACCATCTTGGTTTTATTTTTTAAACAAATTGATCATTTTTCATGTGTTAGTGAGTTGCAGTTTTGAAATCTTCTGAACACGTTTCTGGCAGAATTACCTCATCTGAATCAGAAATAGTGCTACTGCAGGAGTGCCCTTAAATGAGGTGGCTGCTACATCTATATTACAAGAATAGAAGTTTTGAAAGGAAACTGATTGACATTTATCCCAAATGAAATGTTTACTCTTTGTTTAATACCTGGTGGGCAATTCAGTACTCTGAATCTATATTAAACGTGTTCAATATTAAAATGTTTAAAAAGCATTATTAAGGCTCAGAATAGATCTCAAAAGTCAGAGCTGTATCTTGGTATGCATGTATTATGAAATTGTGTTAAATTGTATGGTGGAAAACTGGGGTTTCTACTTACTAAATTTATAGAATAAGCTGTTTTCAATCACCCATTTTCAAAGGCTGATTTGGAGGGTAGGAGTATATATGACTCCTTCCCAAACCTGTAGGCTAGGGAGTTGAATGCTGTTTCAGGAACCTGGATTTTACTCTCCTATCTCCACTATACAGCTCCATTTCATATTGAACAGCAGTTCAGTGAAGACAAGCTGTTGGAAGGTGAACAGTCATTACTCGTTCTCTAAGTCACAGAAACCTATCTTAAAACCGTATGGTCTGATATGGAAAGGATCAGTCTCATAGCTGTTGACTCAGTAGGATTTATGCTAGAATATGTACAGACTTGAGAAAAACTGGATCAAGATTTGGGGCACAAACTTAAAAGGAGGGCTTTTTTTTACTTCATTGTGGAGTCTTGATCCCATTTGTAAAAAGTAGATTACACAATTTTTAAAATAATTCAGATATTGTGGAAAAATTAATAAAGAGATTAAGATCTTCAGATAATAGTATTACTTACATTATTTGTTCCTAGCCCCATTTTTAGCTAAAGTGCCATGCTTGACATTTTCTAATGTGCACTCCACATGCTTCCTCACTCGTCTGAGGCAGAACTGTGATAGAAAAATGTTTTAGTAAATTTCTGTCTAGGATCTGACAGAATTTCTAGGATGTGTCCACCAGTGTACAGTATTGATTGTTGCTGTGCCTCCTGCCCATAATGGTAATTGTATGTATCTGGTATTAGGTCTTCAGAAAAGGAGTAGGGGGATAGAGAAGAGATGAGCTTGTTACTAGGAGAGCTGTCAGTTTTGCGGGCAGGATCTGTATTTAGCATCTGCTTGGGCCTCATGCAGTGAGCATGGTGATTTGGGTGCAGTGCTGTTTGAGGGGTGCTGTGTGCTTGGCTCCAAGCTGCGCTGCAGTGACCTTCTCTGGGCAGCCCTGGCCCATGAACTGTGCAGTTCTGTGCTTTCAGGTATCACCCACATGTTCTGCATTTGCCCTGTCACCATCTCTGACCAAGGCTACTGATCTCAATTGTGATATCCCAGATCTTCTTCGTAGTTCGAAATTATAAAGCAAATTGGGTGAAGCCTGATGCATTTTGGATTTCAATGGCAAAACTGGATGTTTTATTACAGAAACGGGTCAGCGAATCTTCCCAAAATGCTGACATTTTCTACATGTGGCCCAGTGTTTGTTTTCATACCATGAGTTCTGATAACAGGGTCTGTTCTGGGCTATCCCAAACAGGACTAATATAAGAAGGGAAACTTTCTGTGTGGCATTTCAAGAGAGAGTACTGCAATCAGCCCTGGGCTGTGGAGTGGCCCCAGGAGCTTAAGATCCAGTGGACCATGAAACCTGTCTCAGAAAGACAAGAAGTGGCATTACATTTTATGTAACACACTGTGCTCTGTAACTATCTCTTTTATTGCATGTGTAGAATCACTGAATTACTTGCAGGAGAGAATGGTGTATTGCTGTGGTGTTCAGGAGACAGCTTTTGCTGGTGTTTTTTATCTTGTTTTTTACCTAAAGCAGCTGCATTTTTGGAACTCACATGTGAATAGGAATGTACTAGGGACTATGGGTTTCCAGTACAGGGAGAAAAGAGGGATGGGGCCAAAGAAAGCTGCCTGATGAAATTAATGGCAGACTCATCTTTCTGTGTGGCAGGAGTGCATTTCCCACTCAGACACACCGGATTGCTTTCTCCTTGAGAAGGTGAGAACAGTCTATGAGGGCTGAGAAGTCTGTTTAAGGGAGTCACTAGAGGACAACAGCTGCCACAGTCTAATCTGCATTATGATTAATCCAGTTAACAATCAACTGTTTTAACAATTAGCTGTGTTACCAGATCAGTCCATTAAGGTCATTAAAACTCTCTTTGCTTTCATTTAACCCCTCAGGTTGCCCCTTCTAGTAGGTTGAGTGTCCTTATAGCCTAATGTATATTATGGTAACTGATGATCCAGGTCTGTTGTAGCCACTTGGCCTATTATTTGTGTCTTTAATGATTCAGCAGAGATATGCCTTTGGGTGCTGCTGTAAACCATCCTCTAAATCTTAAAAATCAATGCTAAATGAAAGGAACTTAATTATAATTTGTACTGACAGCACTGCCTGTTACTTAGGTTGCTAAGTATTTTCATTACATGAGATTGGCTCGTTGGTGGAGGGCAGACATAGGAATTGTTCTGTGATTTTTGTTCTGTTCAAAACTTTGTCAAAAACTTAACTGTATGCTGAGTTTTTCCCATTCTATGCGTCTATGTTTAAATTGCTTAGGAAAATTTAATTAAGAACAGTTTGGCTGTATTGAAGAATGGGCTGATGAGAAAATGGAAGGTGAAACCAGAAAAATGTATATTCTTTTGCTTATGTAGTATTGTTCTGAATGACAGGTGGTGCTGTGAAAAGATCTTCCATCTCTCTGGCTTGACACAGGAAATTAGTTTGGTGACCAGAGCTCAAATCAAGAGGCAGAATTAGTTGATCTAAGAGTGTGGGGCAGAGAGGCACAGGAATGAGGAGCGGCTGAAATTGGAAAAAGAAGTCCAGGAAAAGAAGAATGAACAGAGAAATCTGAGAAGTAAGTAACGCCCAGGCTGAAAAAGCAGGACAGCAAGGAGAATAGGACTATCAGAGAAGGAAAAGCTCAGAACTGGCATAGGAAGCAGATGGGAAGAGCTGGATAGGAAACTTTAGGCATGGGGCTAGCAGGTAGAATAGCAGATTCCCACAAAGCACCTCTCTTTCAAGAAGCTGGAGCAGCACCCAAGGTGTTTCCTTCTCGTGCTCCCTTAGTCAGAGGAAGCAGGCTGGCACAGCATCCTCTCCCCTGCAGCATGAGCCGGTTGTCATCTTGCTTTTGGCGAGTCAAGTGGCAGAGGCCTGCGCGGAACTGAGGGCTCCAGGTCTGCAGATGAACCATATGGCTGCTGGCACAGCGTCCCATGGTGGGAGCCATTTGTCTGCCTTCCTGGTGGTAGGGACCTAGGAAAATCCTGTCCTTTCCTCAGGGTCTTTATACTTTCATTTTAACATCAGGTGAAGCGCTCGGGATTAAGGAGTGCTGAACTAAAGCTGCCTGTGCATCCTGTAACTTTTTTCTTGTGATGTAATTCCTCCCTCTGCCAAAACATGCTTTGCTCAATGAGAGAGAGGAGTTATGCTTATAGAATGCACTTTTTGTCTGGCGTGCTGCAGAAAAAGGAAAAATACAGTGTAAGAGAGAATTACTTGAGGAAAGTGGCTTTTAGAAGCCACAAGAACATGATCTGGTCTTCCAGGCCATCTGAGTTTGTGTGGTGTTGAACTAGTCATTTTAAGCTTTTCAGAGGCTGTCATTAGCTAGTGTATCTAACTCATTGGAGATGCCCAATCCTGGAGTCTGAAAGAAGAATGGTAAGAATATTGCACGTTCTGTTCTGAAAAGGAAGTTTCAGAAAAGCATCTCAAATCAAGTACTGCTCAAATCAGCAAATACTTCTGAAATTATGCCATCTGTGCCTCAGCTCACTCACCATGTAATGGTAATAGTGCTACTTCTAAAAGAAGGTTGTGGGAGATTTTGAAAATAAATTAGCTTAATGTTTTGTGATGCAGTCAAGAAAAAAGAATTGGATAAGGGTGAAAGCTGGAGGAATATAAAGGAGCTGAAAGATTATACTATGAAGTAGTGTCATGCACCTACCATCTAATGCAAATGTCTGCTGTAAACAAGGAGTTCATCAACTAACAACTACAGAGAAGGAAAGATACAGAGGAAAATAAAGATCTGGGAACATTGCTGACTTGTGATAATTGAGGCACCACTTTCATGATGGTCTCTTACAGTGTGAGACCTTAAGGTCTCTTACACTGAGACCTTTTAAAAGGTCTCGGTGGCTATCAGAGAAGCACTAATGCCTTTGAGCTTTTGGGAGATCTCGTCTGGACACTTGTCTATACTTCGGTGTTCACAGCAGAAAGATGAGAGCAAACTGGACAAAGGGCCAGTGAGACTGTTAGCAAGGTCAAAAGAATGGGTGGCCAGTTTTAAAAGGTAAAGTAGAATATATGGCCTTACAAATTGAAGACTGAGGGATGAGTAAGACAGCAGTTTATAAATACACCTGAAGGATTAACAGCAAGGTGGAAACCCAGTGAGATGAGGTACAGTTCTTGGCAAAACAGTCATTAGGTTTGAGATGAATGGGAATAAGTTGAGGTTGAAAATCAAATAGTTTTCTAAGAGGGTAGTGAGAGTCTTGGGCAGCATCCCAAAGGACAGAGTGGAAGACCCCTTGTTGGGCTTGAGGTGAGGCTTGAATCCTTTGACAGGGGTGTAAGCAGGGCCTGGGCTCAGTCTCTGGAGTCTATAGCCAGTTAAATGTGTTAACTGTAGCAGATGCTGCTTGCACACTTGGACATCCTGCCTTCAATGCATGTGGGTGGTTGACCTTTTCCTTCTCTCAAGTGAAATCAAGTCATTAGGAATTATCTCTAAATATTCTGGCCCCATACTTCAGAGCTTCAGCTGCTTTAATCTTGGTAAGCCTTGGGGAGCCAGATTACCAGCATATCTGCCCTCCAGAGTCTGGGAGCATATGAGATCTCTTTCAGATGGCTGGTTTTTAGTGTGCAGCCAGAGAGGTCTGTTCAGTGCCTGAGCATGTGTTCAAAGAAGGGGATGTATGTGCTCTCTGTTAGCATTTCCAAGATGCAGAAAAGCCTCATGTCTGTTTGTTCCAGGATATCTGTTAGTCCTGGTTTATGCAGCATTTTGGAATTTAAAAACTCTGTTGTGTAAGGGCTGAAGGAAAAAATACATAGTTGGAGTGGAAACATTGCAGTTTTCAGCCTTTGGATGGCCTCCACTTCATGTTTGTCACATGCAATTCATATCTGAAAGGAACGTGTGTCACTGCTGATGTGATGTGCCATGTCATAAAAGCTTTGGTGACATTTTCTGACCTCTTAAAAGCTAATGAAAGAGGTTTGCCACTTGTAAATGCCATCTGCCATGGCAAAGCAGCTTCCCAGTTCTCTAATCACATATGCCTCTTGTGAAATGCTGCATCACCTTGAAAAAAACCAGCATATTAATGGAGGAAGCTTGTCATTTCACTCATTCCCAAATTTTTTACATAATTCATCTGTTAATTTTTTTTGCTTATTAAGAACCCTGAGGGGTGGAAGTTGCAGCAAATCCATGATAGCTTTAGGAGTTCTGTTTCATTAGAGCTGTATTTACTTTCTGATTTTTTGGTACTCTGAATTGGAACCATTCTCCCTACGATCTTAATCTTTTGCAGATACTCATGGGGTTCACAGATGGAAGTGTGAAAAGTCTGAGCTGTCTCAGGAACATGTAACAGGACTTGGGGGGTGTGTAAAAAGAGGGGAGTGTTCTTCATTAACCTGCATTTGTTCCCGTAGTCCATTATGGGAATTGAAATGTACTAATTATTTTTAATTGATTCAACTTATGTCACACTGATAGTCTCAGATGTGGAATAAGGAGACCAAATGTTGGGTTCAGTTTTTGCTGGACTGACAGCTTATATAATGGACGGTTCTGAATCAATAGGGACAGTTTTTACAGCCTGGAAAAAAAATAAGCAAAGTGTGTCATGCTTGGAAAAGAGAGAAGACTTGTCTTTTGCTTTGCATAGTGCTGTTGTTGGCTGCTCTGGCTTTTGCATGTCAATAAGACAAACTTTCTAAAGAGAGGATTTTATTGCAGGAAATGTGTCCATATTACAGGCCACATACACAGCATGCATTAATTTCTAAGTAACAATGAGCAAAAGCTGCTTCAGATGGTGCCAGGGTACAAAACTGCATCTCTACAGACTGGTGAGAGGCAACAGATCTCCCTTCTGTCATAAACAGTGCTTTTTGTGTTTGCTGAGACGAGTGTGAGCATTGTCTAGCCCTCACAACCGTCGCTGAAGAAGTTAGGTCTGTTTTTATCGCTGCATTACAGGCAGGGAAGGAGGTCTGCTGAAAAATGAAGTGACAACACTAGCAAATCTGTGTAAGCAGCAAACCAAGATACCAGAAGCCCTGGCTTGCCAGCCTGTCTCATTACATCATGCCCAAGTGCCCTGGGCAAGCCCTGTTCTTTTGGCTGCGTTTGTCCATAGCATTGGTGACATAGCAGACTTCAATACTGATTCTAATTCTGATTTTTATACATAAGATTATAATTTCTGTGGCAGGACCTATCCTCAGGCTTCTTGTTGGTAAAAAGATCTTGTCATTTCTTCATTGGGGTATTGAGAGGTGAGGCTAGATGTGCATGGGTGTCACAGAATGGATAAATAAAAAATACCACCCGGGGGCAAGAGAAATCAAGAAGCCTGTGAGCATCACTGTGGATGTCATGTTCTGAGGTGGCAGGGGTATGTTCCCAGTCCAGCACTTGCAAGATTAAGCCTTTACAGTGTTCTGCTCCCTCCTCGCAGACCAGATGGAAAGGTCCCACTGTGCATGTACCACCCCAAGGGTCCTGCTCACAGATGGAGTGATGAAACCCAAAAGCTGCTGTGCAGGGGTTCAGTGGGTTTTTTGTAGCTGCTTTGCCATGTAGCCATTTCAGTCTGACCTGTTTTTATAGATCCTGATGAGGTCTGCAAAACAAACTTATTTTTAACTGCTATTCACATGATTCTTTTCTTAACATTCGTAATTTTAAGAAGCTGGTATGGGAGTTGGGTGGGATAAGTTTTTGCATTGGCTGCTCTGCAGTAATGACTTTTTTGCCTGATTTGGCCCTGAAACGGAAGGAGAAGCCATCTCTTTTTTGCAGTAGCTGCAAAGTGACAATGGTTAGATTAGCAGTTACTGCAGTCTGGTTGGTGCAGTGTAAAACTGCACTGTTTTATTGTGAAATCAGCCTATTGGTGTGACCTGGGAGATAGCGACGCAGGCATCTGAAACAGAAGATATTTGAACTCCTTAGAGGATACTGTGTAGCTTTTTATCACAGCCCAGTCATAGCTGACATTTAAAATGTGCAGCAAGGAAGGGGGGAGATTAGGGGATGTCTCAGTAGAGGTGTTGCAGCCCATCTGGGCTTTTCAGAGCAAGAAACTGTACCCAGCTGGGTATCCCTGGCTGGTATCAAAATGCTTCCTTTGTTGTCTGCTTGAATAATAACCAGGTACACCGTGTGTGGGAAGGGATTTTCGAGGCACAAAAACTCCTTAGCATCCAGCTAAGGGAACAGCAGGGCACTGCTGTTGGGAAGGCTGCATGAGGAGCTGGGCCTGCTGCTTTCCTTCCAACGCTGAGCAACTTCTCTCGTTTTAGGAACTTTCCGCTGTACGTTCTGTGAGACTGAAGTGGAAGAAGATGAGTCGGCAATGCCCAAAAAGGATGCAAGGACACTCGTGGCGCGATTTAATGAGCAGATTGAGCCCATCTACGCGCTGCTTCGTGAGACGGAAGACGTTAACTTAGCTTATGAAATCCTGGAGCCAGAACCCACAGAGATTCCTGCCCTGAAGCAGAGGTGGGAGCGCGCCTGGTCTTTCCTCACTGCAACTGCTTCCTTGTAGAGTGTTCCTCTGCTCTGCGGGGCTTTCCCAAACCTTGTGCAGGACTTACTTGTACAGCACCCTCTATGCAAACAACTGACAGATTGTCCCAGGGATGTGTAGTTTACAAGGTGACAGAGGGCTGTAACCATTTTTTACTAAACAAGGCAAATAACTGTTCTTTTGGTCAGCCCTCTGCATGTATTTTTCAGTGAGGTGGGATGCTTGAATTGCCTGCTGCTTGCCATGCTGCAGCTGGTATGCGCACCAAGCCCTTGGCCCAATAGTTAAAAAATGCAGTTGCTTGACAAAGCTCTGAAGGTGTCACCTATGCTGTCTTCTATCTCTCAAATACTTATCTGTCATCTGTTCCTTTTGCTTCTACCCAGCTTTTGAAACTAAGCTATCTGCAATCCACACCTTGTATTTCAAATCCTCATATTACAGCATTCTAGTTTGAAGACAATACTTGTAATAAGCAGGTTTTTTTCTTCTGATTTTGTCCAACTTGTTACACACCTCTTCTTTTCAGAAGAAGACCATATTGGAATCAAAAGCTCCTTAAAGTGTTCTTACCCATGATATGAATGTTTCTTTCAGAACATTCCTAGCTTTACAAAAACAGATGATGTTTAAATAATGCAAAAAGATGTGGGGAGCTGTCAGTTTTGTCAGCTGTGGTGAAATGTGATGCACTTCTCTGTATTTAAAAAAAAATTAATTATACACATGGGGGAAAAGAACTGTACCATGAAGGGAAGCATTCCCACAGTGCCTTGGGGTGTTTGGCTTTAGTTAATAGGAAAGCAAGCAAGATACTCTTTTTTTCTCTCAGGCTAACCTTGAGAAAGAATGTTCCTCATATATTCATGCTAGACAGCTTCTAATTAATATAATAAAAATTCTTTGTCTATTCATAGTCTTTTTCTCACCAAGAAGGTAGCTATTTTTCCTCATCATTCTGATAGAAAAACAGAAGCAATATAAAGAGCAGAAAAGATTTTTCCATGGTCACTCAACGTGTCTTGGTGATAAGGGGAATTCTTTGAAGCCTTTATACCCAAGCTGAATCAGTAGACTTTGCTTTAAAATCCTTTTTCAGTAGTTTAAGTAGTAGAACTGGGATAACCTTACCAAAAAGAGAGTAATTTTTCAGTCTTCCCTTTTTGTGTACAGGAAATTATCACAGCAGAGGCCTGGTGCAGTCCCATGATTAAATAGCAGCACCCACTTACTTGACTCTTAAATACTTAAAAAACATTGTAAATGATTAATTGCTCTGTGCAAGAAATGACAAAATAAATAGGCAGCTTTTTAAATGTGTACTTGAACACAACTTGTTTCAGCACATACAGTGATTTAATTATTTATTAACTCTTATTAATTCAAAGCAGCTAATTCCATGAAAACACTGCTGTGAGATTTTTTTTAAGTGCCAAACCCTGGGTTATTTATCCTCTGTGCTTTTATAGAGTCTTGAGTGTCTGAAATCATTGACAAAACTGACTTTTGGTGATTCTGAAACAAACCAAAAAGTTCACAAAACACCTGCATCTTCTCTTTGCAGTAACTTGTGCAACTTCATGTGTTTTCAGGAGAGTTACAGTATGAGTGGTCCCACTGGCACTGCATAACTGTCGTTCACCTACCCTGGGAAACTGGGTTGATCTTCATTTATGTTTTCCTAAGACTGTTAATTTTCTTAATCATGGGAGAGCATGAATTAGCCCCACAGGTTTCAAAATAAACCTGCTTTACTTAAGCCCTTCTCAGTGGTTTTTGAAAAATTATGGATTTTAATAACCCTTCTATTTCCTTATGTCAAAATAGCATGATTTCAATTAACAAAAAATCTTCACAGAATTAATTTTCTGTGGTCATGCTGTCAAGAGCCATGGGTTGTCTGTTGTGAAGTTGAAGATCTTAAGGGCAGCACAGTGAAAATGTGTTTTGTCTCAAATGTGGCAAAAAAAGAGAGTTATCCCCATTATCCAAGACCTTTCTTAATAGTCTGGGCAGGATTGAGATGAAAATTTGAAGCTGTTTGCCCACTGCACAGTGTGGTTTCTGTGGGCCATACCTCAGCTGTGTCGAGGGCTATTTATGTTGCCTTTAAAGACAGCTAAACCACTCATTAAGGGATTTCCATCGAGGTGAATAAAACAGAATAAAAGTAGCCACATCTGGGCCACTGAGCTGCCACAGTTCCTGCCTGCAGGGTGTCCATGTGAAGTCTAGAGCAAGGTAGGGAAAAAGTAGTTTGTGGATCTAAGAGAGAAAGAGATTTAAGAGGTCCCTTTATCTGCTCTGTGCTGCCTGTAAGGCAGCTCCCACACCTGGCCTTTTGTTGGTGCCTGGTCCATGGTGTCTAATCCTGTACTTTGGAACTGGTTGCTAAACAGTAAGTTCTCTTCTTGCAGAATGAAGTGTTTCCCTGCTCAGGTAGTCTTGGGGTGGTGCTCGCACCTACCAACAGTGTCACTGAAGATAGAGACATCAATTGAGGCACAGTTGCAAAGCTCACTGGGGTCCAAAATTAGACAGAAAGTGTCTAGGTGGTTCCAGCTCAGTGTAGGACATTGCAATAGATGACATGAAGTAATTAGTACTGTAGGTGTCTCTTAGAAGTGTTACTTTCATTTTTGAAACGTTCCTGACGTCATGGAATAAGTGTTTTGCTGTTAAATGGTTCTGTATAGGAAAAAAGTCAATTTCAGGCACATTCACAGGGGCTTCTGTGCAAAAGTATTATTAGGTAGCTCCTGGCACTACTGAGGGTTTAGTGTCACGCTGTAGTCATGGGGAGGGAGAGCTTGGGGGAGAGCAGCATTGTGCATCCTGTGAGGAAAGTGGATTACATAAAATCGTCAGGGAAACGCTAGTTAGAGATTTCTATTGTGTGGGAAGCAGAGTGGTGCTTTTCACAGAATACACGCCTGTCTTGGAGAGCTGAAAGGTACCAACACTTGAAATAACACGCTGGGGAAAAGGTCTCTGTGTGGTTCCTTAGGTTACATAAGCAATACATGCGCATGAGCCTTCTGCCCCAAAATTCAAGGCTGCTGTGGAGCTCTCCTAGCAGAGCTGGCTGCAGGATTGCTAAGGACACCATTCATGCTAACAGGGATGCTGTGAAGTATTTTGTTAACAGATCCCAGCCATTCCACTACTGAGAGGCTGTGAGTAGCCCTTGATAAACACTGTGGCTGAACACACTGATATTTTTTATTTGGGGAAGAGCAATGTTCACCTACCTGTGTAATGCCCCCTCACTGTTTACCCCTAAAAATCCAACAGAATTAGCTCATCAAACAGCGGTAATGTCCTTGCTGAACTAAAAAACCCACATATTAGTCAGGTCTTCTCCAAGTGCAACTTTATTTTAAGCTTCTTGGTTAGAGAAAAGGTCATTGGGTAGACAGCAGCAACTGAACCATGCTCACTGATGACAACTGTCAGCTTAGCTGGCATCCTGGAATATCCCTGATGAATTTCATCTGGACAAGAGAAGGAAGGAGTCAAGGCAGGGCTGTTCCTCATGAAAAGCTGTAGTTACCCCTGGCAATCAGATGACTGAAATTATATGGCTGAGGGTGGGTGCAGTGTGCAGTGGATTTGTTTCTCTGAAAAGATGAAATCTCATTCTGAAGTAGAGGAGCAGTCACGTTTGGCTTTCCCCACTCTGCATACGTAGCAGCACAGGCCAGGGTGTATTTTAGGCTCATTGCCATCATCAGTGTGCAGAAAATATTTCACTTGATATCCTCTTTTGATCAGATCCAAGCAGGAATGTTTTTCTCCATGTCTCCTGAGCTAGAAGGGGCCCTGCAGGGAAATGTGCTTAGAGCAAAGGAGGGTTGGGCTTTGACTGCCATACCCTTCACATGGGTCAGCACCTTCACTTCTCCACTTTTTCCACAGTGAAGACAGTTCTATCTCCTCCTGCGCTCCATCAGTGCGCAAAGCTTTTTGTCCAGCCCTAGTCCTCTGGTTTGGAGGTGCTCTCTCCTTCTCTGCCTGGATTCCTCAGTCCTCCCAAGGCTGTGTCTGTGGATAGTACAGATGGCCTGTATAGCACAGGAGAGGTGTCTTCTTATGTGCATTGTCACTCACAATTCAAGCAAAGGTTTGAATTGTGTTTTTCATGGTGAGTTGACTCCTACAGGAGTCCTGTTATTAATAACAGTTCACAGCTCTGAGCATGCCGAGTCCCTGGGCCTACTATCTACCTTGGTTAAACTTCAATGCTTTTTTAATGCAGAATTTGGTTGCTGTGTGAAGGCCAAGAAGAGACTTTTTCAAATACCAGACTACTGTTTGACTGTGTTTTGCTGCTGTGGCTTCTGTTTCAGGGAATTCTGAGATTTTATGCTTGTTTTAACCTAAGTGTATTTGCATCTCTAGTGCTGCCTCTTATTTTCAGTGTCTGTGGTGGATGTTGCCATTGCCCTATGCAGGGTTTCCCCACTAGAGATCCGCAAGTTTCCCAAACTAGCAAGCTGGCACAGAAATTCCTGGTGGCACATGTTAGAACTGAGAATGAAAGTTCTCAGTGCAGATGATAATCATCATTTAAATATTTTTGTCTAAGGAGGGGCTTGTTCTGAGAGCTCTGTTTTTCTCTCTTTACCTTTCATATAGCAAGGAGCGTGCAGCTGGTGCTGGTTCAGGGGCAGCAGCTGGTCTTGCAGGCGGACACCATCGGGAAGCATGGACTACAAAGGGACCATCATACGAGGACTTGTATACCCAGAATGTTGTCATCAGCATGGAGGACCAGGAGGATCTGAACCGGTCTGCAAGTGAAGGAAAGCCAGCCAGAGAGAGACCCATTTGGCTGCGGGAGAGCACGGTGCAGGGGGCTTATGACCCTGATGAAATCAAAGATGGTAAGAAATTCACAGAGCAGAAGTACTGCTGGGCTTATACAAGGCCTTTGCAGTGCTGTCAAAAACATGTTCTGCTCTGTGTGTGTGTGTGTTTGTGCAGCTGCTGCTCCCAACACTGGAGTGTCTGCTCCCCTCTGCTCTGCAAAGCACCTGTGTGTAGGTAGATGTAAAAATTCCTTAGATCCAGGATTGAAATCTAGGTCAGTAAAGCTGAGCAGTCCATGAAATTCTGAGGCGGCTTCTAAAATGTTAAATAACTGTTGTCTTCTACCTTGAGAGTTTATTGCTTCTAGATTAAGTTCTTTCAGTTTCATCTAGAAAGGTGTCTCCCTAATAGGTCACTGCTGAAAAATAACATTTATTAATGTTCAGTGACCCTGAAGTCTACTCAATCTACCAGCACTGTTTATATACTCCCAGTCTTCTTGATAACTGTTTCTCAAAACTTGTTATATATGAACAATACTCAGAAATACAGCTTCTGGAAGTACAGTTGGAAGGTCTGTCACCATGACAGGTGAGTCTTTATTCCCTTCTGTTTGTTTCTCATTATCTGTGCTTTTATTTTCATTCATCTGGGAGTCAGGTTATCCGCAGACTAATGGTCTTATAACCATTAGTAGAAACTTTCTGCGTTGGTATGTGTGCTTTTTAAGCTTCCATGCCGAAACTGGAAATTGAGACCTTTTTTGATTTTTACAAGAGTGAGTCAATAGATAGAGTAATTTTAGAATTATGAACTGAAACTGTTGAAACTGTTGCCCTAGCAGGAAGATATGGCAAAAGGGAATAATGTGTGTGAGTATGTGACCCTGGAACTTGTGCCATGTTCAGGGGAGGAGTGGAGTACTTAGGTGTAGCAGAAGGGAAGAAAATAGATGTGATATAATGGTCACAAGATATCTAAAGAACTTGTTCACATGTAATGCCTTTCAAGTGTATTATGGATCCAAAGCATTTTTCAAATAGATTAAGCAAAGTGAGATGATTGAACAACCTGCTCCTGCAGTATGTAGCAGATTTTGTTGTTACTCACCAGCCATGGTGAGTTCTCACCCCATTTTTCTGCTAGACATTCAATTCACCTGTAGTTTTAAATCAACTCCTTGAGACAACTTTTGATGTACACAGCATAAATATTTCTCAAGAAGTCGCTGAGGAACATGGAGGTGGAATATCTCCTTACAGGATATTGGCATCACTGCTTAGCCTCCTCAGCTACTGGAGATCAAAGAGGGAGCTTGTAGAAATAGCCTGAAATTGCTGCTGCAACACATAAACAGGAAGGACAGAAACGTGGGACCATTGACAGAAAAGATTCACTGCTTGGATCTGGCAGAAATAGTTCTTGCAAGCAAGATACAGCCCCTCTGAGCCACAGAGTCAGCCTTTGTGGAGCTAGCTCTGGCTGTTGTCATTTCACAGCTCTCAGTGTGATGAGCTATATTATTTCACAGAGATGCTCTCCTACAGCCTTTTCTGCTCCACAGTCACAAGCACTGAGCTGAGCACACGACTGCCAACACAATGCCTTTATTCTTTCTTTCTTTCTTTCAGGAATTTGGCAGTGCTCTAGTATTAGTAGTTGTAGTCATCACCCATTACTACAACTTTATTTACAGTGAAAACAGAATTCTGGTGAAATTAGGTATGGTTCTTTTGGCCTTCATTTTACCACAGGAAAGGAGTGACCAAAAAGTGCCCTGGCTTTTAGTGCTAAATGCAAAACTTACTTCCTTCACCTTATTTTTTAATCTCAAGTTGAAATTCGTAACCAGCACATTTCTGACTGGGGAGGGGAAAGACTTGGGATCTGCCTGCCTGGATGGTGCTGAAACCGTGAGGGTCTGTGTCTTGGAGGAGTGGGCAAGTGGCTGCCTGTATGAAGGCAGAATGCCAAGACCTCAGCTCCAGCAATTGTTCATGGGCAGCATCTTTTGGTGTAAGACAGAAAGTCTGCCACAGGGAGCCTGTCCTACTTTTTAGACCTTATTTTTTTTCCCTCCATATTTAATTTTTTGTTTTGTTTTTTGTTTTGTGGTGCTTTTTGAGGTTTTTTGGGGTTTTTTCCCATACTGCCTGTAGTTTTTTCGGTACTAGGTGGACTCACAGCCCTCTCACCAAAGGTAGGAAGGATTAGGAGAGGTTTTCTATGGGATGCTAGTTTTTGAGCAGAATTTTACCTTTAGAATCCATGAACTGCAGACATCCTGCCTATCAGAGCCATATTGAGCCCTCCCAGCTGTTGTTCAGCCAAGTTTTCTGAAAGAGGAGCACAGGCCAGATGTGTCTGCTGGGACACTGCAGTCCCCTTCAGATAAGAGGTGAAGGTAGGGAGCCACAGGGACTGTCTGGGCTGTGTTTCAGCTTGGAGAGCAGGCACTGGTTAGTTCTGTGCTGTGCTGCACAGCTGGGCTGCAGGCTGTCAGCTGCATCTGCTCCATGCCATCACCATCTTCCTGTAAGGAGCTTTTCCCCTTTCTGCCTGGTATAGGTGTACCTCTGAGCTCACTAGGCCTGGCTGCTCTAAATGTTTTATAACACATGATTTCAACATATTTTTTGTCTGCCTGGATCCATTTCTTCTCTGTGTTCATCCTTACAGGCAGGGAGCTCAGCAGGATAGGACATGGGCTTGGGGTCTGTATTTTAAGGATTGCTTTGCTTTCTGCTCCACTGTAGTGCCTGAGTAGGACACCTCCCTGGGGAAGTCTTTTCTAGGTCCCTGCCCATCATGCATTTGTTGTCTTCACTTGCAATGTGCTCCTGGTCAAGGCTTCCAGCTGGGAGCCATGGTGACTCTAGGCCTCCCAGCTCCTAGGAAATGTCAGTACTTGCTCTGCCATTACGAGACATAACTGTCTCAAAATTTCAAGAGAGAGGAGGAGTTGGCGTAGAGAAAGGGTGTGACTTTGCCAACTGAGCTCAGTGGCAGTGATTAATGAAGGTTAAGAAAGCTTTCAGGTCTGTCACACAGATGTCTGTGAGGAAATGCTCATTCCCTCGTGTCCCTTTGCAGGGGGCCGGGATCTGAATGCGTTCCAGGAGCGTGAGGAGAGCCGGGCAGCCCTGGATGACAATGAGGAAGTGATGCGTGCCCTGCTCATCCACGAGAAGAAGACGCCTTCCGCTTCCACCGTCACTGTCAGTGGTGCCGCTCCTCTCTCTGGCGGCAACGCGAGCGACTCCGAGAGCGAAACGAGTGAGTCGGAGGAGGAGTCCCCTCCCCACCCTGCCGCCACAGCCACCACAACGTATGGGCTGGAGGAGGAGGAGGAGGATGAAGAGTTTGAGGTGGTGGCAGAAGACCCCACTGTCACAGTGGCTGGGCGCCCGCATTCTTACAGCCAAGTGAGCCAGCGCCCTGAGCTGGTGGCCCAGATGACACCGGAGGAAAAAGAGGTTTACATAGCCATGGGGCAACGCATGTTTGAGGACATGTTTGATTAACTGGTCCCTGCTGGGGCGTTTTTTAAAAGGTGACTTTTTAAGGCAGAGACTCTTTAGCAGAACAGAAGACTGGAGCGCATCTTCCCTCTCTGTGCACAAGCAGGGTAACTGCAGCTCAGCACTGCTAATCTCAGGCATCCTGCTCGCCAGAGCAGGGGAGCAGCAGAGCTGCATGTGCCAAAACACATAGGGGAGGACGAGTCTCAGAAGTGAGGATGCTTGCACAGTAAAAATCTGGTTCAGGGTGCCCTGCACAGGCCCTGCTTTAACCTTCGCCTAGGCCCTAGCAGTTCTTTCTCCCGATGGCTTTAAGTTGATTTTTGTTGCAGATCCCAGTGATGTCCTCATCCCTGCTCTCAGGGGACATAAGGGTTCCGTAGTCTGAGCAGAGTGCTCTGCAGAGGAGGGCATATGTAACATACAGCTGCCTGTGCTCAGCGAGGGGAGAGAAGAGGGAAGTATTTGTCTCCTGATGACAAGCTCAGACAGGGCTTGTAGTTGACCCTCTGCCAGAAGCCACTGGCCACCAGAGTGGCTCTTTCTAAGCAGGCCTGTAGGCAGCAACATTTTCTTGCTCCAGTTCACTTCCTGCTGGGACTCAGCACCTCAAGGTCAGCTGTAACTTGAAACAGGCAGAGTGAAAGCATTGGCAAGCACATGCAGTCAGTCACTTCTTGTCAGTGTAACAAATGCCCTCCATGGATCTGAGCTGCCTGTGCTCTGACTTGCCAGGAGAAACTTTCATTTTCCAATATTGCTGCCTGTTGCTTCTGCCTAACCCTGTCCATGAAGACATGCAGACAGTTCACAGTGGGCAGAGCTGCTGTCAGGCAGTGCCAGAGAAGTAGCATAACTAAGTTTTATTTGCAATCTCACTAGGGCTATATGATTTTAAGAGGAATTATACAACTTTGAATTCTGCTTGGCACACTCTTTTACCACAGAAAGACATTTATCAGTGCCTGTAGAGCAATATAATGTTTTTAATGTTTTTCTCTTTCAATTGAAAATGTTGCTTTTTTAAAATTGTTGTGTTTTCCTACACAGTGCTACAATAAAACAAAATTATAAAAGAGTTCTGTGTTCCAGAGAGTAGGGGCAGCATTATGTGCTGTTCCACTTATATGGGCGGTACAAATTTGCTGCTCACTGAGACTGTAAATCTCTTTTATACTAACTATGCTTTCTATGTTCTGCTAACCTTGTAATGCCTCCTTTGTGGTTTGATTTTCAGCTTCTCAATACTCTGAATCCCCTCCTTTTTAAATAGTGTTTTGAATTTTCTTTTAAGTCATTTTAAAGAGGAATAAATAAACAGAAACCTCTCCCCTTTGTCATGTTTCAGTTTATCTTGTGCCTAGTTGGGAATATTGTTTGCTTATCATTTTGATTTATTGGATTCAAGAAGAAAAAAACAATTTGAGGTCTCCTTTGAGAGGATCATTTGAAATCCCACTGCACATTGTTTTTCCTTAGCAGAGGTTCCTTGAATTTATTGGATTTATTGGATTCAAGAAGAAAAAAACAATTTGAGGTCTCCTTTGAGAGGATCACTTGAAATCCCACTGCACATTGTTTTTCCTTAGCAGAGGTTCCTTGAATGCCTCCTGGAATCTCCTGCATTTCCAGGATGACTGTTTCATTACATTGGTGCCATGTAGAAAACAGAGGCTGCTTTTGATCACCACTTCCATTTCTTTCCTCCTTCCTCAAGGGAAGCATAGGCTGATGGTAGAGGACTTGCAGACATTGTACTGCTGGTTAAAATGGTGTTCTTGTGTAGACAGGCTTCCAAGATCTTGTATCAAGCTTCTAGATATCAAGTCATAGAGCTGATAAGTCAGACTCAGTGATCAGCTAGCAGAAAAAAACGTGCTGTACCCATTCTGTCTAGATTTAATCTGTCTGACTTCAGTATTATCACTGGAGAAAAGCAGGTAGATTTACAAGGAGCCAAAAGCAGAAACTGAGAACTAATCCTGAATACACAAAACTGCTCAGACTCTGGACTCACCAGGACTGTATACTGAGTTTTCAGTTTGCAAAATCAAGTTGTAGGTTAAGTAAAGAGGAAGTGAAGAAATACCCAGCATAAACATCTATAAAGTAGTGGATTTCTTAATAAATACATTTAATTGTGGTTTGTGCAGCGGTTGCAGTTTTTGTCATTAAGCAAGGCACATCCTGCACATGGGGAAATAAGTGAGTGTTGTGGGGTTTGCCTTCCATCTCTCATCCACCACAGGATGTAGCCCTTGGGAGGACTAGAGAGATCAAAGGTGCATGAGCAGATGCCATCGTTTCCTGCCCTCTCCAACAGTTCTGGCATTAGAAAGGGTGGCTGCTCTGCTCTGTTCCAGCCAGTTCGGGCTCTGGAAGGACAGCCATACACTGCTGCTTCCCTGTCATGACAATCACGGCTTGAAGGAACAGAACACCCAGCTGATAGTGCCCTCTTTCTCTTCCTGCAGCTGAACAGGGGTCTGCATGCATGGCAGGAGGGAAAAACAGCCTCTGCAAGCAAAGCCAGGCACAGCCAGGCACCGCCAGCAAGTTGGTGATAATGCAAGGGATAAAGCCATTAATTCTGAGGAAGGCCCAGCCATTTCCCCTGCCTGCTGGAGCACATGTGCTGCATTAACGCTAACCCAATAATGCTGTCAAGCCTTCCTGGGTGGATGTTCTGTCTAACTCCAAACCAGTTTCTCCATCTGCTTCTGATATAAAGTGCATTTTATTCGATAAGTGATACCTGAGAATTCAAGAAGTGTTTGGACAACGCTGTCAGGCGTATGGTGTGATAATTGGGTGTGTCCTGTGCAGGGCCAGGAGCTGGACTTGGATGATGTTTGTTGGTCCCTTCCAACTCAGAGTATTCCATGGTTCTGTAGATGTACATGAGGGCAGGGCACTGGAGCTCTCTCTAGAAAGAGAACTGTTTTTCAGGCTGCTTATGCTCTTATTCCCAATGGTCAGAGGTGCCTCTCCCAGGTGGATGAGAGCTGCCTTTGTTTCTGCTACCACTGCAGGTCAAGAAAACTGCATCTTTACTTAAGTTATGTGCTCGTACAGACCAGGCCAGAGCAGATTAGCCAAGCTGTTGATGGAGGGAAAGTGCACTGTCAACCCTGAAGAACAGAAGCATTCCAATCTTTTCTACTAAGCTTCCAAAAATTGGCTTCCTCCATCCAACTCTTCCTGTGCTGCTGCCTCCTTTAGACTTGGATTAAACAGACTTCTCTGTAAGAGTCAAGGGATTTGAAGATCCCTTGGAGGAATCCTAGAGGGCAGAAAAATAGCATCACCTCTTTCCTGAGACATCTGAGGAGCCGTCCCTGCTCCTCAGTGATCCCTGCAGCGCCAGGACATGCTGTGAAGTTTAAGAGGGCCTGGCAGGGGAGGCAGCCTGCTGTGCTTGGGTCTGTGTCTCCCACTGAGCCCCCCTGGGAGGAGAAAATAGTCTCGGGAATCAAATGCAAGGCAAAGCCTTCATGGAAACAGAAAGTTTATGATGAGGTGGAAGGACATGTTGACAGCAGGGCGAGCCAGCGGGCTGTCCAGGGGCAGGCTGCAGGGGCAAAGCAGCAGCAGCAGCCTCAGTTCTCTGGTGTGTGTCAGCATAAACAAGAGAGGTTTTGGGCCCTGTCCTTTGGAGCAGGGACGTGTCACACAGTGCTCCAGGTTATTCCTCAGGGCTGTCCAGGACTGGTACTGCTTTGTCCCACTGGAAGCCTTGGGCTAGGTAACCATGCCCCAGGCTTGTTTACAGGAGGCTTGGGAATATTGATCTAAGCATGGACAGCCAAGGATCCCTAAACAATCACAATAGTTTAAAGGTATTGACTGTGAGACAAGGCTCCTCCAGCAGCAGAAGAGCTGGGGCTGAAGAGTAGCTTCTCTCTGCTGAGCTGCTTCCAGAATAATGATCAATATTTACAAAGTCCAAGGAGATCATCACTCGTACAGCCTTGATAGGAGGTGTAGCCAGATACTTGAATCTGTTTAAGATGTGAATCCACAGAGAGTCATGGCGAGGCCACTGCTAAAAGGAGTGGCAGCCCAAAGCATGGGGAGCAATGTCTTGAGTGCTGGTGCTCTTGGAAAGCTGCCTGCCTGCCTGCTAGCAAGCAGAGAGCAGAGCACCAGCAGCACCAGCCTATTCGGGACTATAGTCCTGTCCCTGTGGCAGAGCTATTTTATCTCTCTTTCAAACTTACCCAGGGAAATCTGGGCTTTGCCTGTTTGGGATACCTAAATGAGCTGCCAGAAAGCAGTTTCTTATTTACCAGCATTTAGATTGAGAGAGAGAGAGAGAGAGAATGAGCCTAATTTATATTCAAACAAAAATCAGACTTTGGAAGCACCTGGTATCTCATTAAAAAACATAAGGACAGTGAGTATTAGTGCAACCATCCTGAAGCAGCAGACAGTCTCTGAAGGAGATGCTTTCAATATAATAGGTATTTTTGCTTAAAATGTGTTTGTGACCTAAATATAATTTGATTTCCATGCCTTTGAACGGTGTGATGCTAATGAAGCAGGCAGGGATGACAGAGAGGAGGCTGAGGCAGCCGCATCGGAAGCGGCTCCACTGCAGTGCATTAGAGCCCCTGTGTGCGCTTCGCCCCGGCTGTCACAGGCACCAATGCGCCAGCCCTGCCCAGGGCTGGCCAGGCAGCAGGAGGAAACCTTGGGCTGCTCAGCCAGAGAAACGGGCAGGGATCCAGCCAGGAAATGAAGGCTGATCAAGTGCTGTTCCACGAGCATTAATGTCTGTGTACAAAAAAAGCTACATCTGGCAAGGAGGAAAAATCACATCTCATATAGATGTGATTAAAGCCCTGACATACTGCTTGTGCTTATTTTTCATCTGGAATCTGTATCGCCAGCCTCTGCCATCCCATTACTTGCTGGAAGAAGGAGGGTGAGCAGTGGTAATTTTGCAGTGAGCTAAAATTGTGCATAGAGCTGAGAAGCCTGGCTCAGTTCCTCCTGGTAAAGAGATCCTCCTAGTCTTAAGCATTTATTTTCTGCACTTCTGACAATGGAAGTCTGCCTGAGCCAATGCCAAATTTGCCATGCTCTGGTAGCACAGTCCATGCTTTTGCTATTTTCTCATGGCATGCATTGTGGGGGGACAAGTATGTCAGACACCAACAATGCTTGTGACCAGCTGACCTGGGTGTGCTTTAGGTTGCAGTGTCTGAACCAGCCCTGGCCCACGAGAGGCAATGATTGCTTGGGTCATTTTGGTTGGATTATCAATACTTGCTCTTTGCAAAGGTGCTGGTTGTTTTCCCATCAGTCAGTGTTGATGGGCTGTCCTAAATTCAATCTGTCTGCAATCACACACAGGTGTAAATTTAAAGTTAAGCTTCAAGCTCTTTACAACCACCATCACCAAGCACCTCCAGCTTGTGCCATGTCCACTCCTGGAACATGTGGCTCTCTCTCCAGGTGCACCATGCAGGTCCCAGCCATGACTGCCTCAGCCTGTGCCACATCCCAGTAGAGGGGTTTAAGAATGGTAGGTTTGTGTTTTCTCCAGAAGTGAGCTCTGGCTGGGCTCAGGCTCCTGAAATTCCTGCAGTGTGTAGGAAATAGGCATCAGCCCCAGGCTGGTCACGCATTCTTTGCTGCTTGAACTAGATGTGATTTGGTAGGAGTGGGTTTGATTTTTTTTTTTTTTAACCCTTTTTCTTTTTGTTCCTTGGGAATATTTTGAGTTTCTGAATTTCTCATGTTTCCCTGCTGCTTCTAACAAGAAAAAAACCTTTTTTTTTAAATGTAATGAGGCTGTAAAATCTTGGTAGAGAGACATATCTGCTCTCCCGTCCCTGTCACCACAATTATTCTTCCATTGCCACACAGTGCTTTCTTCCCAGAAGATGTATGCTTTCAACATCTCTCAGCCCTTCTCGTGATGTCAGGAGATGAAAACTATTCCCAGTACAACACAGAAGAGTAGAGGGAAATGGAGTTAGAAGGAAATTGGGCCTTAAGAAAATGGTGCGTCATGAGAGAAATTTCACTCTGGTATACTCTCCCAGGCCACATGAGTGCTGTATCCAAGCAAAGAAAAATAGAATGTGATGAAGAAGGACTTGGCTTATGGTGCATTTACCCTGGTGTATTCCCGTGCCTCTGAGCCCATTAGGAAGGGTAATATTCTCCAAGTGTGCCAACCTCTTATATAAGGCATCAGGAAGGTCCCAAGTTAGCAACCAACTAAAGTAGGAGCTTGCAGGTCTGTTTGAATGATCTGACTTCTGCTTTCCCCATGCTGAAAGGTTTGGTGCAAAAATAACTCACAGCAATTAGTTGTGAAACTGAGCTCAATTGTGACATTAGAAAGAATCTTTTTCCTCAAATATTTCACCACAATTTGTGCTCTTATGTCTGTGTATGAGAAACAAACAAAAAGGCCTGTAGGGGGCTGCCCAGCCCTCCTCAGACATGTCCCCCTTTGGAAACGTTAACAGATAGGACTTCTGTATGGTTTAGGTAGAAGCTCCTGCCAGGAGCAGCAAATGATAGCTGGAGTTTTTGTTAACTAGACAGTCACATAATTGCAGCTGTCTGAAGTGTGGACTAAAAGTGCTGCTGTTCACAGACAGCAGACATGGGTTCTTACAGCTGAACATATGTCAAAATGCCAGATTTTCATCTCTTCCAGTGTTGGGTTTCTTTTCCTTTAATTCTTAGCAGTTTTTACTTCTCAAGCACCTTTTTGGTGCACTAGGTGCTATCACAAACTAAAGACCTCCTTAAGGCATTGCTAATTCACATGCTAATGGTATCTGTCCCAGGAAAGGTGTGAGACAAGCCATTAGAGACATGGAAGACAAGCCAGATGAATATTGTGGGCAGCAGTGCATTTGTTCAGGTGGTCAAAGCCAGTGAACAGGAGATGAACAGCTTCCTGTCTGCAGAAAGTGTGTAGGGCACGCCAAGTCTGCAGTGAACATAAAAACTGCTTTATGCCTAAGTCAGTAATAAAAAGAGCATCAAGACTGGAAATCCATGTTGGGAGGGAAATAAACTGCATAACTGAGGGATTATTTATGTTTGTTGAGTAGAAAGGGGCAGTAAACCAGAACCTTTCTCTGTCCCATATGCAAGACCCTTTGGCACCTGGAGATGTAACAGTGAATCAGAAATGGGAACCATTCTGACCTCACAGCTGCTGATAGATTGATCTGCACAGGAAATCCGGCACTTTTTAGCACTAGGAGAAGCCAAGTGTTCAGTGAGACCAGTGCAGCCTGTGCTGTAGCAGTGACAGCTGCAGAAGCACAGAGAGAGCTGTTGTGATTCAATACTCATGCTTGTCCTCTCTGGTTTTTACAGGAGTCATGGCCATGCTGCAGGATTCATGGAGTATATTACCAGAAAGAACTCTGCATAGAATCTGGTCTACTGGAGATGGTTACTTTCCTTCCTTCCTGGCCTGGCCTGGCTGCTTCCTGCTGCCTTCCTCTTGTATTTTGAAAAGGAAAAATATGAAAAATAATGAATTTTCCCTTTAAAGTGAGGTAACAAAACAAATGATACTCAAGTCTGCGACTTAATGGCAAGGAATCAAGGAGAAAAAGTGGTTGCAGATAACTCTCAGTCCATTTTGCTGATAACTTTTCCTCACACCAAGGGCTGTAACTCCATAAAATCACAGAATCTCAGAGGACCTCACAGGAGAGCAGGAACTGTATTGCTGGAGTATGGGTGGACTCTCCAACCCATCCCAAGGGGCAGAGCAGGGGGCTCCCATGCACATTTCCAAGGCATTGCATGACTGTAGGATGAAAACTGTGAAAGTGTAGAGGAAAGTGAAGAAGTATCAGGAGAGCAATAAACGGGGCACTTATCTCCTCCTTAATCACAGCCCAGCCTTCAGGAGGTCTGCAGGGAGAACTAATGGATTAAATACAGGTATTAAATGAAATCTTGGAAACATTTCCCTCACCTGGCAGGACTGAGAAGCTGATGGTTATGAGGGTGTGCTCCCAGTGCATTTGAGCTGTGAGAGACGACCAAAGGAGCTGGGACCATGGCTGACACTGTACAGCCACAGGATTGAATAACCTGGGCTTTTGCTGTTGCCAGGGGCAAATTTGAAATTTTCTGAATACATCCTTCATCAATTCCCAGGTGGACTAAATGAGGTGCTACTTCTCAAATTGATTTCCACCTGAGGAGGAGGTCAGTCTGTGTTTTAGTTCACTTGCTGCAGTGCTTGACCACCTCCAGATTATGGGGCATGCGAGCAAAGAGCTACAGCTCTTCCATAGCCAAAGACTACAGCAGCATCCCAAGAGATGCCTTGATCACTTACTGATACAACCTGCACAAAACCTTGTACGAGTGTCCTCAAAATGCTTGTTTGGGTGTCCAGGTGCCCTTCTGTCAGAAGGAAGGCTCCAGAATGTGTGGCTGAAGATGAGGGATGATTGCTGTCCTGGTGCCATGGAAGGCTGAGTGCAGATGGGAGCTCACCAGGAAGGGTTCAGTGAGTACAAGCACTGTTCACCAACTGGGAAGTGGAGGTGGAACAACGTACTGGGAAGTGGAGGTGGAGCAACTTATTGTTAATTATATACCTTGGTGCAGTGGGGTTTAATGCTGGCTGCATTCCCAGGCCATAAGATCTCACCTTGCTTTCAGCGAGGATTCAGTAATCTTTCCTCCTCCTTTCTCTCCTAGGAACTACTTTGCCTTAATAGTATTAGGAAAAGCAGTGCTTTTCACAACTCCAGGGGTTTATCTGGAATGTGTGAAATAGAGCACTGTGAACTGTACCTCCGGTGACTGTAGCTCAGCAGGGTGTGAGGGGTTATCTGCTGTCTCCTTTACTAAGTGGATGGGATGACTGGAGTCCCTGCATGACCAGGTGGTTTGTGAGCAAGTGCTCACAGGGAGGGCAACTCTGCCCACAGCTGGAACCAGCACTGTGAACTCTACTTCAAAAATTAACCTTCTAGTGCTGGGCAAAACTAACACATCTGTTGGGAGAAAGGAAATCAACTTTAATAAATGGTATCATAATTCAAAGTATTTTTTAAATATAAGGCTAAATTTAATACTCTTCTTAGGGACAAATCAACACCAATCAGGCTAATCAAACTGTCATCTAAAATAATCCAACACAAGTAGAAAATCCTGCGTAGCTCAGTGATGATGCTAGTCATTTCATTCAGTCACTTTCAGAGTATAAAGAGAATCCTTCATCTTTGAAGTCAGTGACATTGGTTTCTCCAGCTCCTCCTCCCTTTCCTAGCACACTTCCCCTTGACTTTGGAGGGTCACTGGCTGGATGCCTGTCTCCCACAGTCCTCATGCCACCACTGCCTGAGTAAAACCTCAGCAGAAGTGATGCTTCACCAACACACACCATTCACACACTGAATTGTCATTAGGTGTTGCTTAATTGTTACTGGCAGTAGAGATTCCCCTTTACATTTTAGACAAAACTCCCTGCTGGCACTGTACTGGCAGTGGAAAAAGGGCAGGTCATAAAGCGTAGCCAAGATCAGGGTCAAGGAGCTGTGCTGGGTGGCTGTTGTGGGACCATGGGTGACAGTGACAGCATAGCAGTGGCCCTGCCACTCAGAGCTAATGTCATAATTCAAGCAACAGCAATTAAAACAAAGCATAAGGGTACTATTTGCATAATAATCTCCCCCTTTAAATGAGTGTTTGTCCTCAGACCCCTGAGCTAACTCAGCCCACTGGTCCCACTGACAAAGCTGTGTCAGAACTATGCCTCCCTGAGAGGCAGCCCCAGGTGAAAACAGGATAGGAGGAGATGTGCATTAGGAATTAACAGCTAGTTCATTCATCAGGTACACACAGGCTTTGTCATCTCCTCACCAACATGTAACACACACACAGTCCCACCACTGAACTAATTCACTATGCAATTTTAGATCCCTGGCTTCTTTTGAATGCAAGCAACTTTTAGCTCTCTATTTATTTCCCTCCTTTCATCATTTTATTTCTGAAATTAAGAATTGACATTTCCTCTATTTGTGGTCCTGAGAGGCAGTTACACCTTTGTACAGCTATGATCTACCTGCTATAATTTCTGGAACCATTTTCTTTCTACCCAGGAATCTCCAGACTCCAGAAGTGGTTTTGATCCATTTCTTCTGCTCCAACACCTCTATTCCTCTGATGTCAGGGAGAAGTCCATACACAGGAAGCTTCTTCAGAAACTCCCCAATGACCTGAGCTGCTTTTCTCCAGCTCTGGAGAGAAATGGCAATGACATCCCTCATCAATGACATGTGATCTGTCAACTGGAGAGACTGTTCCTCACACAGAGGGGAGTTAACATGAGCTGAGAGATTCCAGCACATCTCAAAAGTTTTATCATAAGTCAGCCTTCAAAAAGGATTAGATGCAGAAGATATCACCGTGCCTTTCCAGTGCCAGAGGCACTAGAGATGTAAATTTAAGGATGCAGTCAATATAACTACCTGAGATATGACTTCTCAGGGGCACCATGTCTCCTCTCCCTTTCCACAGTCTGGACACTGCAAGTTTATCCAAGGGCTCAGCTACTCTGGTAAGCAGAAAAGTCTCAATATGGAACATAACAGAGAATAGGGAGCAAAGGTGCTGCAGGGGCTCTGCAGAGTGGGAACATGGACCGGGAAGCATTTTCCCCTGTTTCTCTTGTTCCCACCAGCTCCTGTACACCCCAGTTCCCAGTGCCACCACACAGCACTGCTCCCAGGCATGTGGCAGGGTGACACAGAGGTACATGGGTTGCTCTGGAGTAGCAGGAGTGCCATAAAACCAGATACTTTTGGAGTTCATCTGGCTATACACAGAGAATTGTTTCAAAAGCACCCTCATGTGCACTCTGCACAGAGCTCACTGGCCCCATGGTTTAATTGCTGTGGCTCTGTGCTGTCCCAAAGCTGCCAAAGTGCTCCTGGAGTACAGCTGGCAACAGCAGCGATGGCTGAGCTTGCAGCGTAGGGCATCCAAGCCATAACCAGCCTGGATGTGAAGTGGCACTACAAGAGCCAGGTCCCATGTCTCTATCTGCAGAGCAGCACACTCACAGCCTGGACAAACAACTTGTGAGAAGCTGAGATTTTATTATGTATTCAAGTAAGTGTGTCTCCATGACACCTGCTGTCCCACTTGGGTGACAGGCTTGGGTGGCACTGTCAGGTACAGACGGGGTTGCTGCAGACTGCTTCATGGGGACATCCATCCTGTGAGCTCAGGGAGGAGCAATTCCTCAGGGAAATATGGGAAATCACCACTCAGAGGTGTGACCTCTGGAGCCATGTGATCAAACGAGACAAAAACCCTTCTTGTGTAGCCGACTTTCTTCTTCATGCAGCAACCAAGAAGTCGCAGCTGTGATTTTTTTCCAGCTGTGCTGGTGGCAGATGCCTATGGATGGATTTTGAACTGGAGGATTTAGCTGCACCAGTGCAAAATCCCTGCTGTAAACAAGGCTGACATCTGTATCTGCCTTTTATTTCTGCAGCAGCCCTTTCCTTTCTCCCCCTTCTCCTCTCTAATAAAGATATCCTGGCAAGCTTCCTGTTTTTCAAGAAGGATCAGAGCTGCCAGTTGCCCTGGCTTTGGCTTCATGCAGGCCTCTTCCTCTGCCCCTATTAATTCCCCTGTAAATCGGATCACAATGAAAGGGAAACGGCAGTGTAATTTAATTGTCCACTGGAGAGGGATGCTGGCAAAGTCCTCAGGAGATGCCTTTTTTATCCCTATATGTTACTTTGCAGGAGAAGGGGGACACTCAGCATTAGCTTCCTCTCACCATGTGCCTTCTCATAATGCCCAGGAATGAATCGTGGAAGTTCACTGTGCCACGGCTTCCCTGCATTGGGAGAATAAGAAAATGGAGATGTCCCCACTCCACACTGGATGTAGGAGAGCGGGGTGAAAATTAATTAGGCAGTTATTGGACAGAGCTCTAAAATATAATGTACTCCCTCATTGTGGCTGTCAGGCAGCCCCATAACTTGGCAGAGCACTGTTGGATTCCATCCTGTCTCCAGCAAGTTGGAGCTGGGGGTGGAAAAGGGATGTGGAGCAGAGAGATCTGTGTCAGAAGTGTTTCTGCAGAGAGACAGGTCCCTTAATACAGAGAGTAGGGGCAGCAGCAGGAGTCCTGCAGCTGCTGTGGGCTGTGAAATGGCTCTGGAACTAAATTTAAAAGTGGCAAACGCTTGGGCACTCAAACCACTCTGGGTAGGAAGGCACATGACATGAACGGAGCCCCAGTGCTTCTGTGTCACTGAGCTCTTTCCCCCAGGCAACATGGTAACACGTGATTTGGTAACACAGATTATGGTACAGTTTTTCCATCAGGGCTTGCTCGGATGCCTGCTTTCCTAGACATGGTAGCAGGGAATTGGACAGCTCCTCTGCTGTGGCTGAGGCACAGTGACATGTTGGCCATCTCGTCTTTTCTTGAGCTTTTCCTTGGGGACAGTGTTGGCTCTTCCTCTTAACTTCCTAGCATTCCATTAAAACTTTCACAAGTTTCTAATCCTTTAGGGAACAGTCTCTAGCAATTAGGAAACTACTTTAAAGATTAAAGTGATGTTTTACTGGGAATCTGAGAGCTGATACAGTGGGAAAGCTCAAGAAAAGTGTTGAGCTGGAGTCAAGGGGCACTGGGGCTTTGCTCTGAGATGAATTTATTACCAGAGACTGATACTCTGACATGTGAGCTCATATATGGTGGAAAGATCAGCAGCAGGTGCCTCCTGCATGGAGGGGGAGGACCCTGCACATCTTTCCGTGCCCAAATGGCAGGAACAAGACGGGGGAGGAGTATGGGGCAACCTTGAGCCTCTTCACAGGAGCTGAGACTCTTAACTGCTGCCATCATCAGAAGTGTCACCAAAATGGGTCTGCTGTTAATAATAGGTAGCCTGAAACTGTCGCCTGTACAATGTGCAGCACCAGTGGAACCTCTCAGCCCTTCAACCACTACTGGACACCAGGGACCATCAGCTGCATCAGGTGGTAGCTGCAATTACACGCACTGACATTTTCATGGTTTGGGTTCTTCTGCCTTGAAATTCTCAAGCTGGTCTTCAGTTCCTCTCACCCATCAAGACCAAAAGGACTTGCTGGTAAAATATTCCTTTTTCCACACTTTAAAATATCTGGCGTAGAAAATGTACATGCTTCTGACTTGCCCTCCAGGTGTCTTGAGATTTAATTAATCCCAAGTCACATTTGAATATCTTCTGAGACAGAGGCATAACACGAATCCACTTGCATAGAAAAAGGCATGCAGATAATTGCTTCTGTGTCTCTTAGTATGGGGAGAATGTCAGAGGGACAGTCACTTCCTCACATATTTCTGATGAATTACTGTTTTCATTTAAATTCTATTAAAAAATATGTAAGTTGGTGTGCTCTTGAAAATGTTGGGCCCAGAGTTATTGCTGGATCAGATATTTATTGCTGAACAGTGTTCAGCCTTCTGCAGGCTGCCTGTCTGCAGCTGAAAGGGGCCAGGTTTAGATTAGATATTAGGAAGAGACTCTTCACTGTCATGGTGGTGAGGCACTGGCACAGGTGGCTAAGAGAAGCTGTGGATGCTCCATCTCTGGAAGTGTTCAAGACCAGGCTGGATGGGGCTTGGAGCAGCCTGGTCTAGTAGAAAGTGTCCCTGCCCATGGCAGGGGTGTTGGAACAAGATGACCCAAAACATTTTGTTAACATCAGGGTGAGATGGACTGGTAAAGATCTCCCATGTGAAGACTGGTCCTCACCTGCCTGGATTTGGGTGTTCTTCTGACCAAAAGTGATAGGAAATGCTTTGCTGACCACAACCATTCTGAAATCCAGAATAAGATAAGAAGCAAGGATGTACCAGGTTCATCAAGCGACTTCATCTGCTCTAAGACTGAGCCCTGGTTCCCTGTGACTTCTCAATAGCTGTGTGCTCATGGCCACCACTTCCCTGGCTCCTCACCAGACTTTCTGGAGTAATTTTTTCTCATTTGGAGTTGAATGACCACCTTCTGGGCAGCTCTAACTGGTTAAACCCAAACCTGTGTCTAAATCAGATTCCAGGTTCAAACATAGTCATCACCAAGGGCACAGCTGCTGAACAAGCAGAGTACGAAAGAGATGCAAACCAGAGTGGTAGGCAAATGCACTCAGATTTTGACACCTGAGATATTTATAACCCAGACTATTTACAGTGAGATGTCAAACATAATTTGAAGATTAACAAGTAGTCTTGCAACGAAACAAGCAGGAGAAAAAACAGCAGCAAAACCAGGTGTGAGATGCCTCAGCCCATTCATCTGAAGGATGGTTTGGAAAGGATGACACAAGTATGACAAACCCCTTCAGTTTTCATGTCATATGGAACTGCAACATCAGACAAACTAAAAATACAATCTGATTTCTGGTGCCTGTAAGATTAAATCCATTGGTCTGCCCCTTTTGGCCTGCAGGATGTCTCAGTCTGTCACAACTTGTTTTTCTTGTAAGTGAACAGTGTAGAGAACTTGCCACACAGAAGCCCCTGCTGGGAAATCCTAGATATTGACAGCAAGCACCACAACCTGGAAAGCTTAATGAGTAACTCTTTCTGTATGTCCTATACAAAGAGCATATCTTTCAGTAGGCCAAAGTGAAAACACCGTATCTCATTTTGTTTGAGCTCATGGCACTATTCTGTAGTGCTGTGTGAAAGACAAATCCCTGGCAAAACACTCTCAAGGTGAGGATGTAATACATGAGCCTGTGTTTGCCATGAAAACACAGAGAAACTATTGAAGTACCAGAAAGGAATATGTCACTTGTCTCTAAGACGTTCTCCTCTACACGAGAAGCGAGGTGTGGAACACAGTGCCCTTAGGTGAGGTGGTCTTATCTCATGTATTTTTGTACAATTGAGTTAACTCAAGGCTTACCTGATTTTAGACCTTGTACAAAGCTGTTGGGCCCATTGTGCCTGTGACTTGATAGCGCTGGAATCTGTGTGTCATCTTGAGTCTAAGTGCTTTTACCGGGATTTGGTGATAAAGTGCATGGAGCTTCTAGTACTTGCTGGCCAAAGGGGTTCACCTATTCTGCATAGAAATATGCACATTTAAATTTCTTGTCCTCATTGCTTGATGAATAGGTAGCCTTGGAAGGCAGAGCATCTCTGTTTGTGCCACTCCTGGCCTGCAAAGTCTGGAGTTGGAGTAGGGAGCAGAAATGAGCCTGTGATCATGCTCTTGGCAGTATAGCACAGACTCACTGCCCAGGTACCAGAGCAGCAGCAGGAAACAAGTGTGTCCAATTTCTGTACAGGATGGGATTTCCATGCTCATCAGATAGTGGAAACTGGAATAAATAGAATTAATGATCTCTTGAGACCATTGCAGACAGTGTGAGTCGAAGTTCTTTGGCAGAGAGAAGTGCACTTTCCCACTCTTAAGTGCCCCTGAAATGCCCTCACCAGATATACAAACAAGGAAAATTTTGCTATTATCCCACATTTTCTCCAACCATCTTCCACATCAAATGCTCAGAAATGAGTGAAAGATAAGATTGGAAGCAAAGGTGGGAAGAAAATTCAGCACTCCCACTGGAGAGAGAATGCTCCAGATGAATCCCTGCTGAGCCTAGTGCTGCTCCTGAAGACTGATCAATATTCAGAGTAGTAAAGGGGTCCAGAAATCTGGCAGTTACTTAGGGAGGAGCAAGGTGCACAACAGGACCCTATAATAGCTTGATATGCCCAGATCTTGGAATATGTGCTACTGTGCTCCAAGTTACAGCATCCTTAAAGGGGTATATTAGCACTATAGGGTGACAAACTCTACAAGAGTCCTGTCACTTCAGTGTCCTGTTTCCCTGATTGTCCATTTTTAGTCTCCAAACTCAGGGTAGTCTGGAGGAGTAGTATGTGCTGATGTCACCCCTCTTCCTTGCTGAGGAGCAGTGATGGAATTGGGAGGACCTGGACCTGGGAGCTCAGCAGCACTGCCAGGTCCTGGAATTAGACAGTGGGGAGATAGGGAACAGTCCCTCTAGGAGGAGAGACTAAATACATTAAGGCTCTGTCCTTTCCAGTCTTGCCTTCCTGGGAGCTGGGCAGATCCTTCAAGACATAGCTTTCAGTGCTGGAGTGCTCCTGGGACTATGGATCATGACTTACAACAAGGTTTGGTTTTCTCTGCTGATTACAGAGCCTTTGTAATTCTGACACCATCAGGCCCCTCTCCTCAAGATCCCACATGTGTATCTCCTTGACAAATTCCAGCCCTGATTCTGAAAGGGCTGAGGTGGCAGCTACTTATTAAAGGTCCAGTCTTCACAGCAGAAGAGGAACTGGAAAAGAAATGAAAAATTTAATTAATGCTACTGATGGTTTATAGAAGAAAAGCAGTAAGAAACACCTTTGGTGTGAGACTGATATTAAACTATTTTTTAAATTACTTTTCCTCCTTTGAAAGCAAAAAATAATTAACTGTGAAGTGCTGGCAATGTAATACCAGCTCTGACTGGTGGTGCATATATTTGGTACTTTAGTTGTCCAGTCCTGAGAAATCCCAGGGGACAGGGTTTATATCAAGTATATTATTTTCTCATCAAAGAAGTATTTTTTTTCATTTTTGAGGAAAAGCATAGCTCAATAAATGATGTTCACCAAATCCCAAACTAATTGAAGTCAGGAAGGTGCTCCAGAGGCCATCCAGCCAAAGGCCCCACTACAGCAGGCCCAATTAAATCAGGTTATTTATGGCTTTGTCCAGCAGAGTCATGAATAGCTCCAAGAAGATAGATTTCCTAATGTTTCTGGACTCTATTTCAATCTTTGATGACTCTTATTAGGATGAAGGAGCTTTTCCCATACCACAATTTTCCAAATTGCTCCCATCCCACCTCACACCTGCTGTCTTTGCTACAGTGCATCTCCAAGAAAAATCTGGCTCCATCTTCTCTGTGCCTTCCTATTGCAGACAGCATTAAGATCTCCCCATACCTTCTCTTATATCTGAACAAATCCAGTTCACCCAGCTGCTCCCTGTACATCACACACTGCCCTTCCCTAACCATCTTGGAGACCTGCTGCTGAACTCTATGTTAACGTGTTTCCTCACTGGGGAACCCCAAAATGGAGAAGATCCTCCAGGTACATTGTTAGGTTGAGTGAAACAAATTGATTCTGCAGTTGGAAGTTCCAAATTTAATGTTAGCAATAAGCCCCTGGCCTCAGGATAAGAAGTTTCCATCTCTTCTGGCAGTACATGCCCATAACCAGACTGGGGCTTTTGCAGTGTGGCAGAAATGCTTTAAGAAAAAAAAAAAAATAGGGTTTCAGCAGATAATTAAAAATAAAAATAGGTGTAGGTGTTAGATCAGCTATGAGTCCAAACTGCCACAGGTCTAAGCTCTAAATATCCTTTGAAATGCACACCCCAGCAAAGGAGGCAGCTGGACACACAGTTTGGATGCATCCTGATGTGAGCAGTGCTGCCAGTGTGGGAGCACAGCCCACTCCCATTCTGCAGGGTGACCAAGGCAGCAGCAGCTTCAGAGGCGAGAGGAGAAGCAGGTCTGGGATGTCAAGGTAACACTGCTTATGTGATGAAATCACATTACATAAGAGCTGCACGACTACAGGTGCACAACCCCTGGTGTTCCACACCTCTTGCAGGTAGAAGAGAAAGGGGGATGGATGCACCCAGGTTGCTGGGAACCATTGGGGATCCTTCTTCTCCAGGCTGATCTATTTCTCAGCAATTATAGTTCAGCAGATCCCTTCTCTGGTGCCACGTGTGGGTGACAGAGAGGCAGTAACAGAGACAACACAGAGGGTTTTCAGGAGCATCAGCCGAGCACGTTGATTTGGAGGCAGAAAGAAGTGCCAAAGGAAAATGAGGGATAAGTGGAGTGCTCCCTCCCTGCAACCATGCTGTCGTGCTGCTGCTGCTGCTGCTGGCTGGCAGCAGGGTTAAGTCTTTATGTGGCTTGAAACAGCTTGTAAAATATTGTTAAATGGCTTGAAATTCTCAAGGTGATTTGGATCAAAGTGCAGACTTTCAGTATTTTTATTATTTATATTTTTGAGTTGATGGGTTTTTTCCCCTCTTTTAATCAGGCTGTGACTTCCCATATATTTCTGTGATAAATCACTCAGTTTAATTATTGTGTCATTTAGAAATAATCAAAGGTTGGCAGCAAGAGAAGATATTGCTATATTATGCATGTATATATACATATTCCATTTTACTCTAATGGATTGTTCCAGGTATGTGAAAGGCCCAGGACACTTGAGAGCCAGATGCCAACACAGAGAATGTGTTTTCACAACAAAACCTGTCGTTAATACCAAGTTGCCATGTTCAGAAGGCTAAATTATCAGGGGCAATTTCCATCCCATTGCTCACAACACGTGCATGGAGGATGCTTCTCTTCATAGCCATCTCTCATCCTCCAGTATTCACTCACTCAGAGTTATAGCTCTGCCATTTTACAACATCAGAAATCCTCCTGAGAAGCTATTTGCAATGCATATGAGTGTTTTTTAATTTAACATTTGTTTTCAGGAGCAAATAGGCGATTGCCTCGAAAGAGGAGAACTAACAAACCCCACAAAACTCTCATTGGCCTCACATAACTCATCAATTTGAGAAGGCGCCCTGCATGGTGCTGACAATATTGTTAAAATGTCACCTGTTATTTATGCCACTGCAGCCAAACGTGATATTTATGGCTGTAAATGAGCAGCAGGCTTAAGGAACAAGTGGAGAGGCTGAGTCCCCCGTGCCTGTCGTTGCCCTTGGGCTGCGCTGCCGGCAGCAGTCCAGCCCAGGGACACCCGGCACCTTCCACGCTGCTGCCGCAGACTCACGTCTCATAAAGTTCATGGCTAATTGAAAAGTGCTTCCTCCTCTTTCACTCCAGCACTTAGTGCTGCTTCTGTGGTTTTTCGGAGGGAGGAGCAGCCAACGACCCCGCTGCTAATGAAGTGTTGAAGTTCGAACATAAAGAGGCAATTCACCATAGGTCAGGTATGGAAAATGCCTCTGCCTGCCCAGAGCTGTTGCTTCTTCGGTGCACAGGGTTTCTTTTCTGGCACTCCTGAAGCTAAGCTGCCAGCAAGGTATAAACTGAAAGGGATTCAATTACAGCCTGTCTACTCTTCATCAGGGGTGCCCAGGTTTCCTTGCCCTTCAAGCTGCGTTATTAACCCCAAAGACAGTCCTGTGCTGCTCTGCACAGAACTGCTGACATCCCTGGGTGCTGTTCCCTGGTGAGAAATGACCCCTCTGTGTACCTTGCCTCACCTCCCAGCCCTCCACTGGCACTTCCAGACTTGGAAGTGGCTGTTGGGTCCCCAGCTCCTCAGGACTGCCAGACCTGGCAGCCCACCCTGGTAGCTGGGGCTTGGCTGAACACCAAAGTCCCAGCAAAGGAGTTGGATCCTACAGGTTTGGACCCAGCACTATGGAAACAATCTTATGCTTGCAGGGAATAATGGATATATTTTCTTTCAGGATGTGTAAAAAAAAGCACCTAAGAGAGCTGGTTCCCTCTGTGAAAGCACCTGAAAAATTCCTCTGCATGCAGACAAACCACTTCTGAACCTGCAGGAGTCTATTTGGTTCTTTCCAAGGACAATTTCTAGAGGTCAGCTACAGCCAAATAATAGTTGCAAGGAAAATTTTTAGCATAGAAATAAGAACACTGTGTTTGAAGAAAACAATTAGATTCCTCCCAAACCCACAACCTGTCACTCTGTGAAAGACTTTCTGGTCTCAAATCCATCTTTGTAAAGACAAGAAGTGAAAGTGACAGGCAACAGTGATTATTGCAAATCTTATTTTATGTAACAAATGAGAATAACATAAAGTCTAGTGGCTGTGCAAACAAGTCACCAGCTAGGAAAGAGACAGCTGATGGAAGAATATAAAACATTAATGAAAAAATCCTGGGTTTAAAGATTAAGGGCAAGAAGGCATTATTTAAGTATACTAAGACCTAATGAAATCCTTGCAATCATACAGGAAGATAGGATTCATAGGGACCTCTTGGACCATCAAATCCTCATGCTATCTGTATTGCCATATCAAACAATCTTCTGCATGGAAATAGTAGTATTAAAGTAGTTCTTTTTGTCCCTAGATCCTAAGGGATGGAGGAGAGTGTGGAAAGCATTTTAGAACCTGGTATTTTGATTAGTTATAACCTCCTTGTGATTTTATTCTTAAACTTTTTTGTTGGCATTTCACACCCGTTCTCTCTCTGACAAAAATGCCAAGTTCAGTAACATCTCTTCCCTTTGTTAGCCCCTGTAGCTCCAATGTTAAAGGTGTCAGAATTGGCAATTGTGATAACACAAAAAGAAGAAATATTCGTTGAATATTTATGTTGTGTATTTAGAAAGAAATGGGATGTGCTTATTTCAAAGGAAGGAAGAAATACTTTCTATCTCATCAGCAGCCATGGTTAGATTGTTGCAGCCATCACGGCAAAGCACAGAAGTGCTACCAGAAAATTGTGACCAAGAATATTGAAGGAAGTGTCTGAGGAGCTTTCTGAAACCCTGAGAGTATTTGTAGAACACATTGAAAGGCAGGGGGAGCTACAAAGGGCCAGAGAAGTGACTGTTGCTTAAACAGCATGACCCAGGTTGCCCCCAGAACTGGGGGCATTACATCCTGGGCACTGCTCCCCTGCATGTGCAGATTTGGTTGCAAACCTGTCCGGTTCCCCTGCAGGCAGACTGGGCACTGCACAGCTGGTACTGCATGCCTGGTGTCATGCTGATCGTGTGCCAGCGAGCAGCATGCCAGCCCCCTCAAACTGTGAGTCCATACCTGGATTTCCCAAGTCCAATCTGTTTGTCACTATTCCCAGGCAAAATAATGGCTAAGCACATATGGGAGGTGAATACAGCATTAATGAATGGGAGCATACTCAGTGCCAGCAAATGCTGAAACCTATTTTCTTAAAAGCAATCAATGAAACCTCTTATAAAATTAGATTTTTTAAAAAATGTATCTGATTAAAGTTATCTTTATAGATTGCTGGAAGTAAGAGATGTCTATTTGACAGTTGCATGTGTCCTTCTCATTAAAAAAAGACAATTAAAAAATCAGTATAGCCAGTACTGCATTGGTGAAATTAAAGACTGGCTCATAGATGTCCAAGTCCAAAAAAAAAAAGCTCAGTCAGTATTTTTCATTACAACTTCAAGTTCGGTCCAGAGAAGATCAAGAACTGACTTTGGTTGTGATCTATAAATACTCACAAGGGCAACACTTTCTGGCAGTAGATAGAGCTGTCATCATCTAGCTAAGGTAGATTTGTAAAACAGTGCAGCTAAGAACAATCATACATAAGTTCCAGGTAGGAAGAAGAAAAGATTTGAACACGGAACAGTTGATTATTAGCCCAGCTTATTAGGCAAGTAGTGGATTTATACCTGTTTGAAACCTTGTATTTGCCCAGACAAACTGTGTGCAGGCAGCCCTGGTGAGTGCTGGTGGCCATCAGGTCTGATTCAGGGCAGCTCCCTGTCCCTTCCCATGTCGGATGGCAGTGTTTGAGAGTGCATGTCACTGCATCAAGCTTTGCCTCTCTCTTTTCTTGGGGGTGTGCAGGGCAGCCGCCAATCCCAGAGCTGAGATAGCAACACCCATCCGTGACACCTCTTGCATCTGATTGTTGCCTGCGTGCACTGTTTCCGAACAGCTGCCCGGGCTGTTTCAGGTAGCTGCTTGCAAACACTGCAGACAGACACTTGAATTTCATTATCCCCTGTTGCACAGGAATCACTCAGCTAGATATCTGAGGTCATATCACATTACTTCTGGCACTGCAATGGCTGTGAAGTTACCTTGGGAAGGGAGGATGCTGCATAACCACCTCCCTAAGCATCAGATCTCAGTTAAAAAAAAACCACTACTGGGGCAACTGGAAAAGCACAAAATGATGGGTCAAGGATTAATTAACTAAGACAGACTTGACTGACCAGTAATGCCCATAGGACTCCGAAATGAGAACAAATGCTCTCCTGATAGGAAGATCATCTTTGCCCTGGCATAGATGTTAATGCCATGTGGGACCTTGCTAGATCTGCTCACTGGATAAACAGATCTCTCTGCTGTTAAAACAAAAAGATGAACAAAGGGCTAACTTGGAATAGTTGTGGTAATGCTATCTCAGGCACATTTTCATGAGCAAGAGGTGAAGGTGCATCGGAGCAGACCTGTGCAATGAAACCATTTGGGGTGGGGGGGCTGGTTCAGACCACCTCTGGTTTGACCTGTGGACTGAATCACTGTTAGCAGCTTTAAGGCTGCGCCACTCTGCAAGCCAAAGCAGGAGATGGGGCACAAGCAGGAAAGTCTCATCAGAAGCACTCAGGTAATCCAAACTAAAATGCTGAGTCTGAGACACCTCCAGGTGCTCACTGTGCAATATGCAGGGGAATAATGGAGATGGATATTGGCATATCTTTTACTTACAAAGAAGTTGCTTAACAGGGAAAGCTTTTTTTCCCTTCAAGCCATCACAGATGGTCATCCAACTCTGTGAGGGTGCCAGACTCTCATGTCTGCTGTTCAAGTAATGGCACTTCTGTTCCTAATCACACCATGGCTGATAATGACAGTGGAAGGACAATTTTGCTTATTCTCTTTTTTCCCCTCCTTTAAACAGGTACCTTGAACAAAATGTACTTAAATGTAGCATATATGTACTACACAGCATCTTCGTGTCATTGGAAGAAAATATAAATGCCATGAGTATCTTTCTTGTATAGCTGACCCTCTCTGAAAATGATGAATCTCAGCATATAGAAGTGATAGCTTAAAGCAAAATCAGTGTTGAGCATATTCTGCAGAATCTGATGCAAAGCCTGAGGAAGTCTATGGAACCTTTTTTTATCTATGACAGGGCTCTGAACAGACTCACAGAGCAGTTTCCTACAATGTCAAGTAGACTGGCTTAGATGTACCTGATTGTAGGTTCCTCTACAACATCCACGAAATTAAGGCTTTTGGAGTGAGAGACACACAGCATGTAGGAGAGATCTACCTCTTGTCCTAAAGATCTCAGCAAAACAAATTAAAACATCTGTCAAAACACACAAGATGAGTCTACAGAACTCTAAGCACTCTTTGAGGTGGTGCTCTTGCCTCTCATTGAGCCTTTGGAGAATGAAGAAAAGTGTCAAATCCCCAGGTTAAGTGAGGTAGAAAATCCTTTTCTCTACTTTTTTCCCCTGGACATCACTGGCTTTGTTGTGCTTCTCCCTATTCTCATTTTCTGAGCAGGCAGGGAGGGCAAATGACCAAAGAATGCATGCCCAGACATTTTCAGTTGGTTTATGACATGGCATTAATTTTCTGTAATGGCAGGAGTTTAATTTCTATAATTTTCTATTCTTGTTCTTTATCTGCCTGTCTTTCCTAATACTCACAAGATACAAAGAAATGACATTGCCATAGCCAATTATATTTTAGGTAGAGGATAGCTACTGATGATCAAAGGCTGACACACTTCTCTTCATATGTATGGAAAAAACATTTTAGTTATTCTGAAGCAGCACTGAAAATCTACATTCCCAATTAAGGTGTGAATTGTGTTTGCAAGGTACAGGGAAATGGTTACAAGTCCCCTCTGTGGAGATTGCTTGAGAAATTGAAAGAATGGCATTGTAAGAGCTAAAGAGGGAGAAAACATCACAAGGATTAATGGAATGGGACTAAGTGATACCTCTTCACCCATCTGTGTGCATTTGTCTGTGGCTGTAGGGGTGGCAGTGGTAAAACCTCCCTAGATTTTTGCTGCCTATGAGCAGGGATTGCTGCTGACCACCCAGTGTTAGTGGTGAAAGCACCCCAGGAAGCATGACTATGGCCCCTTGCTCTAGCTAGCTCCCCCCATGCTGTGGGGTACAAAGCAATGATCCCTTCTTGTCCAATGGTCAGTCACAAGTGCCCATCTGCCCCTCCATCTTTTCCTAATATCAGCTGAAAACATCACTGGTGTTCCTTTCCTGCAGTCTCTCAACATCCTTCGTATGTACACTACTATTTATTATTTAAAGCAGTGCCTGTATTATTTAACTCACGGAGCATTTCTAAGATATGGTTTCCATGAAAGAGGCTGTGCAGCACCACTCTGTTGAACTGTGAAACAGCAACATCCTTCTCTGTTGGAACAAACACCACCTGTAGTTATTCTCAGGTGGTTTTGAAGTCCATAAACATACACAAACATGCATAGCCTGTATACATTTGTGTCTGTGCACATACTTGCATGTGTCTATGGTATGTGTCAGAAGAATGTGATAACCTGTCAGATATTCTGGAAAGCCTTTGCTCAGCTGCAGCTTTCTGCACTCTGTGTGGTTTATCCTGCATCTTTGGCTACTCCATCACCACACCAGACTGTTTTCCAAAGAGCTTTTGTTTGTGGTACTGTGCCTCAAATCCCAGCCATGGATTTTCTCCCCTCCACATCCAAACTAGCCACTTCCTCCTGAGCTTGCAGGTTTTTGATAGCAAACATACCCAAAGGATGAAACAAACTGGCCAACCAATTCACAAACACTGTCTCTCTTCTTCAGCCCCAAAGACATTTGGTTTCCACTGTATTATTTTTATATATAAAAATACCAATAGTTTTGGCTAACACTGAGTCTGTTTGTGCCTACTATTCTTTCTGATCCACCACAAGACACATTCCAGCTGAATCTTCAGTCTCAGGGATCATGGGCTGTTGTGTGGTTTATGTATTTTCTGGCAGTGATTTGTCAGACTCTCTGATGTGCCCCCACGCCACTCCTCTTCCTCTCATCCAGCCATCGGCTTGCAGAGCCCTGGGCTATGCATGCTGTGCGGATCTGTTTTAGTTCCCTGTCAATTATTCCTCCCTGTTTACAGTAACAGCTCATACCACATTTTATTACTGTGGCTCATGTGCCTTTCACATCATTGCTTTTAAACATTGAATTTATTCTGAAATGTGTCTGGTTTTCAGTCTAGCTCCTCACTGTTTCCTAATCCCAGGAGGATTTTATTGTTGGTTTTTGCATCTTTTTTGCCAGCTGCAGCTGTGTCCATGTTCCAGGATTATTGCTCAGGTTGCTGTGAGAAACATGGAAATGTTTTTCCTTCTCTTCTCTGACCTTTCAAGCCCTTTAGCTTCATCTGCCCCTATCTGCTCTCCTTTCTGAGCCTTAAGTGCTGTGCTCCCTTCCCGGCCATTGTGTCGGACACAAAGATGAAATGACCGGGGCGTGTGAAAGCGCTTGACAGTGCTTCAATATTATCTTCTCCTGCAGGATATCACAGTTAACCCTGGGTCTCCACTTCTCTTTACAACTGCCTTATTTTCATTTTGAGGGAACTTGGCGCTCTCAGCAGCATGGAATTAATATCTCAGCTGCTGCCATGCTCAGGAAGAGAGCCAGCTTCCTCTCCCTGCGCGCCGCCCAAGTGTCTCGCACTTGAGCACCTGCATCCCTGCGTGAGTAAGGGCAGCTCGGAGCTTTCTATCCCTCTTGCTGTTCCTCCACATCAGTGTACCCTCTGTCAGGGCTTGATTCCACCTGTGAAGCTGCATTTTCTAGAGGGCAAGCAGGATCATTTTAGAGAAGATCTGGCAACCCCTGAAGGAGGGGAGCTGATGTTTCTGATAGGCACTTTTTAAAAACCCAGTATAGCTGATCCGTAGTGGGGAATGGGAACAGTGTACTCTGTTTATAATGTTAACAGGTTTTAAAATTTCCTATAGACACTTGTACTTTTGCCAGCTCCAAATGATAAAAAAGCACACGTCATGTCTCAAAACACAAGATTGTCTTTAAAATTCATTACATTTAAGAATATAAATTGTGAATGTTTATTCACTCTTCCCCCTCCAGGCCTGGAATTGTATTTGATAGAACCTTCTTTGAGAAAGGAAGCTTTTACCTCAGATACTGAAGCATGGAAAATGGGAAATGCACAGAGAAGTTACAGCTCAGGAGCAGCTCAATGCTTCCGTGACTTTAGTAAACTTAATTTTACTACTCCAGGGTTTAGGGTTTTGGGAAAAGGTGGGAGAAAAGAAGATAGGACTGGATGGAAGAAGTAGGAGAAACCCCTGGAGAGACTGATGCTGAGAAAAGAGGCTATTTCTATCTCCAAGACTCACTGTCCCCCACCAATTCCAAAAAGTCAGGCTCCTCTTTCATGAGGATAATGTAACTTGTCTTGCCACAGCTTGGGTGAAGTAGGCTGAAAAAGTATGACTTTTCTACCCCTAAGACCCTGTTGTCCTGGTTGACAAGATCTTCCCTACCTCTATAACAACCTCCTTCTTATATCCTGGCAGAAGTTTCTCTAAGAAAGGATTTTAGGGTGGTCAGGATACAGCTATATCCAAAAAGGTGGGGGACCAGACCCACATGATTTTTCCTGTGGGTGGCAAAAACAACCAGGAGAAATTTGGGGAGCATTTCACCTAAAGTGTTTATCTGGCTATTGCAAGAAGAGAGAGCATCCAGGAAAGTGAGGGCTCCATGGAGTTAGCAGTGTCTTACAGAGCTGAGGAAGCTAGTTCTAAGCAGCTTTTGTACTACACATGCTCCAGTGTAGCTATTCAAGGCAGGCATTAGAGATTTCAATCACAGTTTGTGGCTCTCAATGAACTTGGAGCAATCCACACCCTTTCTAATCCCTCATTTGCCTTTTCTAAGAGATAGCAAGAGATCTTCTGCTACAGAGGAGCCATTGAGAACATATTAATTCATGTAAATAAAGCAGGTGGATACCCTTCAGTTACTACAGGAAAGACACACAGAGCATTCTGGTTTATTGTGGTTGTATGAAGACTGAAACTCTTGCCGATTTTCTACCAAAAAGCTTAATACCTTTAGAAAGCCTTTCCTGACATCAGGAAGGAAGCAACAAGCCAAATCACAAAGCAGATCTCTGAAGTTCAACATGAAGACACAGAAAACTTAAATACAGGCTATTACTCAATGTAGCACTACTGGGTGACCAGCTGAATAATCACAACTGCTGAGGATTACTTATGAGCACTCCTGCAGGCAAAGTGTGACCCTAAATGTTATCTACTGGGAAAGAATAGAAGCCAGTTTTTCCTTCCAAGAAATGAGATAGCTTCCAATCTATATAGGTAATGGAAGACAGGGAACTAGAACACAAAGAACACTACATCAATTGCTAAAAACTAGGTAACGAATTAATAACATAGTTGTTGTGTGAGCAGCTACAGCAAAATAAGGTGATAAATAGCAGACAACTGGGGCTTATAGTGCATCTGAAAAGCCAATTTAATTATATTCTTTGACAGGATAACAAGCCTAGTGGACAAAAAGTACTCCACAGTAGCTATGTCTATAGTTCCCTGAGAAGAACTTGTATGTGGATTACTGAAATTTGAATGGTACTTCTCAAACCCCAGCTCTTCCAGCGTGTGCCAAATGCAGCGAAGTGTGTCCCGCCACACAGTGTTTTGCAGCCAACACACTCATTTTAAACTCCACAGCTGTTCTAAGCATGTTTTCTCACCCTCCACATCTATGAAAGCCACTGAATGAAAAATGGATTACATCACATCCTTTTTTATACGAAGGATCTGAATCCTCAACTTCAGACTACCAGAGGGGCTCAGGAGCACAGCTATGCAGATGTTTTGCTGTTAGAGTAAGAAGTAGAGGTGATGCACACAATTTTGGTTTATTTTGCCATCAGATGGTAGTCAGCAGTTTGCTGGAGGTGGAAAAATCATTGAAGCTGTGAACAAACACCCTCATCCAAATACATCATGAAGGCTGCTGCTCAAAGGTGCGTTCTTCCCTCCTCCTTGTCACCCACTCGCCTGCCTGATCTCCCAGGCTGGGAGCTGGCATTGTTCAAGCATCCTGACTTGTTTCAGCCAGCATGGGAGGAGCTCATTCCTTGGCTCTCTGTCAGGCAACTATAAAACGCTCCAGGAGAGGGAAAAGGGATAGAAGGGTGTAAATTTAAGACATAAGCTCTCTGAAGAGGAGCTCCATTTGGAACACCAGCCATGGTCAGTATATTGGCATTATTGCAGTGAAAGGTGTTTGTTCCCTGTGTCCTGGGTTTGGACCTACAAACACCATGAGCTCCAGTGGTTGAAAACAGCATAGTTAGAACAAGGACTTTATTAGTATCAATGCTAGAGCCTAAAACATGATCCAAGTGTGGAATGGGTGACATGGATCAAATCTGCTAACACACAGGTATTAGAAAATCCACGAAACTCACTGTGGTCATGCTACTGGAGGAGGACAGAAGTCCATCTTCTTGGGAGAGGTCACACAAGAACATATTTGTATGGTCCATTTGTTTGGTCCATTTCTCCTGAGATCTGGAGCAATTGTTTGACTTCCCTATCCCCTCCTGGTTTTTGCTGTCAGTTGCATTCGACATGACTTTGTGCTCTGTCAGCCAGGTGGGTGGCATCTGTGCTCTGGTGGGGGAGTTGGAACTAGATGACCGTCAAGGTCCCTTCCAACCAAAACCATTCTGTGATTCTGTGATTTTATGAGTCCTCTCTTTATGTTGAATGACAAGGAAACAAGAGAAGCTGCTGCTTTGCAAAATTGCAAACAAGCCTCTGCTGCAGGAGTGTGAACTGATGGTACCTCTCTGCCTTGTACAAAGCCTGATGAAAAGCAGACAAACACCCAGGATAGGTGTTAGCTGTGGAGAGTTAATCAAGGAGATCTTCTATCATGCCCAAACAACCCCTCTCAGCTTGAGAGCCTGCTCATACCTGTGGAATAGAAAGAGGGAAGCATGTACATAGCTCTGGAAGGTGAGAATGCACAAAGTGCAAGCTAGAAGAACGAGCTGAAATCAATTAATTGAAGTTCAACCCCAACAAATAAAGGAAAGGATGAATAAACATGAGTAAAGAGAAATGAAGAGATCACAGAAAAGAGTCCTAGGGTTAATGAGAACATAGTCAAGAGGAAATTGCTAGATGAGGCTGGCATAAATGCACAAAATGTATTATCAGATGGATATTGGGATTAATAGGTGTCACAACTTTAAATAAGTAATGTAGCTGGAGAGTATTAAAGCGTGTTTTGATCAGCACAGTTCAAGACATATATAAGCCAAATGGATAGAAATTAGATGAAAGAATGAAAGAATCAGCAAGTCTGTGCCTATTTTCTTTGTCTAAAAAACCCCAACACTCAGTGTAAAGCTTTCTTAATGCTGATATGAGTAAGTCTCCTGGCTATAGAGCTTAGAAGAATAGGACCTTGGTTCCCCCCTTCATGAGGGAAAATGGAATTGGCCATTTCTAATTAGCCACATTTTCAGGAATTACAATTTTGTTTACTCGTGCTGTGGTTCCACATGCTGTGTTTTTCTGCCTTATTCCCAAGCAGAGCTACTCCTAACTAATATGTTACTGCTGTGGCTTAAGGAGGGCATTTAAACTCGGGTTTAAAGCCCATTGGAGGGCACAGGGAACATACACAGAGGCCTTAGAGAGGGTGAAGCACAGCCATGCAGTAACTTTTTGGACTAGGGGACAGGGATGCAAAAGTATTAAAAAAGGGAAGAGAGCTCTGCTTACCAGTCTCTAAATCATTGTCAGGAAGCCCCCATTCTCCAGACTCAGATCAGGCCCTGGATGATCCTTGTACCTCCCAAGGCTGGCCTGATGACTGTAAGACGACTTCACTGCAAAGACCAAGTCAGACCATTTGCAAAGGCGCACAGGTGATGTGTGATACCTGACTGAAGCAACACCAGTGATGTCAGACTTTAGACAGGTGTTGCCAAACTCAGGAGAACAAAGCCAAAAGTGATGAGCCACACCAGAAGGCACAGATTTAACTGAATTGGAGAAGCAGAGAAAAGTCTGTGTCCCCCTGATACCTGTGAGTAAGTGGTCAGTTCTTCCACTTACATAGTAGCAGCTGCTATACAATGTCAAAATATCCACTACAGTTTCAGTTTAGGATGGAGGTGAGCATGGACTACCTCCTGCAAAGGAACAGAACAGAATGGAAGAGGAAAGAAAAAATCCCCAGGGACAAATAATTTAAATTTAAAGATAAAACACAACCAGGATATCTTACAGGTCAGGATAGGCACTGTAAACATGATAGAAAATTTTTAATCTTTATTTTAAAATTAACTTGTTATATTGGTCACTGCAGAAAACCTGAACACTAGCTGAACACAAACCACTGCCTTCTTGTTCTGAATCAAATATAACAGCAACAGCCCAAAGCAAAGTTGACTGTGGAAACAATTTACTGCTGGGCTTTGGTACCTCAGTTCTTGGGAACTTGTTAACTCTTTCTTTGATAGTGCTTAGTGGAGAAATACCTGGTTACCACAGCTACACCTACACTGCTTAAGGCCGTCCACCTTAAGAGATGCTTACTCTCTTTTCCAAGCCAAGTCTTGTAGTGGAGCAGTCCCCTGATTGGTGCTAGGTCCCCCTAGAGAATGTCTACATGCTCACCCTGGGCATCCTCTCAACTCCTCATGGAGCTCCCAGGACCTAGGGACAAAACCCTTTCCTTCTTTCCTTTTCTTTCCTTCTTTCTCAGTTCAGTGTGTCTTAAAACAAAAGCCCTGTGCTGCAGGCCTAGCTGTTTTTAAGTGGGTACATGTCATAAAGGTTGGTGGAGGCATTCAATTCTCCAGTCCCAGCTCTGTTTGCCTAGATAGTGACTCACCTCACATGTTTCAGATCAGCTCCTTTTGAGGAGAGGAGGTGTGATACAGGTCCCACAGCCGTGCGGAAGATGAGACTCTGTTATGCTTGCAAGACAGGTCTTAATTACAAAGTGAAAATTGTTATTTCATATTAAAGTGGTGGGAGAAGATATATGAAAGCCGAGGAAATATTCAGTAACTGCTGAAAAGGACACACAACACCCAGACACAAGGAGATGTCTCATTAATTACTTGCTTTAGTCCCCTTTGGGCTCAGAACACATCAGCAATAGAATTACTTTTGTTAGCATCTGTGGGTTCTGTTTTGACTAAGCTTTGTGTTTTCTATTTATACATTAATGGTTTTTGACATGTTTCCTTTTGGTGTGGGAATTAATTACCTACAATTTATCTAGAGACTGTACTTAATCCACATGTCAATCATTCATGTTTTGTGGTGTTTCACAGACAGCAGAAATAAGGACTACTGAGAATGGAGCAATCCTGCCAGTCTATGTGGAGTCATTCAGGGCTGCAGCTGTTAGTTACCAGCCCAAGTAGGTATGTGATATTCAACAACTGAATTTCACACCAAAAAGGAAGCACAATGAAGCAGTAGCTGTCACTGACTGAATTCCAGAGAAAACCTCTCCTCCTACAACCAGCTTTGTAATTGTATTTCACTTGTTCAGTATTTTCTATTGCAAGTCTTAAAGAAATCTCAGAGAAAAATAATAGGAGTTAGTGAGGGACTAAGTTACTAAGATGTTGTAAACTGGTATCTTTCCCACAGACAATGCATAGCTCAGAGCATAACTTCAGATTGGCAAGAGGGCCTACATTGTGATATCACCTCCTAACCCCAGTCAAAATGTATGACCAGAGCTGTCAAGTGCTGCCTTATGAGCAGGAAAGCACTGAAATTTGAACTGAGGTTTGAGTTTCCTGGAATTTGAAAGATACTGCAGTCCAAGGGACTTATTTCCGAACTGCTCCTTGTTAAATGGAGTTTGTTACTCTCCTGAAAACAGATTAACCCTAAGAATCATCTACATCCATAGCTATTTGCCAGGGAGGAAGGATCAGGAGGGCACATCAGTAATTGCAGCTGCTCTGGAGCTAGAGCCTAGAAGGCAGGTCTGCCTGCCTTATCCACTTGCTCCTTCCCACCTCATTCCCAAAAATAATGGAACATGAGACACAGTAATTTGGTCACCTCTCCATCGTGCTTTGTCAGTGCTACCCATGATCTTGGCAGTTTATATTTATCCAGGGAGAGAGGAGGCGAAACAAAAAAAATGAAGGAAAGATGGAGGAGTGGATGAGAAATGAACAATTTCTAAGATTGTAAAACCCAGCAGGCTTTGGTTTTATGGCATCATGGTGCATGGCTGCACAATGAAGAGCTGGCGTCTGTTGATAGCAACACTATCAGCAATTTCCCATCCAGCTGGGAAAGGTTTTTTGTTAATACACATCATGACTTTAATAGCATGTGTGTAGGTGGTGAAGAATTGGATTTTTAAAAAAACTTTATAATCAAGGTGAGAGGAGGCAAGCACGGTACATGAGAGAGAAACATGCAGTGTCAAAATACTCTTATCTATTATCGTGCAGGTCACATGGGCAGATCTGTCCCACCTCCCACCTACTGACTGGTCTTAAAGTCGAGAAATGTACCCTCCTTGGAGCACTTGGATGTTTTGATTTATTTATTGTAAAAACGCAGGTGAAGGTGGTGACAAAATACCACTAAGTATATCTGAGGTTAAAACCATCTTAGAGGTTAAAAATGATTGCTCACACTTTGCTCACACAAAAAAGTGTCTACATGCAGACATCAATGTAAAGTCTGCCTATGGAAAGGAATCGGAACAGTGTTTGTTTAGTACAAGATGAAGAGGAATGTGCAAAAAACCAAAACCCAGCAAGGCAAGGCAATTAGTGCTTTTACTGTTAATATATGTAAATGGACTAGAGAACTTGAGCTTTGCACTTTGGTGACTCAGGCTTAAAGCACAGCCTGCTTCATTTTCACAAGGACATTTTCTCTCTACCCTAATGACAGGGACACCAGCTCCAGTGATGCTTTTTGGTGTGCCTTGCCCAGAGCCTGCAGAAAGGGGGTGCCATCCTGGCCCCAGCCATGCAGTCCTGTGACTCCCCTGCATTAGTTTTAAGCCATAGAGGTTCTGCAACAGCAGGGTGGGCTGAGTGAACAAGGTGATCTGGCAGAAAACTGACATTGCCAAAAAGCAAATAGTTTCAGCACGTTGATCTGACTTACACATGTGATCTCACAAGATTTGGTACAAGGGATGGAGCACAAGGCAAGGGAGAGATGGCTGGTGTAAGGGCAGAGGAAGTCAGGCCAAGACCAACCTGTCATCACCAACACAGAGCCCAACTGAGTGGTCACCCATGACAGATTTGAGACACACAGAGCAGTAGTCTGGTTGTTTGGGATTCTTTTCCTCTTTATAAAGAAAAGGGAAGATTGATTGAAAGCCTGTGTAGCTGGCCTGGTGCCACTCCCATAAATAATATCACACCAGCCCTAAGCTTGCTGCCCCACAGAGATGGACACAGATGTGCTAAGGACTCCTCTGCACTCACCACTGGGAAGGACAGCGAGCCTTATCCTGCTGACAATCCACTGTACACCCACAAATACATTTCAGCATGTGCTGTCTCCAAGGATGGCACAGTGTCCTGGTTTCTGTGCCACATTTGGCAGGATCAGCCACATTTGGTTAGCATGCTGTAAACTTTCCAACCCTTCAAAGTGGCTTTTAGATCTGAAATGTTTTGTGGTGATTTCATATCCTTGGTCCTAAAACTCTTTTTCTCTCTGCACATTCCCTGAGGGTAATTTCATCCACACAGGTTCAACAAGCATCATGATCCTGACAAACACAGTAGTGACTGGTGTCACTCTCCTGTCCAAACTAACATCTCAGCTTTCATCTGACATAATTTTAGGGCTAAATAGCTGTCAACTTCAATTCAGTATGACCAAAACAAAAAGCAGATTTTGATTTTTCTCATTCTCCCCCACCTTGTGTTTTTTCCCCTCCTTCTCTGTTAGTCCCTCTTCTCTTTCCAACAATGTTGAAAACCTATGGCCTTGTCCTAACACCAGTCTGAATCTAGTCCAAATCAGCTTTGTCCCAAATCTCTCACCCTGTCTTGTTTTAAGCCTTGCTGCCTCACATTACATATTCTAAAATCCACTCTGTCCTGTTCATTGACTCAACTACATCTGTCAAATGCAATAAGTTTGTCAGCTCCTGTCTCTACAACACCAGTGAGAACAGAGATTTTACTATATTATTACCTTTCTACTTACAAACCAGAGCAGGCTGCGTGGCAGAAGAAAATGTGGCCCAAACAAGACATTTCCCAAAACATTTTTGATGCAGCCAGAAAAAAAAGCCAAAACACAAGAGCTTCTTGCTTCATGAATTCTCACCAGGCAAAAAATGAGATTCAATATGTTTTTATACTTGAAATTGTTAAAGCTTACTTAAAATGAATGCAAATCTTCATCTCAGCATGATAGCAAGGGGTTGAAAATATGGTGTTTTGTATTCAGAGGTGATTTTAATGTAGTACCAGAAAGATGGTTTTAGAGGGCCTTCCCTCCCTCCAAGTGTAATTGTGTAATTCCTAGAAGTTGGAAAAATTTCAAAATCAAGTTAAGGTCAGCTTAATTTGGCTACCTTTCCAAGATAAAAGAGCATCTAAATAAAATATAATGACCCCTTTCTTCCAGAAATGATTTTGTGAGGTAGGGTTCTCCCAGATCTCCTTGCTGGATGAGTCTAGTGTGGAGGCTGTGTAAGCAAATGCCCTAGAGGAAGTGAGAACCGAATAGCTGCTTGAGAAGATTAATGAGTGGATTCCTTAAGCTACTTATGCGAAAGGTGATCTCTTATGTGTGAGCCAGAGACAATTAATTAAAATGGGTCAATTATCCTGTCAAATACAACATGTATCCAGAATTCAAGTTTTATGTATTCACACCAGAACCAAAATCAAGGGAGAGGGAAGGCATTCTGAAGCTCTACAGGGCAGAAGATGAATATGAGTTGGTGAAGAGAGAGAATACTTCCCCCAGCTTCCAGAAGCTCCACACTCATGCGCAGGTAAATGCTGATGTGCTGAGTCCTGTCATTGGTGTACAGGACAGTGTTTGCCTGCATCTGCAGCATCCTTCAGTGTAACAGAGCCAGAACAAACTACAGAGACAGAAAAATGTGCAATTTAACACTTGTGGTGTTTTGACCCTAGCTGGATGCCACTGCCCATGAAAGCTGCTCTGTCACTTCCCCCCTCAACTGGAGAGAGCAGGGGAGAGCAAATATTATGAAACCTCATGACTTGAGATAAGGATGGGAAGAGATCACTCACTGATTACTGTCATGGGCAAAACAGGCTCAGTTTGGAGAAATTAATTGAATTTATTACAAATCAAGTCAAAGCAGGATAATAAGAAGTAAAAAAAAATCTTAAAAACACTTTCTCCCCACCCCTTCCTCCTTCCCAGGCTTAACTTTATTCCCAAATCTCTACCTCCTCCCCCCTCTAGCAGCGCAGGGAGCAGGGAATGGGTTGTTTTTGCTGCTGCTTTCTCCTCAGGGAGAGGAGTCCTTCCCCTTCTCCAGTGCTGCATCCCTCCCACAGGAGATACTTTTCCATAAATTTCTCCAGCATGACTCCTTCCCATGGGTTACAGTTCTTCACAAACTGCTCCAATGTGAGTCCCCTGCAGGGTCCCAAGTCCTACCAGCAAAGCTGCTCCAGTGTGGGCTCCTCTTCCCACAGGGTCACAGGTCCTGCCAGGACTCTGCCCCAGTGTGGACTTCCCATGGGGTCACAGCCTCCTTCAGGCATCCACCTGCTTCAACATGAGCTCCTCCATGGGCTGCAGGTGGATTTCTGCTACATCATGGACCTCCATGGGCTGCATCATGGACCTCCATGGGCTGCAGGAGGACAGCACATCTCACCAGGGTCTTCACCACAGGCTGCAGGGGAATCTGTGCTCTGGCACTTGGAGCACCTCCTGCCCTTCCTTCTGCACTGACCTGGTCATCTGCAGAATTGTTCCTCTCACATATTCTCATTCTCACTTGTCTTTTCACTGGCCAAAATTAATTCTGCCCAATGATTTCTTTCCCTTCTTAAATAAGTTATCACAGAGGCCTGGTGGGCTCAGCCTTGGTCAATGTCAGGTCCATCTTGAAGCCAGCTGGCTTTGGCTCTGTCAAACATGGGGGAAGATTCTCGCAGCTTCTCAAAGAAGCTGCTCCTGTTGGCCCCACCCTGTTACCAAAATCTTGTCAGACAAACCCCTATGAAACACTGAAACAAAACCATTTCTTATGAGGAGGAGTCAAGCCCTGACTATGTGAGCAAAGAGGATGTGAGGAACTACACCCTTTTTTAGTTCCTTTGTAAAGAACTAAAGCCTTTTTTTTTCTTCTAAATAAAACACAGTGGCATCAATAGCATCAAAATAGAAAAACCGTAAAACATTGAGGATGTAGAACAGATTATATTTTAGCACAAATCTTTGGAAAGACAAACCCACCTTGACAGCATGAGTTTTGGTGAGCCTAAACTAAAGGCAGTGATCAAAATACTAAGACAGTGATATATTTTAAAGAATAGTCTGATGAGAAGTAGAAACATTCTTTGTTCCATCAGTCACTTGAAACACATTTCCTTCCAAATGTGTCTAGAATCTGTCCAAGCATCAGTGTATGTAAATTCAGAGATGAAAGCAATAATTCATAGTGGTAGGAAAGCATAAGGCATTTCTAATATGAATGCCAATCATCCTCCATAGGCTATATTGCTGAGTGAGGAATAGGATGTGAACATGCACCTGATCAAAACTGAGCATTTCAGAAGGCACACAATCCATAAAATGTCTGGGGATCTTAATATTCAAAATGAGTGAGAGCTTTGGTTTTACAGCTTGTCTGTGAGCACATGGTAGATGCAAAGCAAGGCCTGGGATGTTGTGTTCATGTTTACCAAGAATGGAAAGCTTAGACACTCCTCCTCCTGTTTTTTTCAAAAAATGCTGGGCTTGTAAGGAAACACGAGTCTGTGCTGTCTGAAGGACAAGAGCCTTTGATGAATCACCCAAACTCCTACAGCCCAGGCACCACTAAGCAAACTTAAATACCAAATAAATTACTGTTTGTATCTGTTATACCTACTCACCTTCAAACCTGCCAACAGGTGAAACAAATGACTAAAATATGTGACAAATGAGTTAGAGGTACAATACTTCGTTTTTGCTGTGTGTTATTTAATAACTGCCAGATCCCTGGTGTTATCCTTTAGACCAGGATTTATAGTCTTATTTGCTTTACAGAGATGAGAAAATAATTCTCAAAAATACAGAAAGCTGAATTCTATTAGGAAGAAACTATCAAAATGTTCCATATGATTTATTGCTCTGAACACTTCCCTAATGCTGGAGTCAAAGATTAGAAGTGATTTTCCTTGTGGATAGAGATGAGCATGATGTGACTTACATGAGTGGGCTATGCAATTATTTGCCAGTCACTTAGTAGAACAATAGAGAGAATGTTTTTTTATTCCTTTGCCTGTATTTCGCTAATAAAGCATGGCTTGATGACACAGATGGGATAAGCAAGCCCATCAGTCTGGTGTATTCCATCTAGGAGGTTGTGGGTCTGCCTGAGAGAGACTTGAATTTGCAATGGGGACCATGGTCTCTACCAAATATCTCAGAAAAGTGCTCCTGCATTTTTCTGGGAAAATGCTTTGATTCAATGGTCATCACAAAGAACTTGAGATGTAGGACAGCTGTGCTTAATTCTCCACTAATAAATGCATCAAACATCTATAAAGGATAGAAGTGGAAGTCAGTGACAGCTATTTTGGACTAGGCTGAGTCGACATGAAGGCTGAATGAGTATGTCAGGTTAGATGATTCTAGTAGAAATAAAATGCAAGCAACATTTGGAATTCAAAGCAGATGTTTCCTTTTTAAATTTATATTTGGATATTTACTTTGATGTATTTTAAATATATTAACATTATTTTGAGCTTCTGAACTGGAAAACAAATAATTCCTATCAATTTAAATACGGAGTATGCATATACAGATCTGTCCTAAAGGGGATTCTCATTTCCTCCAGGTTTGAAGAAATTGGGATTGCCCACAGATTGCAGAGGGACAGACTTTGTGTTCAGCCTTGTGTGGCAGATCAGCACTGCGCTAACTTCTTAGCTGGAAAAGCACTCTGCAAATATCCACTACCTGAAGGATGCAGATGGGACAGCAAGGATGCCAAGCCCCTGAGACAACTTAATCCAATCCAATACAGGCACTACACACCAAATTCCTACTTGATATATTACACTGGCACAAAGAAAATCCCTGACTGTGAGAAAGAGCAAGGGCTGAGGAATAATACAGATGTCATTTCTGGCATGAAGAAACATTTTTTAAACTTTTAGAACTGATTGGATTTTCACTGCTAACATTTCTGCCAGACTTCCTTTCAACAAAGTATCAAGACTAGGATGGAGTATTTCATAGAATACTTGCAGAGGAGACAGAATGGTTGGATCTGCCTTCACTTTGCTCTTAAATTAAGATTAAAGGGGGGAAAGGGAAGGCATAAGAGCCATTTCGGTGATTAGATTCACCCATGGAATAGCTCAACATGACATTAATTCGTAGACAGCTGATTAGGTGGTTTGCAGTCCTGTGCTGAAGGACGTGGCTGTGGTCAGGATGTGGTCCAATTTTGGGGGATGGTTTGGGAGACAGGGTGATTCTATAGAGTAGCAGCAAGGATTTTTTTCATAAACTTCAAAAGAAGGCTGGAAGTCAGACTGCAGGTAGCATTTGTTCCCTGGAGTCTTCTGGTTAGGCTGTTTATTATGAAGAGCTCCTTAGTCAAAAAGAGACAAGGGTATTGGTCTTGCAGGTCAACAGCAATTTGCAGAATATATAAATTGTTAAAAATGAAAGGTGCAGACATAAAACTGAGTGCTCTTAATAACAAAAGGATTGAAGTACTGGAATGCGGGCTCCATTTTACCTCTGCTATGCTTTTCTCTCTCTACTTTGATCTTTCCAACTATGTTTTTAATGCAAATATTTACACTATTAAGGGCCATCCACACAAAATGCAGTCACTGGTTCTTGAAGATTTTTCTATGAAGGTTTTTCACAAATAGACCAGAAATATGATATCTGATGTTTTGTGAACTGACACATTATATTTTTGGTTCCTATGATTCATCAAACTAGTTTGAGTGAATGGACATTTTTACCCTGTAATTTAAACTGAAGGATATTGAAAGGCAGCTGAAATTTTCCTCAGCTAATAAGAAGTCTCTTTTCTGTGAACATTGGAAGAAACCTGCTCAAAAATGCAAACTGTGATGATGGTTTTTCTATAGAGCAAGTGCAGACGCATTAAATGTTTTTTTTTTTCCTTTCAAACTCCTTATGCTTTTAAATGAATTCAAAGATTTTTTTTCAAACTTGCAAGACTGTGTGGGTTTAAAAGCAACCAAGACACATAGCCCAGTCCTAACTGAGACCTTTGTTAGGGCAGAATCTAGTAAAGTGAGCTAACAATTTGCAATACATTGGCTGTCACTTCAAATGTCAGTGATAATTTGCAAAACACTCAGAGCAATAATAGAAAAAGGCATAAAACGTCAAATTTGTAGCATAGCTGACAACAAAAAGAATATTCACTGTGAATTACAGTCTTCCTGACTTGCTAAAGCTCTTACTGATTTTGCTTTAATAAAGGATATTCTCCTCTCAAGGGATTTAAATACAGTAGATTATCTAACATGCTTAACTGATGCTTGAAGTTCCCTATCTGAAAGCTTATCCTTGATGACTGGGAAATCTGTGATCTCTTGCAAACGTGTTTGGGAGTGTGACTGGTCAGTTTGGTGGATCTGTTATCTGGATAGGTACAGATTTGGTCAAGGACCCCCAACATTCCCTTGCATTGAAAAGCTAGTGGCTATTCCTTTTTTGTGGGTGTCTTTTTTTGGAAAAGGCATTAGCTCCTGCTGTTTTGCAGCTCCTAGAGAAGATGAAAATGTTCAGAATGGAAAACATCCACAAAAAAACCTCAGAAATGTATATATTGATCGAAAGTCATACATATGCTTAATGGAAATGAAAGCTTCAGAGTACAAAAATAACAAAAACCTGTGCCAGTTGCTAAAAATTTTTAAATGAACCATTACACCTTGAGATACATTGGATGTGCACAGGCTGGATTGCAGTCCTGGGTCATTAGGAGTTCAAATAGCCTGGCTCACAGCAGGACCTGGGAAAGCCAGACCATTTTATCTAATCCTTATTGAAAGGGTAAGAGGGAAAACAGGGAGCTAAACTACATGACAGACGGGATCTATAAAATGAAGTGTTAGGCAAAAGGATTAAGATGAAGCACTAGAAAACTGTGCATGGAATACAATGCAAGTTGGATGCAGAGAGAATACCAAAAAGTCAATCTGAGAGCTACAATAAAGGTGGATAAGAAATCTCTAGCAACATGGTACATGGTGTATATTAACTACCCTAGAATTTATCAAGCCTCTTTGACCTCTTGCGTCTCCCAGGCAAGGCCCCAGATTGTCTTGACTAGAACCCAAGTTTTCTCAATTTGACATCCCAGATATTTGCAGACTTGCTATAGTAAAAAAGCAAGTTACTGCTGTGCAATCCCTGAGGTTTCACCTCCTCTGTGACTTCTTTAACACCTTGGACCCCACAACCTGTTAGAAAAGGGTCTCTGCTTCAGAGCAACCAAATCTAGGCTGAGTCCCAGAGCCTTGGGAGAACCTCTGCAAAAACCCCCATTGCTCTGTCACAACAGGGCAGCGTCTTTGCCCCCAGCAAATAAGGGCAGCTCAATAGGCCACCATCACAATGAATTTTTAGTATACACTTGAGCTGAACCCCATTTAACAAAAGTAGGGCTACCATCATCTTTCTGTCCATGTCCGTGGCTCTGCTTTTCTTTGCACTGCCTCTAAGGGCTTGTATGACCCTGTGCAGAGCTAATCCAGCTCATTAACCCCAAATAAAACTATTGACTTTCCTAGCAAATGAATGCATTGCTGAAGGGACAAACCCCCTCCCAAGAGCTCAAATGGATGCAGGACCTTCCTTTTCAACAGCAACGAGAACAGATCACCTCAAGCTGAGGTGATTTATCCATGGGGAACTCTTCCCATGGGCTAATTTACACCTGTACTTTGCCTACTGCACAAAATGGAGTCCTTATTACAAAATTACCTTCTCAGTTTTGTACAGACACATTCCACAGCTTCTTCATTAAGAAATCTGGTCTCAGAACATGCATAAAAGATCTCATTTTTATGGTAAATATTTCTATCCTGTACTTCTGAAAAGAAAGAAAAATTATAATGTATTAATATTACATGAGGAAGATGAATTATCTTTCTATCCATTGACACCTCTGTAGGATGAGAATGGCACTGCTGTTTTTCAATCAGCAGTCTCTATGGCACCTGGGTATCCAAAGATCCTTAAAGAGTAGGAGACTTCCAGCCTTCTTATGTTAATTTTTAACAGCTCTCTTTACAGCTAATATTCAAAGAATGAAAGGAAAGCTCATGTTCTTCCAAGAATCAATCAGAATGACCAAAGTAATAACAGACCCGGCATCCTTGGTAATCTTAGACAAAACAGTCATGTTATGTAAATTAAAGCAGTCATGCATGTGTGATTCAATCAATAAAGAGTTAAAGCAAGTCCACATGGCCTTATGGAAACAAGACTTGACAAGCAGGCCTGACTTCAGTTTTTGATGCGATTACAGGTTTGTTTGATCAAGGTAACCACATGGATGTGATAGACTTGGACCTTCCTAATGAATCTGATTTAGTACTGCTTGACATTTTGATTAAAACATTAGCATTATATAGCCTTAATAAAAGACATTAAATAGATTAAGATCTGGCTAATTGATAGAGTTCAGCAAGCTGTTCTAACCAGATATTCAGCACCGACTGGGGATATTTTTAGTGGAGCTCTGCAGGCAGGAACACTATGCTTGCTGCCTGCCATTCGATGTTCTGGAATTACACAGAAACATGGGCAACACTGGCAAATATCCCACAGTGTAATGAGGAATAGGTATCTGTGCAAAGTCTCAGTTTTGCCTGCATTGGCATAGATGTGTTTCTGGTATTTGATTACATCTTTTTCCTTCATTTCCCTAGAGGCACAGAAGTTCTTTGTCAGTGTGTAGTTGCAAGGCTGTGGTCTAGACTGCTGTGGTGGGCATACAGTGATTTCTCTCAAGAGTCATTGCTTTTAACTGCTAACACATGGATTATCAAAGGGGCTCACATGAATCACTTAAAAAGTGTCAACTGGGAAACCATCACTTACTGCACACTTCTGCATGTATTTTTTCTTAACTACCAAAAATATAACCTGAGATTAAAATATGTTTGCAGCTTTGAAAAGTCATGAAACTCTAGTCCACAGGCTGAAGGATTTTCTATTAAAAAAAAAAATAAACAAGAAAGCTGATCTAAGCACATCTTTCCTGATTCTTCATTTTCTTGATCAGTTCTTGAATCAGATTGAAAGAGGACTGAATTAATATTACTTTCCTTTGCCAGGTTTGATTCTGACCAGTCTTTTCACATTACTGCACATAATCATAAGCTTCATTAAGCAAAAATCAGAATGAAAGTTCATATGAATTTTGATGGTGTGGACTGTTAAAGATCTTCTTTCTCAGCAAAATCTTTGTAGTGAACTGTTATCCTTTTAACATTTGGTTTGACCTTGCAGAACAAAATGACTACTAAATGTAAAAGATACTATTCAGAAAAAAGACACTGAAGAGAATACCCTCTCATTACTATCTAAAATACTGATTCAGATACATATTTCCCACAATGCACTGGCATGTATTATTTAACTTCATTTATTTACCAATTTAATATGTAAAATATTTTCAGATTTTCCTAATTTTATCAACTTTTATTAAAACTCATGGTGGCAATCTCACAAGTATCCTATGAAACACCAATACCATCTAAAGCAGTACAAGTCATCAATAGAATGCCTCGTGTCCACTGCTTTTTTCTCCACTGGAAAAAAAAAAAAAAAGCAATTTTTTTTTTTTTTTACTGTGCCAAAACCAAATTGTTCCCTTTTTTTGTTGTTGTTATACAACAAAACTTCTCAGCAATGTGTTCATTCAATGGGGCTCCTTTCTGTGCCTGTCAAAACTGTTACTGAGTTTTCCCATGTCCTGCACTGTCCTGTCTCCCTCTGCACCATCACAGAACTCTCATTTCCATCACTCCCCCTCTGCTTCTGTATTTGTGTCCAGCTTAGACAAAAACTTTCAAAGGGCACATGCATGCCTTACATGCACCAGTAGTGAGACCAAGTTTTGTTCTCAGCTGGTGTTTATAAACAGGACTGATTGTATTTTATTGGTCAGTTTGTTTTTGTTTTGTTTTGTTTTTTTTTTTTCTCAAGTCAGTTTTCCTAACAGCACACTGGCAGTGTGAGGATCCTTGCTCGCCCTTTTGGATACTCTGAGGTAGTATCTAATCATCAATACCCAGCTCTCCATAGCAATCCTCTGGAAGAGAAATGTTGGTATTCAAAAAATGTCTGTACCTTATTCCAACTCCAAAGTTATCACTCATTCTTCTAATTTTCCTCCTTTTCTTGACTTAAAACAAACCATCTTATCTCTGTCCTCCCTAGAACTGTAAAACTATTGTGTTATCAGATTTTATGCCTCTAATACCCCCTGACTCCCAGACAGACTTTTTTTCAAGTCTCTGTGTCATTTTCTTCATCCTAATTATTTCATTTTAACCTTATCTTTCCCTTTCCTATTTACAATTAATGTCGTTATCTTTCTTTTGGGTTTTGTTAGCCTTTTTCTTTTTTACTTGCATTGCCTCTGGTGAACATAGTATTAGTAGGACATGACATTCTTCAAATAGCTTCAACTGGGTTTTGACTTTTCCTCATTCTTCAAAATTCTCTACTTTTATCTTTACAGATTTGCTTACTCAGTTCCATGCCCTTTTTAATTTCTGTCTCCTTGCCATAGTCCTCATATATTTTGTTTCCCATACAAAGTTATATTCCCTTTTTTCCTCGCTACAGAAACCTATCAACCTTTGCAGTTTCATCAGCAATGTACCCTTTATTTTTCATGAGGGCATTAAGTGAAGCTACTCTTATTCTTTGAACTTTACTGGAATCTTTTTATCATGCAGATGGGGAGTACCTGTGAACACAAAGGGATGAGCTAAAGTGAAAAAAAAAAGAAGCATGGATCTCAGTGTAAGTTGCAGAAATAAAAACTTTTATCTTGCTTCACGGAACTGTAAGATTCATAAAAACTAAACCAGAGGTTAGAATGGGTATTAAATTCCCTAAGCACCCCTAAAACATCTGAAGAAATGAGGTGACCAGTGTGCACTCACTGGTCACCTCAAGTGTGAGAAATGTGCAACACTTTGGTGAGGTGTTACAGGTTAATTCCTATACAGGAGAGGTGTTATGTGCTTATTTCTTACACTATTTTATTCCGTTCTCGGCTTCCAACCACGTTGACAGCGCTGTGCCATGAGTCACTTTTAATCGCTGCCTCATTTGTTCCTGACCTGAATAACCTTTTTATGGAGTCTTGTGTGCAGTGTAACACCTCCTGTGCCGGATCGCGCTTCAGAGGCCACAGAGCTGTCCCAGGCGATGTGCAGGGCTTCGGAGCGAGCCTCGGGAAGGGCAGCCCTGGGTGCTTTGTATTCCTCCTGGGAATTTGCCCCCGAGGAAGCAATGGCAGCGCGCGGGCCGAGCAGGACCCGCACAAACCCCTCGGAGCCCGGAGAGAAACGGGGGCTCGCACTCAGGACCGCTCCCTGCCACCGCCAAGACCTCCCGTGACATTTGCACAGCATCACAGAATATCCTGGGCTGGATGCGACCCACAAGGATCACTGAGTCCATCTCCTGCCCTGCACAGGACCGTTCCCAAGAGCCACACCATGTGCCTGAGAGCATTGTCCAAACACGTCTGGAACTCTGTCAGGCTTGGTGCTGTGTCAACTTCTCGGGGGAGCCTGTTCCAGTGCCCAACCACCCTCCGGGTGAAGAACCTTTTCCTACTATCCAACCCAACTCCCGACACAATTTTATGCCGAATTTTGCGTCTGTTCGACCTCCCGCACGCAGCTGAGGCTGCGACACCAACTCTCAGTCCCCCCCTGTACCCCGCCAGCCCCGCGGGCCGCTCCCCCTCAGCAGCTCCGCGGCCGCCGCCGCTCCCGCCGCAGTGGGGCGGGGGCTCCCCAGGCCCCGGGCTGGGGGCGGGGCGTCGCGAAACTGCACTTCTATTGGTGGGAGCGGGTGCCCATCATCGCAGCGCTCCAATCAGAGGCTGCGGGTCGCGGGGCCCGCCCCTTCTTCCCTGTCCGGCAGTCACGTCCCCGCCGCTGCCCGCAGTCGGGAACAGGGACCTGCGGGTGCCTGTCAATCACTGATGTTTCCCCGCCTCCCCCCGCCCACAGCCCGGCCGGAGCGGGGGGCGGGGTCCCGGCGGACGGGGGCGGGAGGCAGGGAGAGAGAGGAGGAGGAGGAGGAGGAGGAAGAGGAGGAAGAAGGGCGAGGAGGAGGAGCGAGGAGGAGGAGCCGCGGCTGACGCCGGCGGAGCTTTCAGTACCTCGGAGAACGGCTGCGAGCGCGCCGGGTGGGCAGGAGCCGCCACCACCGCCCTCCTCACCCGCTCACCTGCCCCGCTCCGCTCCTCACCAGCCCCTCCCCGCCCCGCGTCCCCACGGCGCCGGAGGGAGCCCGGTCCCGCCGGAGCGGTGCCGAGGGGAGAGCACGGCAGCGGCACAGGCTCGGTGATCGGGACGGGCGGGGGTCCGTCAGCGCAGGGACAGGACGGGTGGTCAGCCCGGGACGGCCGGACCGGCTTAGGGGGTCGCTCGCTGCCGTCGCTCCTCGCAGAGCGGCGGCCGGGGCGGCGGGGAGAGGAGGGGACTCTCACCCCGCATCCCGCACCCCGCATCCCGCACCCCGCCGTGGAGCCCGAGGGGAGAGAGGAGCACCGAGTGCGGCAGCGGCTGCCGGCATTTGCTGGGGTGGGCAGGCAACCAGAGACAGGAGTCGCACCAGCGGCTGGGAACGGGGAATCCGCTCCGCGGAAACCTCGGGGTCAGAGATACCTGGCTCAAAGGGGTTTTGAGGGGAAGGGGAAATTGAATGTAGACGCGTTTTGGTAGTTTTGCAGAAATAATCAAGTGCTGAAGGCAGATCGTAGGCAGATCAGGTAGAGGGATGGATCCCGCTGTTTTGGATGCCGGCTTGAATGTTTTGTTTACTTTTCTGTTTTGACCACTGCTAAATGTGGATTTTGCGAGCGAACCCGATGGCGGTTGTTCCATTGTTCCTTGTTTGAACGTAAATCTTAGTCCTGCCGCTTGTGGATTTTTTATTTATTTATTTATTTTTGGAAAGGACCATTCCAGGTAGCTTTTGCGTCTGACAAAATGAAGCCTTTGTATTTTTCAATCAATTATACCTAATACTGACATTCTGTTTGGTGCAAGAGACTTAAAGTGCTGCCTCACTCAGAGGACCATTAAAGACTTTCTCGGTCGCTACATGTAGCTGAATGTGTTACGACACATCCTTTCTCCCCCACCAAATCTTCCTAAAGATTTTTCCAAAATGAAGAAATTTAATTTTCGCAAAGTTTTGGATGGTTTAACTGCCGCATCCCCTGTTGGAAGCAGTAGCGGTGGCAGTGGAAGTGGGGCTGGTGGCTCCGTGCACCCAGGAGGGACTGCGGGAGCTGCAGGGACACCCAGAGAGGAGATCCAGGAGACGCTCACTTCAGATTATTTTCAAATCTGCAAGGTAAAGGCTATATTTTTTTTTTTTCCTATGGAAGTAATAAAAGCTACTCTGGGTTGGGGGTTGTGTGTGTGTGTGTGGGGTAGTAATATGATACCAATAAGCGTTTTACTTGAGAACTGCAGTGGTTGTATAAGGACTTTGGAATGAAAAGACAGAGATCCAGTGGATGCTTTTTTCTTCCTGCTGCAGAGTTGGGATGGTCAATAAATTCGTAGAAATCTTGATTTCAGCACTCAGGGCTGAATTCCAAGTTCACACTTGGACCCCAAAAGGCTGACAGGATTGTGAACAGGAAAGCAAATCAATTGGTGTTAGTACCGATAACATTTACAAATAATTAGAAATTGACAATTGTATGCATCTACTTCCTCACTCTTCTCATCCTCCCTGCTTTTCCTTCCTATTTTAAGGAAAAGGCACAAGCTAGAAATAAAAGACAATGCAGTGACTACTGAACCCAGGACTTCAATTATTTGTGAGGAGCTGGAGGTAGATTCAGGGTGGCTGTTTACCATTAGTACTAAAGTTTCTGGTTGCATGATAGCAAACTTAGTGGGACAGCAGAAATACCAAAAGTTGCCAAATCTGTTCTGGTTTTTATATGTTGATAATTTCCTTAGTTGGGAATTTTCTATGAATAGAAAGCATAAGATAGCCCTGTATGTATTTTGGTTTGTATCTGTTTTCTGCAACAAAGCTTTTAGTGGTGGCTTTAAATACTTGCACCTATAAAATAGAACAAACTATTTGGTACTTCTGATCAGCTCTGGAATATGAAAATCATACTTTTGTAATGAAGACAAAATACAAAAGGAGATTATGGTATTCTACTATTACCTGTCAGTTTTATGTGAATTCTGGTGGCTTTACTAGAAATTTTGTTTGCTTATTTGTTTTGATTAGAAGCTTCAAAACCAGAATTTCTAATTAGTGCAATTTGCTTTACCAAGAGTAAATGGACTCCACCTTTAAGTAGACTTTGCTTTTATTAATCAGATACAAATTGATCTGAAATTTAGATGACTGTCAACTCTAGCACATCATTATTTCTTTTTGTGTTTTGGAAAGAAGAAAGAAATATAAACAACCAAGACAAGCCTGTGAGAATTTTCTGTGCAGATCTGGTCCTTGTGAAACACACAGCTTCCCTGATCTCAGATACCATGTTTCCAATTCTGTTTGGCTTGCAGCTACAGCTGGTGTCAAACTCTTGCAGAGTTCAAGGGGAGAAGCATGAGTCCCTATGGCTTAAAGACTCAGAGACCTTTGGATAGATTCTACAAAATACTAATTCTTTTTTTCTTACAGTTCTTTATCATCCTGAACCACAACAGGTTCCAGCTTTTTGACTCAAATGATTCTATAGTTTAATAGAGTGTCAATGATGAGTGCATTAGAATCATACCTGCTTCCCAGGCTTGGATTTGACTATTTTCGCTTAGGTACACAGAAATTTACTATTTTATGAAATTCCAGGTATTTAGTACAGTGATATACCATTTTTGTCACATCAGTAAAAAGATAACACAAACAATCAAGGTACATTAAAATATCATTAGAAGGTCTGACATTCAGAGATTTCTAGGTAAAGCTAAAACTCAACCTGGTTTCTTTGTGTTTAAGTCATGTGATAAGGACAAAGATGTGTATATAGTGAGATATATTCTATTTTGTATGGCATATTTGTAAAAATAAGGAACATGAGATGAAATTAATTTTTTCCCCTAATCCCCATTATTTCCCTTGTTTGCTTTGCTATTACTTGAAGATAGTGTCATGTCCTGATAGATCTACTTGGAATATGTGTAAAGGAATATGTCATTTGAAGAAGATTTCAGTAGCTAATATTTGCCTGTCTTAGCTCTCAGGTTAAAATGTTCTCAACAAAGTAAATATTTGTGTAGGAAACCTCTGGGTTGCTTGCAGCAGCACTTGCTTATGGATGCATGTCACTGCAGAACTCCATGGTACACAAAATACTGCCTTCCTTTTTCCAAGATACAAAGGTGTGCCGAAAGCAAACTTCCAAAACACTTGGTGATCATGTGCTCCTGACACTTGCAGTGTTTATTCCACGGGCTCCACTTGAGCAGCTCTGCCGTGCTTGAGGAGCACCAGGAGCGCGTCTGAGGAAGCCCCAGGAGCTGCGAGGGCCCTGCGCTGTTGCACTGGGGCCTGATGCAGGCACAGCTTCCCCCTGCCTGCTCCAGGGGCCAGAGCCCAGCCACAGTTTGTACCTCGGTCAGTCTGCATCGCATTGGAAGCACACACATTACCCAAATCCCGTCCTCACCGAGCTTTTGTGGTGCGGCATTTCTGGTATTTCAAATGGGCATTTGCACGTTCAGTTACATAAGTTATATGGGCTGCATATTTAAGGATCTGCCATCCTGCTGCACGCAGAACTGAGTAGAGCTAATGGCAGTTTTGGTTTGTTCTCTGCAGAGTCAAGGCATCTGGGCTAACAGCCTAAGTAGCACCTCAGACTGGTTTTCCTTTCTTTGCTGATTATAAAAATCTTCATTTAGAAGTGAAACATAAAAGCTGACTCATACTTAAGAATTAAAGGGCCTTTCCCTGCAGGTTTTTATGTAAATAAGTTGCCTTTCTGAAGTTTGTGGGAGGTTTGCTTAACTGAAAATGCAGATCCAATTCTCTAGGAGAAAACTGTTTTGAAGGGTAACACACATGATTTAATTTGTTAACACACCTGAAAGCCAGCTCTCAATTTTGTGGCATTTTTAAATTGCTTATGACCACAGTGTCTTTTTGAGATACAGGTTAGAGTTTAACAGAAGTAAGCTGAATATTTTACGCCGAGATGCTCTTGATGAGCTACTTTTGGCATTTATATTTAAATCATTAATGTGATCTTCTGTATTGAAAGAATGAAACATTCTTGAAACTATTACACATGAAATATCTACGTCCTGTTTTAAGCATGATAAATTTATATGTTGATAGCAGTAATAATGAATCAGTGGCACCATTTTCAAAGTACTCAAGTAATGTGAAATATTGTCTTACCTATTTTGTGACAGCAGAAAGCTTAGATGCAGTTTAGGCTGCATCTAGGGGCTGCTTTTGGGATTTGAGTATCCAAGTGGAAATTGTGAAAATATTGATTATAGTTCACATTAGTTGAATTGAATGTGTGAGATAGCAGCATCATCCTAAAACTAGGCATGATCCACTAGATTAAGCTACTAAAGTCTATGTTAATTTTAATTGAGATAGACCTAATTTCCTTGGGTTTGCTTCTTTGTATTTTCCCTCTGTATATGCATTGTTTTTTTACTCTGGCAAGCATTTTTGGGCTCACCTGTGTTTGTCCAGACCATCCAGAAACTAAAATAGGGCACTGGGGAAAGATCTGCTATTAATAAAAGAAGTGAGAAGCTTATTGTTAGGATGTTTTAAATCATTTAAGTAAAATTTTGAACAGAGGAAACATAAAAGGAGGAAACAGTTATTTTATGACTTTTACAGCAGGTTGCTTCTTGGGGGATGACACATTTGGGAAAAACTGAATAAGAATGGAGATACCTTTTTTTGGTATGTGAAGTACTTGTTCCTCATGAAAATGACTCCCATGTAGAAGTGCTCAGGGTTTCCTGGAGAACAGTCATGGAACTGAATTGAATTTCTATAGCATGAGGTTAATAACTTTGGAATGAAGACCTCAGTTAAGAGCACAGTAACAGTTGTACTTAGTTGTACTTTAGCAGGTATACAATTAATCTGTTCTAACAGGTTTTCTTTTGCAGTGGACAACAACTGAATACCCATGAAAAGGTCCAAGAACTGGCAATTTAATCTTCTCAAATAATTGCTTCCCAAATGGTGATGGACTGCCTTTAAATCCCAAAGCATGAGATTTCTGTACTTTTCCAAACTTGTCTTCATTGTTATTACTGGGTAGTCTCGCAACACAATGAACGTGCTTTAACTCTTGCTGTATTGTTTATATGGATAGTATAGTCATAGGTTCAGTATGTTCATTACCCAGTCTTTATGCAAAACCCCTGGAGGCCAGAACAGTTTTAGGCTTTTGTTAAAACTGATATGGAATCCCATGGCCAATTGCAATTGTGCCTTCCTAATCCTGCTTATGTTTGGCAAAAACAGGCCTTTGAGATACAGTAAATGGGTAGCCAAGTTAAATGTCTTAATTATCTGGATTTCCTATCAGGTGGTCTTAAATTTTAATTCTCGGAGTTTATAGATGGTAATACTTTACTTCGTCAACCTGTGAAGATAAACCTTTAATCCTTCTGACAGCAGCCAAGTATTTTAACTGCAAATGCAACATGACACTATAGTTCAGTGATAACAGATTTTGGAATGGCAATTTAAGCACAATACTGCAGGAGCACATTTTTGGTTATGAAGAATTAAAAACCAGAAAAATCCTTGTTATAAGCTATCCACTGTGTTTTAGTCAGTTTGAGCTGTTTGGTTAATCTGTCTTGTTTCCTTGCTAAGGTCATACAGTGAACCAAAAATAAAAAGTTTGCAAAGTGCTAAATTTCAGTGAAAACCCATTTTAAAATTAGTATGAGCTCTTACTTTTATGTTCTCAGAGTTCATTTTTGGATCTAAAGTTAGGTGCAGAACCCTATTCTCTTTAAAACTGCAGAGTCATGAATGACACTTCTAAATTAGATTAGAGTAATTTCATTAAATTTGTGATGAGCTTAATGTATTCTTCTTTTTTAAGTGTTTGTATTAATTAGAAATAGGATTTATCAATGGGAAGGAGCATAGCACATTGAGAGCTTCTTTTGAAAGAATTTTGAAGATTTTAAGGTACCTGTAGTATTATAACTAGATTCACTTGTTTGGGGTTTGTTGTGCAAATATTCGTCTTTTTGCATTAGTAATCCTAAATGAATTAATGCACATCCTTCATGGCCAACACATGCAATTACATCTTCAGAATTATTTCCAGACCTTTAAGGTTGCTGAATAAAGCACTCAAAAAGTTCCGCATTTCTTAAATAGCTTTGTTTGCACAGACAACTTTTAATTATATGATCCCATATTTCTTCTATAGGTTTAATTTAGCAGAACAAATAGTGTTTGCTCATAGGAAAGTACTTCAATATTTCTTTGCATACTTAAAACTCAGAGCATGCCTGAACATTAAGTTCCCCATGGACTTTTCCAACAGAAGTGCTCACCACTGTAGTTCCGAAAGCTTTATAAACATTAATGAATTGACCTTCATAATATTTCTGTAAGATGGAAATTATATTATCCCTGCAGTATAGATGCCACAGAAAATCAAAAATGTTCAGGGTCCACTGTTTTGAGTTTCCAGCTTGACCTGCTTTGCATCTGTTTTTCTTTTATTATATTTAACTTATCCCATGTTTTCCCATTGGGCCTCCCATTGTTTTCACATTCTGTTGCACATATTCTGCACAGTTGCAGAGTGATCTTTAGGTTAGTTGTTCTGTTTATATGCCCACCTTAGTTAGCCAGAATGACTCTGAATTACCTTTCTGTCTCAAATGACTACAGATGGATTTCTGGCTCTACTGTACTGTGGCAGAAGAAGATAATTTAATTAATCCCTACAAGAGGAGAACAAATTCATACTGCGAAGATTAACTTATTTAATGTATTTTCTAAATTGTTCTGCTTTTTATGGTTGACCTTGCATTTTTAACAATATAAGAATCATAGAATTACCTGAGTTGCAAGAAATCCTTGAGGATCACTGAGTTCAACTCTTGATTTCACAAAGAGAAACCTAAAAGTTAAGATATTTGCTCTAATTTTGTGTCCCATTTCAAGTGGTTTTTTTTTTTTTTTTGGTTGTTAGTTTGGGAGTTTTTTGGTTTTTTTTTTTTCCTTAATCCATGGGAACATAGATGTTGGAAGATCATCTAGTCCCAATCACAGTGCTGTGGGCACAGACACTCACTAGACCAGGCTGCTCAAAGCATCATCCAACCAGTCCCTGAACACTTTTAAGAATGGGGCATCCACAGTTTCTCTGGGCAACCTGGGCAAGTGCCTCACCACCTTCACAGTAAAGAATTTTTTCCCAATATCTAATCTGAATCTATTCTCTTTTAGTTTGAAGCTGTTGCACTTTGTCCTATCACTACATGCCCTGGTAAACAGTCCCTCTCCAGCTTTATTTTACCCTCCTTTAGGTACTGGAAGGTGCTATAAGGTGTCCCTGGAGCTTACTCTGCTCCAGGCTGAGCAACTCCAGCTCTAGTGGGCTATATTATTCCTCACCTGTGGGTCACCAGGTAGTTAACGAGATTTTTTTCTCACTATTGCAGTGGGAAAAACAATTTTTAAACTCTTGTAGGAGGGATGAAGGAAATTCAGACTGGTTGGCTCACAAGTGTTCTGATTGAGGAGCTGTCACATAAAAAGGTGGTTGCATAAGATAACTTTACCCCCAACTTACTTCTGGAAGAAAAATGCTTACACTTAATTTTTTAAAAGAAATTACCAAGAAATTACTTAGAGGTTCTTGGCTAAAGATATAAAGATTTTTTTCCAGATAGAAATGCATATTCTCTGTAAAACATGCAGCTGTCCTCAGTGGAACTCGACTAAATCCAAGACAGATCCCATTCTCACTTCGTTTAGATGAATATCCACTCATATCTGCTTCCTATTCTGAGACATCTGATACTCCCTGGTGTATGATTTATGCCCAAAACACTTTCTGAAGGCTCTGTGAAAATACTGTGAAAAGTTAGTATATTTACTTTATAGTGAAAGGGAAGCAGTAGAGAGTGAACTAATACACCTTCGAATATAGTCATCTGTTGGCTATTCTAAGAAAAAGTGCTTATCAAAGGAGCTTGTGGGGTATATTAATTTGTCCCAATGTGTGTTTGAATCATTATGGGGAAAATTAGAGGACTGTTGGATTAGAAATACAAGTAATGTGCATCTGTGGAGAGAAGAGAAAGCAATATTATTAGGTACAGATGGCTGCCAAGTACGCTTAAATGTAATAAGATGTTATCTTCCTGCAGTGCTGTGTCCATTCCTAACAGATCACCAGCAGACTATGAATAATAAAAAGTACTAGAGACAATCTGTCACCTGTAGCTAGGGTCAAAGTCTGAGGAGGTGAACTCTTTATGGTTCCTTTGAAGTTAAGTTGTATATAATACTGAAAAAACCCCAACCTCAATGTTCAAGGCTTTGAGTTGGTGTATGCATGGACTCAGAAGGACCCTTACTGAATTCTGTTGTGTGTATAAGTAGATGCATGTGTGCATGGTAGCATGTCTTTTTTGCAGAATTTGAATCCAACAAATTTAAAATTGCTTTTATTTCATTTAAAAGTCTGTTATGTAAGAATGCTTTGAGGTCAAACACTTAGAAGTCAGGTGCCTTAAACAGCTAGTATCCAGTTAGGTCTATATGTGAAGCAATCTAGTCTTTATTGCATATTCTTATTTTCTCAAAGTATCTGCTTATATTTTATTCCTGTCCTCCCTCACATTTGTTTTGAATAGCATACAACATGTGAGGAGGATGAATGCTATTCTGTTTGTGTTCTTTGCAACAGTTCCTGTGAGGTCTCTGTGTTATCCACTGGACATCACAAAAATAGTAAATAATAATAAATTAATGAATGCTCATCTCTGCTTTGTTCATCCTGTTCCATCTATTGTATCCCTTCAGGGTGGAGATGTGCTCTCAGTTACAGCTGTCCATCATCACTTGTGTTGCAGATACATTCCATGTAGCTGTGGATAAAACTTAATTTTACTGAGTCCACAGATCCCTGCTTTATTCATTGTTTGTCCCTGCATATATTTTGAAATGCTGTCTGAATGAGGCAAGGGCAGGAAAAGTGGCCTGTGGTTATGTAAACAGAGACCTGGTTCTTACCATCCTTGGCTGCGCTGACTTCATTTGTGTCTGAGCTGTGTCCTTGGTAGCTTCATAGGCAGTGCAGAGGGGAACAGTGATGTGCAGGATCTGCTGGATTTCCCTGCTGTGAGAGGGTAAAAACCTGCCACGAAATACCTGAATTCCGTTTGGAATATACCTTCATTCTGTGTGAGGTGAGATGCTGGCTATTGTTTTCAGATTAAGTTCTCAATTCAACATGAGAAAAAAAAAAAATCTTCAAGTTGCATACAGCATTTATACAGAAAGAAGGTAGGAGAAGATTAATTATGAATTAATATTAAATAGTAAACAATGTTTTAAATGCTAGTAATGAAATCTGGTAATATCATTTGTATACAAGAATGCCAAATTACATTGCAAAACTGATTTTCACAGGAATAAACCAATAATACAGATTGTCTTTGTATCAGAGTGGTTTTAACACTCTGTTTCTCTAGCTTCCTCCCCTGCCAGTCTCCAGACCAACCCCCCCCCACCCTTCAAGAACTTTATCACAGCAGAAGCGTTTTTTCAACCCCGCACTATGGCTGACTTTTTTTAAAAACAAAAATATTTTGAAAGCAGCAACTGAAGCATTTGTTTCAGAGCGGAAACTACAATCAGCCATCACAGAACATAATTAGTCTAAATAGTGAAGTTTCAGAAAATCCAAAAATGGGAAGTCATGCAAAATTAATTAGTGTTATTGTTAAGTTGTTCTCATGTAAACTTTTTTGTTTAATTTCTTATTAAAATTACGAAATTATCTTATTCTCTGTATCCGCAGTCATAGTGAAGACAAAAATATTTTATTTTCAGTGCTATCAGATAAGTTGAATGATTTTATAATTCTTGTACATGCTCCTGAAGCAGATCTCCATCATACAGATGATATTTTGAACCAGCCTGTCTCAAGTTCTAGAGTAGTACAGTTAAATAATGCAATGACAAAATCAGTGGAACTGCTATTTGAATTGCTTTGATTATAAAGATTTTCCATTTGAGGGACTGAAGTCTTGCTTAAGTAGGTAAGCCAAAATGAACTTTGCAAACAGTAGTTTAGAGTTGGGTTTTAAAAAAATTCCATATTGAAGACAAGGGTAGATACAGTTTTATGAATGATCAAGACATTTCTCCATATGCTGATGCCCTATTTCTTGCTAGTTTACATGGCAATAGTGGGAAGTACATTATACCATATTTACTGTACAGTGGGTTTAATTCCTTCATTGTGGTCTCATTTTTTCTTCCCTGTTTGTATATTTGCCTGGGGCTTATTGTGGGTTTTGTTTTGTTTAAATGTTTTTGGACTTGGGAGAGTTCTTTTAGAAAGAATAGGAAGGGAAGAGGTGAAAGAATTTTGCATACATCGTTCTCCCTTGGACTTGGGATTTCTCCAAAGGGCATAATGCCTCTCTTGGGATGGTTATATTCCTGTATTACCCTGTAACTTATTTTGCTGTAACTCTGCTGTAGTGGATGTAGCAGGATGGTGTAGTTGCCAAGCAGTTGCTTGGCCATAGCTACACTGATTTAAATAGATCCAGAAAGTGATATTAAAATTCGGCCCCTTTAGCTCTGGGCAGGAGGGGTTGGACCAGACAGTTGCAGCGTTCCCTTCCAACCTCACCTCAGCTGGGGATAATGAAGCTTATGGATCAACGTTATTTTATTTATTTGTGGATTTTTCCTGTGTAAATTGTATTAATTTTGTATTTTTGATACACTACTGTGTATTTCAAAGGACAAGCATGAGGAGAATGCTTTTTGAAATTCAGAAGGCCTTATTTTTCCCCTGTGGTTTGCTTAGCTTGGCTGTTTGTATCTATATGAATCACATCTAAATAGGACCATCCTTATTTAATAGTCCAGCATCTAGCTTGCAGAACTGAAAATGACAGTGGAAAAACACATCTTTGAAGTATCTGCAGAGATCTTTGTTACATAAAAAAAATTCATACATTCATTGTACAAAAAATGTTTAATATTTGTCAGTTAATTTCAAATACTCTAAAATCTCTCTTATATAATTATCAGTGTGTAATACTTGTGAAACTAAACTTTTAAAATTCAGTCTGTATTTGAAGTCTGCTTTATGTCCAGGACAGCTATTTTTTCAAAATTCTACCATAGCTAATTAAGTGACATTTTATAACAAAGTAAGTTCCATACTTGAAAATAAAACAACAAACCACATTTGCCTATTACTAAAAGTATTATTCTTCTATGCCAGAAGTTTTTGTAGGGGAATATTATTAAATTCTGCTTATTTCTTAGACGTATGTTTTCTTCCTGCCCCAATATTCCTATATCAGTAACACTTTTGTGCCTGCATTTTCCATGTTTTTTTCTTTACTGTATTTTTCTCCACCAATACTGATCTCCTTTTTCTTCCTCTCTGTTTCACTGCTACTGGTGAGGATAATAAGCTCATAAGAAATGGCCTGCTGAGACAAACCCATGGTCCATATCTCCCAGCAGTCAGTCTCTGACAGTGGCAGCAGAATTGTCACTTAGGGAGGGTAATAACTTACATCACTTTCTGCAGTCCATTCCTTTTCCAATCTCCCATCATTCACCATCACTGGATTTGATATGTCAGAGGTCCTTTTAAAATCCATTTATCAATCATGTGACTAAATTTGTCCCATCCCCCCCCCCCCCCCCCATTTTAAACTAATCTTTTATTTATTTTGAATGCCTCCATGGCTTTGCCAAATATGTTTAGCTTACCCACTCACTTGTTTATGAAAGTCTTAGTCATATCCCCCCACAAACAGCTCGCAAGCAATGTGCTCACTCAGGTTTTCTTTAGCAGCAGAATGATGCCCCTTGTGTTACTCCTTATGCTTTTCCTCATGATGTCCAATATTACTTGGCTTTTTGGGGTTGCTGTTGAACAGTAAACCAAATATTTCAGAGGAATGACAACAATGCCCAAAAATTACTTTGCTGAGTTGTAAATGCTAGTTTCAATTTCAGCACTGTGCAGATCTAGTTAAGATTTTGTTTTTTCTTCTGGATATCTTACATCTATCTATATTGAAGCTCGTTTATCAACTTCTTGCCCAGTTAAGTCAGTCTAATGAAGTCTTTCAGGAGCTGGTCCCTGGTAGAACTGAATTTCACTCTCCAAAGGAGCTTACTATTAGCTATGATCTCAGAGACTTCAGGGTTCATTACCTTTTATAGGTCATTAAAGACAATGAATAAAATTGGTCCAAGTGTGGAGAAATCTACTTGTGAATTTTCTTCATGGTAAAAAAATCCATAAGACTCTGTCCTTTGCTTTCTGTGATCTAACCAGCTTTCAGTCCACAAAAAAATTTCTTCAGTCCCATGACACGTCTGTTTCTCTAATAACATTGCAGTGGAATATTATTGGAAGGCTTTTGGAAAACTTATGTATATTCATATTCCTTTTATTTACTTGTATGCTGACAGCTTCATAGAATTAGAGAGAACTAGTCAGACGTGATTTCACATTGAAGAAACTCTGCTGACTTCTGCAAAAATCTTTATCTGTGTGCTCTGTTAGTTGTTATTTTATCATCTTGTCAGGGACAGCAATCAGCTTTCCCAGTCTACATGTCCAGAGTCCCTTTTGTAAATGGCTTTTTCCAGATGACTATTTCTAGCTTTTACACCAAGGAAAAGAACTATTTGTGGGTATCTTTATCTAAGAAAAAAAAAAAAAAAGTAGTTTTTAAAATATTCTGTGAATATGCTCAGAAGCCCTGGTTCCTATTAGAGGTTGAGAGCTGGATGGAATCAATAACTTGGGTTTGAAAATCATAGCTAAGCTGTGATTTTTACAAAAAGCATTACTTCAAAAAATGAAAATTTAACTAATAAAAAATTTATCCCCCATGTGTTGTTTACTTTGCTTGGAAGCCTGCTGATACCTTGTCCTCTTTCCATTTTTTATGAGAAGTGATCAGTCTTACCAATCAGATTACAGACACAGAGATCTATAAATGAGAGACGTCACGGTCTTGTAGTGATATAATACATGGCAGCTCATTTGTATAAGCACTCATTTTTATCACTACAATCCTGGAGCACCACAATACTAAAAATAGTATTGAAGTGGTGAAAATGCTGTAATCATTGACATTTTTTAATTTCCGACATAGCTGAGCAAGAGGCTGGAGAGGTTTCAGTCAGCACTTCATCCTCTGTTCTGTAAACCAATCAATTATTCTTCAATGACATTTTTGCATGTGGTGTGTTGGTGACAATTTGGAAGTAGACTCTACATACTGAGCCACGGGTTAAGACTACGTAGTTAAATTTTAGCAAATGTACATATTCTCAAAAGTTGTTTACCTAAGTAAATCACTTCTGCTGTCAGATATTAAATGAAACAGGGTATCTATAAAATATTAGTAGTAAAGTTACAAATTGTAAGTTTATGCAGATTTTCAGAAACATTTTTGGCTATAAACTTTATTAGTTGGTACAGTTTAAAATTTTATTTAGTTCTGTGTTTTTGGAGCTATTTAGAGAATGTTATAATCACTTTTATTAAAAAGGTATCTTTGAAGTCTGATGTAAATTACCACAGAGTAAATATTAAGAAAACTTATACAGAAGAATTGCATTATACACCCTGTGAACAATTATACTGGATATTGCATATTAGTACTGGTGCATTTTTTTTTCAGCTAATGAAATATATCATGGTATCTTAGACTGAAAAAGACCATTAAGTTCTGTACAGGATATTAAAATGTTCATTGGTAGATTACTAGCAAGCCCAAATAATCAATTTCCTATATTAATTTAGGTAAATTGCTTGTGTAAAGATTACTTTAATGATATATACATGCAATTCGCTGCTTAAAATGATTTAAAAGAGAATTTAAGAGAAAGTAACTATGCTGAACTCAGATGTATGCTGAAATTGTATCTGCATTTGTAATTGTTCTGTTTCAAGTAAATTGCTTTGCATATTGCACGGAAACTCTATGTCCTAGGGAGCACAGACTGCCTCTAGAGACAGCGTGCCCAAAAAGGAGACATAAGAGGAAGCTGGATAATGTGGAGAAAAGCAGTCCTGGCTCCATCTACTGTCTGTTTTTTCTCTCTCCCTTTTATTTTCTTGGCAGCTTCTTTCTTGGGGTATTTGGGGTAGTTAGGCCCCCCCTATATTTCTTTGAACACAGACCGGTTTTTAACCATACTTCTGCTTTTGCCTGCTATTGACCCCAACTACTTTGTTTTGCCTTTCTGAGCACCATTGATAGTTTTGTTTAATGTTGTTCCTTGGATGTTCCTTGGACACAACTAAGATAAAACAGGATTGTACTTTTTTTTTTTTTTGTCACCCTAGGATCAAGTTAATTTTGTGACCTTCTCTTCTTTTTCATCTGTAATAGTAAATGCTGTAAGAAAGCTCAGGCACAGTTCTAGAACTGTTACTCATCCTTACACTCAGGTTCACTCGAGCTGTATCAAAGCACAGCTGAAAAGTCTACTCCAAGTGCTGGCTTTTCATGTCAATCTTTCTCACAGTCCTTTGAAAAAGAAGGGACCAAAAAGCTTTTGTTGGACCAGAGCTGAGGACAAGAACCTGGGATTTTGGTGTATTAAAGATTTTCCATGTTCTTTTGTAATAAGTTTAATCTTTTGAATAATTTCTGAAACTAATTTGGGCCATACCCTCAGTTATAGAGACATCTTTTTCTGCCCTCTGTAATGTATAACTTTCCTTCCAAAATGGTTTTGTTCTTTTGGAATCCTAATGAATATTAATATTTAGTTGAAAGGTGTAATTTACTTGAATGTTCAGTGGATTTCAATAATTTTTACAAATGGCAGAATTTTGCAGTCACAAAAACCTCACAATTTGAATTAGTCTAATTACTCAAATTTGGAAAATGGCTGCAAAATAGAAAGAGAACTTTTGAGTCAATCCTAGAGTTCAAAAATTGTACTGAGCTATGATCCTGAAAAGATATACATCACTCTTCTTTTAAAGCATAGTTCTATCTCAAATACAGGACCCAATTAAAATTTCCAAGTGGGAAGTCTGACTCTAGATTGCAGAAATACTAAAAATACAGTGTAGATCCTAAATATGTAGGAAAGGATGCAAATAGGTCTTTAAAAAGATTTACCTTTGCATTCTTAGATCTTAAAAATAGTACTGAAAACTCAGTCATGGCAAAGCATCAGAGAAGCTTACTGTGACTGGAACTTATAGGAATTCAAACTTTATTATAGAAAGCCTTTCTAAAGTCAATAATTAAAAAAGGATAATTGGTGAAAATAAAATTTTTCAGATAAGGAAGAGTATTTGTTCACCAGAGTACAGAAATTTCAAATATAATAGCAGATGCTACGTGTTCAACACACTAGAAAATACTACAATCCATGATTCCTGATATTTTTGTGACATGAGAGGTAAAACCATTTCTAGGGTGTGTAGGTCTGGTCCCAGCTTAGATATCAGAATAAAAAACTTTATATTTGAGTAATCCTAACACTTAAGAAGATAAGAAACTTTAAAAACCCCAAAACACAAAGCAAACCAAATCAGAAACAGAACGGAGATCTTTGATAAATGCCTACATTAACATAAAAACTGAGTTACTTTTCTACAGCTCACTGAAGTAGCATATGCTTCTGGGTTTTTTCAGCCTAGAAACTAATAATTAGACATTCTTTAAAGAACTTCCCTTATCAGCAGTAATTAAGATACGAGACAAGTAAGATCTCTTTTAAGGAAGTGGTTATTTGCTGAAAAACATAGATTTGGTTGTTCCCAAACTGCTTGTGAATGTCAGTTCAAGTGTTTCCAGCTGCAATGGAAGAGTTGGAGTGATACAGCTGTGGAATCATCAGCTGCCTTTTACTCAACAGGTCTGCAATTAAGGAGTCCCTTTTGTTGATGTTGTTCCATAGGGACTGCTGAATGCTTCAGCAGACATAGTTCTTGAACTAGATAATTTCAAGGAAGAGGAAAACAGCTTAAAAAGTTAAAATTCATTCAGGCAAAGTACTTCCTCTCCAATCCCAACCACTTACTAAAAAAAGAGTCAGTCCTAGAGTTCAACGTTTTATTTTGTTAAATAATATAAACCATTATTATTATTATACTAAAAAATAGTATTTTGTGCCCATTTTTAGGTAAGCAGCCCCACACACAAGTTTAATTACAGTTGATTATTATGTGTGTGTTTTTAATGAGTCTTGGGTTTTTTATGTGTCTTGTTATTTTGACTTTTGTTCTTGTGTTAGTGTTCTCCCTCATCTGATTCTTCCTCATAAGAATTGGGCAAGTCATGTTGGTCATAACCTCCAGGTTAAGGTAGCTTAAAATGCTGAGACAGTCTTCAAGGATGTGTTTTATCATGCTCAGTTTATTTATTCCCCAAAGCATCTCTGCAAAAATTAGAATTAAAAGCATAGTATTGTAAATAAAGGTTAAGAAAGGGTGAGTGGTTCAGCTGCTCATTTTGAGAACATCTTCTCTGGCGTCTTTGTTTTTTAAATTGATATTAAGGGTTTTTACCTCATAAACTCGATTCAGTTTATTGGTTTATTGGATCTTTTCCCCTGGACATATTCCATTTCTTTCTGCTGGAGCTGTTCTGTTGAGGCTGAGTGTTTTGAAAGCATATTATGTTTTTTTTTTTTTCAGTTTACAGTTCAGCTGCCCTGCATATTAAGGTTATCTTTCAGTATACCGCTTCAGCAATATATACCAGTTTTATAATAACATACACTTTGCAATCTACTTTGTTGCAATAAAACCATTTAAAATATTACTGCGTGAAAAACATAACTAGAAATTCATATAAACAAAATTCACCTCTGCATTCAAAATACTGTGTCTTTTGAAATACTTCTCTTGAAATGTATTGAAAATGCTACAACATACAGAAAATCATAAGCATAAAACATTCCTGCTGTTCTCTGTGGTTGCAGTTCAGTCACTTTGCTCCTTTGCTCTGTTTCAGACGGTTCGCCATGGATTTCCTTACCTACCCACTGCCTTAGCTTTTGACCCAGTTCAGAAAATTCTGGCAATTGGAACAAGAACAGGAGCCATACGAATGTATCCTTTCTCATTCAGAATTTGCACCATTTCTGTGTATTTGTAATACAGGGATGGGAATTACCTTCCTCAAGCATTCAGGTAAGGCTGCAGTTGTTATGTTCTACTTCATTTTCTTTATGAGACACACTGGAAAAAGATGTGCTGTTGAGGAATCAGCCAGGTCCCTAAGGGGTTCAAAGAACAATTCCTGATTGCATTTTTAAGCATGTAGTTTTGGCATATATTGGTTGAGATAAAAGAGATTTGATCTTTTTCAGCATGAAAAGTAAAAGTGGACAGCAAAGTGGTAATGAGCAAGTTGTGAATGTTTGCTAGCAATTGATAAATTTATTGCTGCAATGCAGCTAGCCAGTGTTGGATTGCAGTTAGATGGCTATGTATGAAATTATTTAGACACTTCCAAGTGAATGGTGGGAAATAAGCATTTTTAGGACAGAATTCCTCTCTTCCCAGAGGAGAAGGTGACACACTATAAAAGAGCCTATTTCTTTTTGTTAATTATAAAGGTACTTCAGTGCCAGCAATTTGTATGTTGTTTTTAGTAGGATTTTGAAGTTAGAAGTCTATAACGAATAAATTTAATTACAAGATAATTAAAATCTGAAGACTAAATTAAAGAAAAAATTAAGAATATTTAACTATGATGTATTTCAAAATGTTTCTCTACATAATTTTCTTAGTTTGGCATGGTTCCAATGTTTTCCCCTTCAGTGAAAATACATATAAAGCAAATATAAAGCAAGGAAAAAAGGAGAAAGACTATTACAAGAAGGTTTAAAAGTTACAGAATACAGAACTAATAAAACAATATTTTTTTACAAACTTTTTGTAGCCAAATAAATTATGTGTTTAAAGTAGGGCACAATGCTGTATGAAATAGCAATATAATATTTTCTGGCTCTTTTACTATCCCTGTTCCCAAGGTAACTATAAATGTAATGAACCCAAGGCAGGTTACAAAGTGAAGAAAACTCTCCTTGTGGAAAAGAAGCCTGTGCCTCATGTAACGTAGCTAAAACTTTGGTTCTTCCATTATTGGGTACTCTTGGTCTGAACAGTTGCATTTTTGTAAGCCTCAATTTCTATCTGATTCAGAATTTCTCACAAGACTCAGCTAAACCTCAAGTTATGTGACAAGCTCTGCTTTAATAGTTCTACTCTTTATTTTTTACCTATGTGAAATAAGTTGAATATATTATGTTCAAATGCAAAGAAGAAAGTGTCAGTGAATTTGTGCACTTCTGGGAAGTACAAGTCTAGTAGTCATGATTTCTTATTTTTAGAGGTGTGCAATGTTAAAAATCTGTGGCTTTGTCCCTGGAAACTCACTCATCAGAGTGAGTGGCTTTGTCCCTGTCCTCACTCATCAGAGTGAGGGTATTGGGAATTTCATGGTAGAAGTACAACGATGACTTTGCAGAATATTGACTACTGAGCCCACCTCTTCTTTCCATCTCAGCAATGTGGCTTTTCTAAGAGCAGTGCTGTCACTGGCTACACATCCTCTATCCCTACAAATCCCTCCTTTGAGGAAAATGCAGGTACAGAGCCTGAATTAATACAGGTTCATGTAGAATTAATTTAAACCTGCACGTCTCCTGCCACAGGAATAGAACATGAAGTGGGAAAATAGCTGTGTGCCTAAGCTTATATAAAATTTTCTATATGTTTTCTATAAAAATAGATTATAAAGAGTTAGCAGAAGGGAAGAGAATGTTTTTCAAAGTGTCCTTCCTTTTAACATTTCTTCTTCTGTTTGCTAGCAAACTCCTATCTCATTCATGGAAAAATTTCTAGCAGTTTTAGTATCTTAACCAAGCAAGAGCATCAGGACTACCAGGGATTTTTTTTTTTTTTTTTTTTTTTTTTGGAGGATATGTCATAAGATAAATGCTTTTCAGCTTAGTCACAGAGAACCTAGTTTGCTTAATTGAGCCCTGAGTTAATGGAAACTGTGCTTTGAAGACAGAGGGTGCCATAGAAAGAATTACTTATTTATTCATTTTAACTGAGGTTTCTTCACTTGGCTGTAAGTTTTGCTGAACATATTATATAAAAAACCTACTCGTGGACTAATAAATTTGCAGTGAAATAGGCTCTAAGACTGCCCCCAGAACACCACTCATTTAAGCCAGTCTTGTTGCAGATGTCTGTAGCTGTTGAAATCAGGCAATAAAATTCAAGCCAAGATGTAACAGATGAAATATTACATCTGAAAGTACAATTCATAATGTGGGGTGTTTTTTTAACTAAGGAAAATACAGGTTTTAGTGGCTCTTAAGTTTTCCACAGTATCCTGTAAAAATACTTTTTAACAGAACTGCACAATTTCATTCTGCCATGAGTATGTCACGTAAGAAAAATGAAATTCTTTCCATACATACATTGTGTTTGGCTGGTGTTTCTAAACAGTAGTGTTGATGGAGTGAAAGGACAGACTACTTGGCTGCCATCAGAGAAATTCACCCAATTATTTATTTGTTTGTTTACTGGTAGTGCCAAAGGTACCTGGTTTGGATCAGAATCTCTTCTTTAGGGAACACAAAAGGATGGGAAGATTGAATTTATGTTTAATATTCATGTAATGATATAGAACAAGTTCTCCTGTGATGAGTCTTAAGTCACATGATGGTATTGTTGCTTCCTTAATTTTCTAAAAGATTCACAAGGTATTGGTATTTTTACTGGTCACAAGGTAACAGAAAGGTTTGAAAGACAAGCTGTTTTTTAAGAAAAGGAAGCATGTCCGTCCTTCTGTATTGTGAATTAATATCTAACATCAGGCCTTCAGGTGATCATTTTGAGTGATCCAGCAGCCGTACTGAAGTTGACTATGTTATATTGTCCTGAAATAAAGCATATTATTCATAAGCTGCCATTAGAATGCAGAGATAAATGGAAGATCATTTTGGTATGGCAGTAAATTTGTTTTCTCCTAGATTTCTTTTCAGGGTGCTTAGATGCAACTGCTGTGGCTCCTATAGCACTGGGAATTGTTGTTGCCGTGCTCTACTGATCCTGGCAGTCTCTGTGGGTTTCCCAAGGAAGTTGAAACAACTGCAGGCATTACCTACAGCGATGGCTGCTGGGTACTGGATCCTCATAGGTGCTGCCCACAGAATCAGACTGCACTGCAAACCGTCAATAGAGGAGTACCCCTACTACCTAACAAAGCTCAAAAACGGGCCAAAACCCCACTCCTGAACAGTTGCTCTGGCATCTGGTCATTCTTTACCTTTGTACTAAAGATAGCAAATTTCATTTCTCCTTTGAGATCTTCCTGTCGGAAGCCTGTTTCCAGCTCCCATACTTGTGATCATTGTTCAGATCATTGCCTGATACCACTCTAAGTGGAATATCCTTGCTTCAGGAAAACACATTCTATTGAAGAGGGGCTATGAAATTGAATTCCTTTTCTTATTGTCTCCATATCCATCTTCTCTAGTCCCTTCTAGAGAAGAACCTTTTGACACAATAAAACCAAATGTGCAGTCTCTGGTTGCTGTCAGAGAAGGGTCTGTATCACTATGCAAGGAGGTGAGAAATTAAGATACTTGGTCAGACTTAAGTCTCTTCTTGATTTCAGAGGAAAAGGAGAAGTCTGGGTTTTTTTCCACGTTCTCCATCTGAATAAATAGATTAAAATCAGTATTGTTGACAATGATTATTCCAGTAACAGATCTGAAGAAGTGGCATGCTGTGCTCAGATTTCAGGATGTATATTTCTATATTGTCATTTATTCAGCTGACAAATTCTTGTTCAAATTAATTCTAAATACTTCCCGGAGTCATTGAGTCCTTTCCTTTGGAGTTCTTCTATTGCATCAGAGCTGTGCTTAGCCATTACAGCTCTCTACTTTAAACATACAGAATACAATGTCTCCTCTTTTTTTTTTTTTTTTTTTTTTTTTAATCAAACTGCTGATTACTTAGTGGTCAATTGTAGTGAGAAATTCTGAAACTCTTCTCTAGCTATTACCATCTTTGCTTATCATGAATTGAGAGGAAGTTTATCTTAAATCCAGTGCAAAGAAAATTACCTACTCAGTCCAGAATGGCCTCCACATCACTGAAAAATTCACCATCAAACAGGCTTAAATTATTAATATGTTTTTGTATGTGTTATAGTGTGGTCTGGTACTGTTATTAATACATATTCTTTAGACTTATAGGCTCCATATTGCCATGAATGCAGGTTGTGGGGCATGCAAATCTTCACTTTCACTATTAGTTGCTTGAGCAAAGCTGTAAAGCATCTGCAATCCATGCAAATCTTTTCCAGCAGCCTGGAATAGCTGCTGATTATCCAGGTTATCAGAAAATATAGTGGCGATTTTGTACCTAGGCAAACAAAACATTATTCTGACTTGCTAACACATGACAGTGAAAGCATTGCTCTATTCCCACCTTTAGCTTAGCTGCACAGTCCTGACCCTTCCTTTGCTCCAATTCTGCTGCTTGTCAGATCTATTACTGTGAGCCATCCAATGCACTACCCTGGCAAAATACCAGTTCTTCTGCTGTGCTACTTTTTTTGCCAGATTAGCAAACTGATTTATCTGGTGCTTACCTCCAATGTTAGTCAGAATGATGCATAAAGAAAGTGGAAGGAGTGCAGTTGGGACTGGACAGAGAAGGAAATAGGGGAGTAACAAAATGTTGGCACTAAGGAGCAGGTCATTAAATTGACTTTTCTCAGTGTATGAAATTGCATCTGATAAATTCAGGTATGGCAGATTGCAGCTATCTATGAAATTTGCTACAAAATATAGAAATAGTCTTTCAATTTTGAGTGGTATAGGAGATACCATCTCTTTTACTTGTATTTAAAAAATCTTCATGTATTTGTACATGAAGATTTTACACAAAAATTCTACAGGTTCTGCTCAAGGTAGATTCTGCTTTAGGATCATAGTTGGAATAACTTTTTCTGACCTGTTTTTTGTACTTCTTCCAATGCTTTAATAGAAAGAGTGATTTTTGAATGTCAATAAGGTGTGTTTTCTGGAGAAACAAACACGCCTTCAAAAAGACCAATGGCAATGGCATCCTGGACTGTGTCAGCAATAGTATGGCCAGCAGGACCAGGGCAGTGATTGTCCTCTGGTATTCAGCACTGGTGAGGCCAGACCTCAAAGCCTTTGTCCAGTTCTAGGCCCCTTTCTAAAAGAAAGATACTGAAGTGCTGGAGTGTGTCCAGAGGAAGGAAACAGAGCTGGAGAACATAGCACAAGTCCTTTGAGGAACTGCTGAGGGAGCTTTAGCCTTGAGAAAGGGAGGCTGGGGAGGGACCTTGTCACTCTCAAGTACTTGAAAGGACAAAAGAAAATGGCCTTGGATTGTGCAGGGGAAGTTTAGATTGGATCTTAGGAAAAATTACTTCACTGAAAGGGTTGTCAAACCCTGGAACAGGCTGCTCTGGGAAGTGCTGGAGTCACCAGCCCTGGAAGTGTTTAAAAGTCACGCGGAGGTGGCACTGAGGGACGTGGTTTAGTGGTGGGCTTTTTAGTGCTGGGTTAGTGGTTAGACTCAATGGTCTTGGAAGTCTTTTACAAGCTAAATGATTTTATAAGATAATCTTGTTTCTGTGAAACAGCCAGTAAACATATCTTTGATTCCAGAATTACTCTGCCAAGTAAAGGGGAAGGTGAAATCTAAACCCAAGATAGCTCTGTTGAACGTCATGGCTCCTCAGCAGCTGATGTACACAGAGAGACTGTATTGCTGGGAGGTAAAACTGAGGCTGTTTGTGCACTCTAGAAAAAAAGAAAATCTGGCAAAAAAAATAAATAGCGCTAATTAAATCATTGCTGGCAGAGTTCTGAGTAGGCATGGAATTTTACAGTAGCTAAAGAAAATGTAGTAAAGAATGTTTGGCATCAGGTTGGATGTACTTTATAAGAAAAGAGGAGAATGTAATTTGGGATTTTGCTCTGTGAGAAGGATGGCGTAAAAGTTAAATATAAATTGTGACAGATTAACTCTCCCTGGAACTGCTCTCTTTTAATCTAAACAAGGTTTCGGTAGTTTTTTGTCCTCAAAATAAGCTGACTGTGTTCTCTGCTGTTTACTCTGTGTGATTTATTGGGCAGATTGAATGGGGGTAGCACAGACAAGATCAAAAACCCAAAGTTCTGTCGTTTGACTTGGAGGAATCATTGATACATTTCATCTTTTATCTCATTGTACAATGTATTTGAGGTTTTTCTAGAGAACTTGAGCTATTCAGGATTACAAACTTCACCGACAGTCAGTACTCCTAAGATAACTTCTTTTAAAATTTCCTCTGGAAATCAATATACAAATGTCTATTTTTGTGTGTATAGATAGCTAAATAGGTTATTACAGAAATTAATTTACTGTCAATCTACAAGAATAAAAATTATTGTAAAAGATACCAAAATAATCAAATTTACCTGTATTACTAAATCTGACAGAACCACAGTTTGGAGGATTTTTTTTATGTTAAGATTACTGTGTATCTGGTTATGTGTGCATTCACATATATATATTCTTATTCTTATTATTATTTAATTTTTTAAAATATCTATATAAGGTTTGTGCATGCATGCAGAAATTTGGGTCCATTTGTTTCCCAAGCCTCTTCCATGATTTTAAAGTAATCAGACTGAATATGTTACAGTTAAATGTACTGGACTTCCCTCACTTTCAGTTGCTGTTTATCCAGGAGACAAAAATGGAATCTGACATCTGCAAACGAATCTACTGAGAAAATGTAGATTTTCATATATTTGGAGATGCATGTAAAACTGGCATACAGGTGGATGACTTTGGCAGCATTTTAAGTGGAGCTGATGACTGTGTTTATGAACACTATCTGAAAAACTGCTTTCTGGATGTCTGTTACAAGGGGGTTTTTTGAGTATAATTAAAAAATCCTCAACTTACTCTGATAGTGAAATTATGACTACTGGTGATAGTCAACTATTTCAAATAAGTGGTGTGTCTTAATTAGCTCTTGTGTCAGCTTTAGAACTTTTCCTACCTTTTTTGTTCTAAACTTTGTCATCAACAGAAGTGTTAACGTGTATAGGAAATAAAGTACATCAATTTGCTGTCCTTTCCAGTCTGCTAATTATCTTTTTTAGACAAATATCCATGACCTAAATTTAGCAGACGTCCTTAAACCACAGAAATTTGTAGTCATGCTACACATTTCTTTGTTTTTATCTGGCAGATACTCTTGATGGTAGAGGGAATTGATACTTCTCCAAATCACTCAGGAAAGCTAATACCTAGTAAAAGACAAACCCAAAGTACATGGACACATACAGTGGGAGCATTTTAGTGTTGTGAAAGGAGACCTATTTTTGTCTAGCTACAGGCACTCATTCAATTTAAATTCTTGATGACTTCTTTAAGTTAGGTGCCTTTCTTGCACATACGTTGTTAATGGAGGGAGACCAGGGATGAATGGGAACTGTGGAGGGTTGAATGCCCATTATGAGGTAGAAAGGCTACAATGATTCTGAATTGTCTCTGTATGGGGAATACCTAAGGAGAAGTTTCTGAAACCAGAGTTCCTCCTATGAGGATCTTGCACAGCAAGGAACATGAACTATGTGATGAGTGGTTCAGTAGGAAATGGGACAGACACTCACACACTATTTCAGCCTAAACCTCAAGGAAGGCTGTAGGATAAAAGCACAGTTTTTCCTGAGGTTCTCGAAATGGGGAGATGAACAAAACAGAGACTATGATCTCATTCAGGAGAGGGGGAGGGAAAAGTTTTCTTGAAGTTCTCTTCCCTCATCCATTGCCAGCTCACTCCTTCTTTCCCTAACTGACCTAGTTTCCCTCCAGTTCTTATAGTTCTTAGATTTCTATTCCTCACCCCTGAACTGTCTTTTCTTAGTGCCATTAAGCAAGCAATATTCTTTCAATCTCCATCTTGCACCTGACCTGTGCAAAGCAGTCTCTGAATTACATATTTTTCTAAGGAAACTGTTCAAGTCAAGAGGCAAGATGCTTCCCAGGTGCTTAAGATACCACATTAAAAGCTACTCGAGTACAAAAGGAAGTATTAAAAAAGTGCATCATGGGAGAAGCCAAGTCCAAAACAGATTGTGGATCAAGAGCTATCAGAAAATGAATAGCCAAGTCTTAGAGGGCATTAAAGAATGTAAACGTGGCATCAATCTCTTTGTCCAAAGAGAGCACAGGGAGGGGAAGTGACCCAGCAATTTTGTGAGTCTGCTCTTCTTTAGTGCTGTAATGAAGGAGATATTCTGCTGTTTTATCAACACTGTTTTAATCGTGTACTTAAAACACATCACCCTGCCTCCCTCCATGAAGAAAATGAACTCCACTTTAGCCAGACACAGCACACTTTACAAAAATTCTGCCATACTCTTTGTTTGAGCAGTTGTGGTTTTCAGACAGTAATGAGTGGAAATCCAGTGCTCTTAACATGCTTTAATTGTGAAACTGATAATTTAAGCAGAAAAAGGATAGATCTTCTCTCTAATTACTGACAATAATAGATGTGGTGATTTCAAAGCAGCACTTAAATTCAGAGCTGCCGATCTGTACCCATAGCTTTGTCTTTGTTACATTCATTTCTTTTATACAAACAGATCATTGGATAGCATAACCAGGTTATAATAGGGGTTGGAACCTAAGACCTTCCCTTCCTAGGTGAAAACCTGCTAACCATGATTTCTTGTTCCATATCTCTTAATTGAGTATTCCCTTCTGTCTCAAATGCCCACATCCTGCCCTCCTGAGCTGAACAAGTCAAGAGTTGCTGTAGTTCCAAGTAGGGTGTGGTCAGGACACTGTGCTTATAGCACTTTTATTTTAAGCAGAATAGCCGTTCCCTTTTTGTTCTTCATTATTTTGAGACACAAAAAATGTTGCACTGTTAATGGGGAAGCTTTTTCACCCTTTATCAGTACACCTTTTCATTCATACAATAAGGTGTCTGATGGATAGAGACACCTGCTAATTTAGAACTGGTCACATGGATTTTTTGAGAAAAAAGTTCTAATCTTCAGCAAGAGCCAATACTTGCCTTTTCAAGTCCTTTGGCCTTTAATAAAAAGAGCTTTTAACTTGATTCCTGCTGTTTGTAGCTGTAAAATAGTGAGGTATCAACCAGTGTAAAGAAGTCATTACAATTAATAAACGTAATGCATGGTTTTAAAATTCTTTTAAGATGAAGAATACCACATTTATATTTTCCAGAACAACAGACAGAGGAAATCCTTAAATACATTGACATCAGAGTGATGGGATCTGTTAAAAGTATCTGTGAATTAACAGGTATGTTTTAATTATTACTCCATAGTGTCTGGTTTATATAATGTGCATAACCTTTCTTGAGCATATATTTCTCAATAAAAATAAAATTTTGTATAAAAATGAACCTTAAATTAAAGATAACTTACCTAAATTAACATCATCATCATCATCCAGACCATAAGCTTTTCAAGCTGTCAGCTTCCTCAAGTAGGATGTCCCAAGTAATAAGAAAACAAAACAAGAAACCCCAATCTTTTCTGAAACAAGAGAAGAAGCAAATTCTGCTGTGAACATCATTGCTCAGAACGTTTTCTCCTATGCCCCTGAATTTTGTCGCTTAGGACCTCTCTAGCATTTCAACTCTCAAATGAAAGAAAATACCCATGAAAAACTGGTTCATTTTATAAGTTCCCTCAGTTTTAATTGATATATCACTATTTTGGACTTGAAAGTACAAGAACCACTTTATTAGGCTGGCAGATTTACTACAGCAAAGAAGCTTTCCATTTTTTAAGTGTAAATTAAGTCACTGGGAGATCAATAAATGCAATAGAAAACAGTGTTGTTTTCTTGGCTTCTGAACAACTTAAAGATGAGATATTTTCCAGTTGTTAAAAAAAAAAAAAGTTTAACTCTTTTAAAAGGAATTAATATAATGCTGCCTGCCACATATTCCTAGAAGTAGACTAAATCTTCTGCTGCAAGAGAGAACACCGAGTCCTTGTTTCTTTAGAGGAATGCTTCTCTTATGACTTGAAATTAATTAGTTAATGTAGTTCTGAGGAAGCAGGTAGAAGGTTGTGCCTTACTTGTCTATTTTAGCTAACCACTGCCAGGGATTTCTTATTCTAGCTAGACATAATCCTTTTTAGGGCTTCACAGAAAAGATACTAAGAGAGATTATATTAATAGTGAATTATTTTACTTCTACATTCATACCCTGAATGTAGAAGGAATTTAGAATGTTTCGAAGGAACTCAAACATAGAGTCCTTAGAAATATGGTACAATTAGGTCTGCGTGTTCAGTTCATTTTTCGTTAGTCCTGCATCAGTTCTCTCCTCACACTTCTCCAGCTTTGCTATTGTCAGGATTCTTCACCAACCTTATGCTTTGGGGCCTGACAAGGAAGAGCTGTGTCAGGGTCCTTGTCTACTTTACCATGCTGTGAGCTGTAGAGAAAGGAAGAAGCACACTTAGAGGAAATGAGGATGAAATACTGCTTTTTTGAACTACTGCATTTCTCTGATGTTGGTTTCCTGTCTCATCTCTGGTGAGATTGATGTTATATCATGAGGAGAAAAATAAGAAAATTTTGGTGGTTCTGTGAAACAGTCTAGTTGGTTGAACTGCTTCCAAAGTACAGCAATCAAAGTGTCCGCTCTGGTTCCCCTGGCATGTTTCAAACTGGCTACAGGACTGAAAGTTCTTCTGTTCTCCCAAGAGGGGCATCAGGTACGGATAAATTTATTCATCTGGGCAAGAGCCACCAAAGCTGCTGCTGCTGAATAGTTGAAAGATTTTTTTCTACTTCCCTAGTTTAGACCTGGAGCCTGAATGTTGGCAACTGAAAAATCCAGCAATTTCTGCTAATGTGGTGCAGTTTCTAACAGGACAGGTGAAACTTGTGAATGGTGTACATGGTCAGAAAGAATGTTTACAATTGGTGTGCTCCATGTTATCTTTGCTATCCAGAAACAAAACTTCTACTGGGGCCTAGGGGTTGTCTGGCTACTGGTTTGTCTCTAAGCACCACTAGATGAGGCTCCTGCTATCAACCTGTATAAACAGATCTCTCAGTTTGCAAAGATAAGGAACCAGTAGTTAAGTAGGGTTTATGTTATCTGTCCTTGCTTCTGATATTTCCCATATTTAGAACATCACCCGTGTGATCATCAGCTCCTAGTTTTACAAGGTCTGTGCATTGAAAAAACCAGGCAGAGTGTTACCTTTTGTTTTGGGGCTTCATCTCAAGATAAGTATGTTGCACTTGTGGACTCTGGTGTGATGTTGGCATCAGGATTTTAATTAAGACAGAATGGAATACAAATCAAGGTTTCATATGCAACTTTAACCCTTCCAGGTAAACATATTTCTGAATTCTTGGCTTTAATTTACATTCTTTAGCATTCCTTTATAACTTCAGTGTGATGATATAGTAAGCAATTCTTCAAGATTTGGGTCAGTTTTGCACTGGTGTTAGAATCACAACTTCTTTTCTTGTAAATGTATTGAAATGTATTTTAAACCATCGGTGCTAATACTGAGTTAATAATTGTATAAAATCAGTAGAACTTCAGAACCGCCCCCTCCCCCGAGACTGTGTCTCAAAATCTGAATTAGAAATAGCCAAATCTATTAAAACCATCAGTTTATTTGCCTTTTAATTAGCAGCTTTATGTTTCTAATTAAAAATATCATCCTGCTATCTAGACTTACCTTTAGAATTCAAGTTTCAATTCAGTATTTCTCATTCTTGCTTTCTCTTTTTCTTTCTTAGTAGAGATGGAAAAGAGCTAATACTGCCTATAGTTGCAGCAATGATTATAGGGAAAGTCTGTCAGTATTCTGTGAGCCTGTGAGTGGCTTTTATGAATGAAGACTGGTATTTGAGACATAGAAATCAAGTTAAATCTGCCTGTGTTGCTGCTTATGAAATAGCTAAGCATCTTGGATGAGAGCAAAAGAAGCTCCCCCAAACTAGATAGTTTGAGAATTTCATAGGAAGTATTTTCAAACTGCCTGAAAAATCAGCAGAAGCTTTTGGGAGGACCAGACTAGTGCAAGCATCTTTCATTAAAAAAAAAAAAAAAAAAAAAAAAAAAAAAAGGAAAACCAATTTCTCACCAGCTTTCTTAAATTCATATTTAGAAAATTTCTTGTTCATCAACCAACTACAAGACCAATGATAGCAAATATTATTTAAGTGAGAATTTTTATACTGTCCATGGAAACAGTGCTTTTTTTTTTTTTTTGTTTTTCTAGTCAGTTTATGGTTATATAATCATAGTATGTCTGCCCTGGAGCTTTGTTGTCACTGCTCATTGCAGTCATTCTTCAGACATGATTCTGGAAATTTAGGCAGGGTATTTTTATTAACAGAATCTTGTAAAGTTATCTTTTAAAGAGAAACTGAGCTGTGGATCTTCCATGTCAGCTTGAAGCTTGTAAGCATATAGGATCTCTCATGGGGCTTTTTTATTGCAACAATTTTATTCATCAACACTGCATATAGAGTTGGTTGTAGAGATTCACACATCTCTTTCTAGAATTCCTGCTGTAAGTTTAGATTCTCCTGATGTGCATAAGCAACTAAACAGATTTTTTTTTCTAGTGGAAATTACACTGAATTTGTCAATTTTGCACATAGCCATCATTTTGCTCTTTCTTCAAGTTATTTTGGTCTGTTTAAAGATTCTTGCTAAACCGAATGGATTTGTCACATATTTAACTCTTCAGACCTCTAACAGATTAAGAAATATAGCAAACTTTATCAGATGCATACTGTGATACTGTGACTTTACCAAAATGCCATTGCTTTTGGTGACTATCTTCAAAATGTCAAAATCACTACTGAAAGTGAACTCTGCTTCCTTTATCTCTCATTTATTTTTAAGTGCTCTTCAATTACTGGAAATTTTTGAAGCTCATTAGAATTCAGGTTTTTACTGGCAGTAAGTCATACCCCTTTTTTCTACCATAACTGTTAATCAATGGAGGTATTTTGTTTTGTGTCTTCAGTTAGTTTGTTTTCTGTTTAAGGAGACTTTCTGCAGCCTTTTGACAAGAGGAAGTATTTTTCCTATTTCATTACTTTTCAGGGTGACAAGAAGTATCAAGAGTTCAGTATCATATGCACATTTTGAGAGGCATTATTGTTAGTTTTTAGAAAATAATGTTTAGACTAAATTCTTTATTTTCATATTCCTGTTTTAATTTAAATGTTTTCAAGATTCCAGTGTAACATCTACTGTCTTGTAATTTTCTGGATAATCTAAAGTCTCTTTTGGAAGTATTAGCTGTGCAGTTTGGGAGTGGGCATTGCTAGCATCCATTCCGCTTCATTCCTATGCTCCTTTCAAAGCATGACATAAATATTGTTTAGACCTACTTGTAGTTTACTTGGGACTTTAGCTGCTGGTTTCTGAACCTACATTTCTGATACCTGCATCTTTAATAATCTTACTTAACAGACACACAAACACACAAATAAGGAGTGTGCAGCAGCATAAAGAAGCCTTTGCCAAAATATTCTGTTAAAAGCTGAATCAAAGAAATAATTAAATTTTTTTATATTCTTGTTGATTGCTTCCTGTAGCCCAGGGGAACTCAAGAGATTCATCAGGTTTTGTTGTAGTTACTGTTTTTTAAGCTTGCTATTTTCAATGTGATCCAAACATATTACATTTGAGTTTCCTTTACCTTTATCTCTCTTAATACTTAAAATAGTGTAAATATAGAGCAACACTTTTGAGCTGAATGTGGCTATTCTAGATGGATGTTGTACTTTCCACCTCCACATAGCCTGGCAGCACTTTCCCTCAGGTTTTATTCTCCTGATTAAAATAAAATAAAATAAAATGTTTGAGCAAGAACATATATTTGCTTTTTCTGATAATGGACAAGGAGTTGTACTAAAAACTGGTTTTACATGAAGAAGTTTGAACTGTTAGCCCAGCTACTGTTCTTACAAAATTTCCATTGTAAAAACTTTCTTCTAACTTTCTCAGGAAAAAATTACATCCATTTTGATTCCATCATATTTAATGAATCACTGAGTCTTTACTTGAAGTGCATTTAGAATCGGGTTTAGTTTCTTAGTTCTGCAAGAATATCCATCTTATTAGCCAATGCCTGTGGGTATATCACCATGCAAAGTGCAGGGAATTATATAGTTCTGATGGATCTCAATCAGTTTCTTTAAAAAGGAAGTTTAAACACTCTTGTGTTTACTTAATTTGAAGGAAGATAGAATTAATTCAGTTTTAATACTTCCATTTTACATTTGCATTATTTGAACTGATCTGCAAATAGAATAGTTCTAGATCAGTATTTTAAAAGCTATACCAATATGAATTAAAACTACAAAAAGCAACACTATAAAATGGAGACAAAGTGGTATTTCTTAGGGAGACCTTTAATCACCAAGTATCAAAATTATTAAAATGGATATTGATAGAGCTATCCCAGTTTTACTGATGTGAGGAAATTGAAGCAATAAAATTATTTAACCCAGTCTTTAATATGAGATGCTTGAAGAGCATAGGTCCTTTGATTTTCAGGCTGGCACTTCAACCACAAGCTGTTCAATTCAATGGCATTTAGCCTGAAAGTTTGTGTGCATGTTTCTGATGGTTCTCTTACATGTTATCTTCTAGGTCATAAGGAATTTGGAGCAGATTCCCTTACCCTTTTGCATAGTGCTGCTGTAATAGCAACCTAATAATATAATGTATTAAGGATAAATTAACTACATCCTTTATTTTTCCCCATTTACTATACTTTACTGTTGCTGTGGCTTGATCAATAGGTTTTAGGTTACCTGTTACAATAATTGAATGGCGTATATATCATACATGGAAATTGTTCTCACAGTCAGGTTTTGAGCATTGTGATGCATACATATGCATTTGTTTAATGTATTGCCACATACAGAAATGCCATGTAGAATCATGGAATAAATAGGTTCAGTGTGCACGTTCCTCAAATGTAAGAAGCAGTAAAAATTTTGTCACCCAAATGTGTGTCTCTATGTGTTATTTTAGTTCCTATCTGAAGTGAGGAAAAATGAAACAGTATACATAAAAAAGAAGAGAAAAAAGATGCTTTTGGCAACAGCATACTTCCAGATTGCATTTGTATTTTATCAGGGGGAACTGGGAAAATGCTGTGTAATGTGGCCACCTGTCAGGAAAATTACCACCTGTCTCCAATCTTGATTTTAGTTGTTCATAAAATTAACAGAACAGATAAATAGTGATACCCCTATAAGTAAAACAGTTGATGGATTGATCAATTTAACAGGGTTACAAACTATTTATTGCCCAGGTAATAAAAGGCTGAATAAATTCTTTGTACTGCGTATCAGAATATCAAAGTCTCAGGCAGACAGAACTGGCTCTTGAAATCTGTGTGTATGTTAGGTTTTAGGTTCTGTAAGGCTGCTATTAAAAGCCTCTGTTTACATTTCTCTTCCATCTCAGTAATGCTGCTTTAATTTCAGTCATAGTGGCAAAATGATAATCACTCTTGCTTAGGAGTTCAAACCAGCTATATCATCCATATTGTAGAATTCTATTGTTGGTTTCTCTTACCACCTTTCTCACAGAGGGGGGTTGGGAAGCTTCCCAATTCTCCTTTGTCCTTCTTCCCTGTCTTTTCTCTCTGAAGGATGAGGCAGGGTTAACTATTGAACATTCACTGAAACAATGAGTGCACACAAGAAGACCTCACATTGCTACTACAGCCATAGCCAGTCCTCAAGCTACTCGGTGTGAGCCACATCTTAAAGGAAAAACTTTAATAGGAAAGTACTGTTACTTTTTCTTGTCTCCAACTGTGTTTTGCTACTCAATCACTTGGGCAACCTCCTCTGCCACTAAATTGTAAAGCTACCAGGTACTCCACATCTTCCTCCCAGAAATACTTGTGTTCTGCTGCAGTCCTGTGTTCTGCAAAACTTGGGGAAACCTTGTCTTCATGTGTGTTTGTCATAGATCCTGAACTGGAAGCCTACTGTTGTCCATCTGGCTACTTCACTGAGATCTTAACAAGAAATGATAAACAGGAGAAAGGGAAGCTGAAATATCATATCTCAGGGAGAGGACACACTAATTTCAAAATCTTCTGCTGTAGAATATTGTCCTGCTATTGCAGAAAATTCCAATATTCAGTTCCACCTTCTTCAGGCTACTTAGTCTTCATGTACTGTGGTATTTCTGCTGTTTCAGAAATCTGCAGCCACTTTTCTGCATTCTCTCAGTATCAGCAGATAGCCACATTAAAGCTGTCTTAGCAAACCCAGGAGTCCTTCACTCCAGCCTGGCTTGCACTCTGCATGTCACTATGCCTCTGCATGTTTCTCAGGTCTGGCATTTGCCTTTCCCCTCCACAGTGTCTCACAGCCTCTCAGCAAAACCCAGCAAGTCTTACCCCTTTTGTTCATCTGTAAGAGCAGCCAGGTTTTGCAGAGCTCTGGTCTTCTGTTGCTATTGTTTGCTGCAGGATATATTGGCCATATATACTAATATTTGAAGCTGAACAGAAATAACTTAACAGAAAGCTTCTTCTCCTGCTTGCAGTTGAAGAACATTCTAGTGACAGCTATAGCAATTGCTGAGAATGGAAGACACAAAAACAACAACAAAACCAAAACAAAACAAGAAACTAACCAACCAAAATGCAAACAAAACAAAACAAAACAGTACTGTTTCTAACTTCTTTTAATGCAATTGGGTCAGTTGAAAGGAGAAGGATAATAAATATCATCAGACTTGGACAGGCTTCACTAGCTGTGGGCATACCTAAACTGAGTGACTGGATTACAGTTGTGGTAGGAAAGAACTCAGCTGGTGAGCTCACATTCCGCCTGGGTATGTGAATATGTGCTGAGAGGTCAGCCCACAATGACCTTTGGGCTGCTGCAGAGAACATTATTACAATACTGGGGCATTGTGAGTTCAATGGGAATTACCTTCCTGAACTGTAGTCACATCTTTGCTGGCTGTATTGTTGTCTTTTTGTGTCTAGAGGCTGCACTCTTTTCATATTTTACAGTAACTCATAAATGTTTAAGACAGCTTTTGAGCAATTAGTGCTGTTTCTGCTCTAGAAGTTATGAATTTGTTATGTGCAATGATTTTCATAATGTGTCACCTTAATTTATTTCAGTCAGCTTGGCAAAGAAAAGAAGTAAAACTGAAAACATGTAAGATTGCAGTTTTCTAGTTGCATGAATAATGTGCAATATGAATTCCAATCTATTTTCATGAAAAAAATAACAAATTGCTTATTCTACTCTATTCTTAGCCTGGAAATATGCTGACACATCTAATGCATCATAAAAAGTGCTTTACACGTGAGTTACCTTGGTTAGCGGCTCACTGGGTCCCCACACTAGTGCTTCCTATTTATAAAGAGACTTTACACTTGAATGCAATTTGTTTTGCAATGCTTAAAGACAAATTACTCTTTACAGCTACTAAAATGTGAAAAAAAATCTGGTGGACTAAAAATATCCTTTTTTACAAGCAGTTTAGGGATTTTTTTCCCTTCAGAGATGTAGCCATTGTGTGTTTCTTATTGATCCTTTGTGTGTGACCTATCAGACTGAAGTGGCTTGTGGAGAGGAAAAGTATTCCCAAGATAAAATACTAGGAGCAGCACTAGAAGGATTTTGATGCAGTTTTATTTTTAGAAATCCACATCAGAAAGCCATTTAAGGCAATGAGTTTTTGACTTGTGACCATGGACAAATGTCACATGTTTTCAGAGCAAGTTGGAAAACACATCTGCTTGTTTATCTGTAATCCTTCTCATCTTAGAATGGAATCATATGTGCTTGATATACTTAGAAATATTGAGGGTTCATGCCTTTATGAGTTCTTGTGTTGCAGTTGAGGCTGATTATTTGACCTTCCTTGAGGATGTCTCCTGCCCAGGCTAGGAGCAACCTGGGTATCCGGAAATGATGGAGCTGTGCTGTGCACTAGAGCTGGTTAAGGCAGAGGAATGATGCAACCCCTGGAACTTTTCACTGCTGCTTTATCTGATTAGATTTCTCCATTTGCTTCTTCTTATTCTTTATTTTTACCCCTTTGTGTTGAGGGGAAGGTTAGGAACGTTGTCTTTCTAGCAGCTCTACAGGGAAGGGCAGAAAAAAGTATAAAAATCATGAAATTCTTGCACTTTAGTAGGTTCCTAAGTAGGCAGATCCACTTCTTTTGTCCTGTAGTTGTATTCCCCTTACAATGTCTATTTTGTAATCCAGGATCAAAATAACTTGAGCGATTTTGAAATGTAATCCAGCACATACTGTGCTACAGAGGGTTATTAAAATTCTAAAATGTTCTTCTAGATATCTGCTTGATAAACCTGATACAAATTTGGAATTCCAGTTGTTTGTGTTTCCTTAAATTGAAACTCGTGGAAGAAACCAAAACCTTGAAGCAAAAAAATGTGTTCTCTCTGCTGTTTTAATGTATTCAGAGCCAACTCACACATTAAATAAAATTGGGTTTGAACTAAACACTTCAAGATATGTTCTACTTTTAAGGTTATTCAGCCATAAAACTCATACAAGTGGTTATATATTTTCCTAGAGCTTCAGATGTTTCCCCATCTTCCATGAGTGCAGTGAAAGCTTTGCTTGAAGTTTTATTCTGTTGCTGGGGTAAATGACTGGAAGCCTCTTTGTTGAAATACCAAAACCCCTTTCTTTCTGTGCTGATGCAAACAGTGCAAGAAATAAGAAAAAATAAAAGGCTATTTTCCCAGTCTGCATACACTTCCTTTGGACAAGGGATTAATTTACAATATTTTCCTTTGTGAAATGCCACTAGAAATAGGAAATAAAATTAATATAGAATCATTTGCTGGTTACTTTTGCTTGCTGACATTTTGGTTTTAGTATACACTGATATTTGCATGACAGTTTCACTTCCCATTGTCAGAAAGTAATTTAATATTACTGTAGTTTCAAGATCTTCAGAAACAAAGTTTAATTAGAAACAAAACTGCCAAAGGGATGTTAAATATACAAAAGAAAGTAGTGGAAAAAGCCACTGAAGTATTGTAGACTCTAGCAATATTTGAGAGGCTGGATACCTTGCATTAGGTTTCTGATCTATTTAGGCAGATAAGAATGGGTTGGTATGTTTTTCTGAATTAACAAACTCAAGGCAATTTAACTTAATTTTTTTTTTTTTTTTTTTATAATGAGCACCCAGAGAAAATTAGCCATTTTCTCTTTCTTTTTTCTTAAATCCATTAATTTATTTGGGGAGTTAAGGACTTAAAATTGTAACAAGTTGGAATATTTATTTAAGGTTGTCTCAACAGGTGCAGATGCTCATCTGATTTAAACTAATCTCTGTGTGTTCTGATCTGCGGACTGGTTCCATTCAGTGCCATCCACCACCAGCCAGCACTGCCACCTCTCCTTCTTGCTGCCTGATGAGCTGGATCTGGGAACTGAGAAATTCAATCTAAGGGGAAGGAGTTGTTTTGTCTTTTGCTGTGTAGCTGCTTTTCAGCACAAATGCCTCCCCATTGTGCTTCTGTGGCAGTGGAATGAGCCACACTGTCAGCACAAGGAAGATCAGACTGCTCAGCCAAAGGCAGCAGTGAGAAAGGCCGGAGCATCACTTTTGTCAGTGCTGTGGGCTTAAATTTGTTTAGACCAATCATGGAACCACACCACAGCATTTCCCTCCCTGCTGTTTTAACAGTTGGTGTTATGGATGATGTGCAGGTATTAACTAGATTGATTTTCAATTTGTCTTCATCTTTGCAAACATCAAAAAGATGAGGCATAGCAGAAAGATCAAACAAACTAGACTGAGGTCACAGAGCTCCGGGTACAATAAGATGTTTCAAAAGTTATTATATAGTGCAATTACATAACTAACAGTCTAGATTTTATCAACATGTCTGTTTGTCACTGAAAACTGCAGATTTCAATGAGGAGTATCTCTGTTTTCAGCAGCTTCTCCTTCGATATAGAATAGCTATTTTTAATCAAAATTTCCACACACAGGGCTTTGTCTCAACAATTTTTTTTCTTGTTTCAGAAGGCTATCTATACAAGTAGCACAAAATTCCAAATGTTTTTTTGCCATCATCTTCAAAAGGGTGATGTCTGCACAAGTTAATGGGTTGATTAGTTTTAAATTATACTATAGTTGTAAGATTTCACTTCCCCATTCACATGTTATGGGAAAATGTGACTGTGCTTTTCCTAACTTGGAAATGTATTTATATAAATATTTGTAATCACATTTTTGCTTTATAATCCTGTCAGGTAATACAGGTGGTCCAAAATTTGCCAAATAACTTTTAATCCATAATTGTAATATTTGCCCGAGCTTCTGATTTTCATTCTTTACCTCTTTACCCCTTCATTTCCCAGTGCTTTGAGAAGTTAATGTTGAACCCTCAACATTTTGCAGTCTGCTACCAGAAGTGAAGTACTGTTGACATCATAATGATTTTGAATCCATTAAAAGCAGGTTCCCACAGGGCAAATATTGCATGTGTACAAATTGTTTAGAGCTTCTGTGTGGTCAGTGATGATAATAATCATAGAAAAAAGGTCCTGGGAATTAAGCCATGCAGAGATTTGCTGTTTAATTTTGACAGTGTATTGGGTTTTGGCTGCTGCAGGATCTTTATGCTCGCTAGAAATATAAAGGGCAGTTCTTTTGAAAAATTACCAAGAGTGGCTGAGACAGATACTCTTTAGAATGAAATATAATGATATATAGCATTCAAGCAGTCAAACTGTTTTTTCACATGTCAACCTTTTCCTTATTCTGTTTAGCTAATTTTGTCAGATCTTACTGTATTACTGATAGCTTGTCGTGGAAGAGTTCAGTGTTATGACTCTGACTTTGCTCTGTTTTCATTTTCTTTCACTGTACTCCATCTCTAAGTGAACTCTTTCCTTTTCTGAGCATGATGTTATTCATAACAGTTGCTAAGTGGCTGAGTTTAAAAATGTTTTAGAACATATCCTTTGATTATGTGTACCTTTCTTTTCTATGTTGCAGTCATTATTGATGATGGAAATATTATATATATATATATATATATATATATATATATATATATATATATATATATATCTCAATCAAAGTACTCCTTTGAATTTATATAAAAGCATGTTTAATCAATCAGACCTGATTTTAGTTTAACAAAAATTAGAAATAAATTTGCATCTAACAGCTGTACAATATACAGGTACATTAGGCAAAACAATATACATGGAAAAATATACATGGAATAGAGCAAATACTAAGAGACTTTTAACTTCAGAATTGGCCTAAATTCAAAAATGCTGTATCTTGAAGCAATACCCAAGTCTTGTTTCATGAGCACTAAAAGGTTCCTGAACTCAAATAGTCAAAAGGGATTAAATTACCTTAGTTATGCATAGGTTTTATGCTTCAAGTGACTGTGCCAGGGAACTCACTGAGTACATGCCCTTGTATCCTCAGAACATGGGATGTCTGTAGCTAAGGGAAGACTTCTGTGTCGCACAAACAGGAAGGCCCTTAGCCCAGTTTTTTGCTGTATGTTGCCCTCTGGTTTGTAAAGATGAAATAAATATATGAGGGTGAATCAGAACATGTTCAGGATAGACATCTGTCATACTTCAGAATTTTCCTGGAGCCAGTGCAAATTTTGGCAGGCTATATTTCTCTTTAAAAGCTTGAGCAAGCTGCATAGTTCCCCCACTAACCTTTTGAAGGTAGAAGAGGATTCCACATCCTCAGGTTCTTAAACAATTCTTTTTAACATTCATAGAAGCAAATCCTTCAGATTTTTTTCCTAACCTCTAGAGGCAGAGCATTCTTATCTTGCCATTTTTTTACTATAGTTCATCTTGCTTTTCAACATTCTACAGGCTTTAAGTAAAACAAAGATTTTAGTTAGCTGAACTAACTAAAAATCTGATTAAGTCCTGGCTCAGGATTTTATTAACAAGATTGTATTTTTCACCTGATTATTTCTTGTCATTTTTCCCCGATTGCTACTTATTAGAGTTTCTTCACCTGTTTAAATTTTCCTTGATTTTTTTTTCACTTTTTTTTTCTTTTTATTGTGAGTAGAGGTGACTCAGAGGATGTATGGGCAATTGAAAATGGTGTCCATCTGAGGAAATGCTTGTTGAACTCCCAAGTGTATCTTGCTTCAAAACTACTCATGTCTCTGTTTTCTGAAATCTCACCCAGCATAGCACTTGATTGGGGTCCACTGAAGGACTCTGATCTTTTTCTTTCCTTTTCTCTTTTTACTTCAAAGCCTCTTAAATATGTAAGATCTGTGTCTCAGGCCTACAGCACAATATTTTTGTAATCCATGACAAAGGATGTGTCTTTCAAGCTCCAGTGTTTGGAAGGAATGTATGCAGTGGTATCTGAGGATGATAAACCTTTGGGGATAGAGCTGGAAGACTGTATAGGAAGAACAACTCAAATCAGGCACATTTTCACATTGTATGTGAGGAGTGCTGCATGGAATATTCATCCTGCACAGATCCCTGGTTAGGTCTTGGAGTGAGCTAAATGCATCTCTTCAAAACACCCTGGAAGCTGAGTAACAATTACATCACATGGATAATCATGGAATCTGCTCCTTGCTTTGCTCCTGGGGATTATTTTACTTAGCAAAGTAGATGCAGTAGTCTGCCTTCCAACTGCTCCTTACAGTCTGGACTAGTTCCACATTCAACTATTGTATTTCTATTCCCTTGGACTTAAACACCAGACAGAAATGCATTTGATGACAGTTGTCAAATCAGGCAGTCTGGCTGCTTAAAGGTACCGACTGAATTAACCAGGAGCTGTGTCAACTGTGGCAAAACCACTGAGGTCTTTGTCTGGAACCAGGCACCTTAGTTAAAAACTGTGTTCATGGTTTGTCAGCCAGCTGCTGTTGTCCAGAATGACAACAGCATTTTTCAAGCATTAAATTACTAAAGACACCAATACAGTAACATGAAATATTATGCAAGATATCTGTCATGCATATATTTAATAATCTTTGCTACTCTTCCTGTCTTCCCACATTGCCAGTGAAGTATCATAGTAATAAGTGAGTATGTGATATTTATTTCTTATTACCTTGTAAGTAAGACATAAGTCTTGATGTGAAGACATAAAGTGCACAATTCTCCCTTTTTTACTCATTTCTTAAATCTGTAAAAAAATTTGCTTCTTTTTTTACGTTCAGCTTTCAGGAATTGCCTATTATTATGGCTTTCTCAGATTACAGAACTCCTTAGTAGGTTTTTTTGTTTGTTTGCATTTGATGGGGGTTTTTTGTTTGGGTTTTTTTTTTTTAATTTTCTTTGGTTTTTGTTTGTTGGGGGGGTCTTCTTGGGTTTTTTAAAAGCAGATTTATAGACAATAAGCAAATCATGCCCTCCACATCAGTGTTTTGTGTGACATGGAATCTATGGTTTGGGTCTGGAACGAGGCAGTAGGAAGCCTCACAGGAGTGTTTTTCTCTGACCCAAGGAAAAGAATAGTTCCATCATCATGCAAGGCTCTTGTGTGAATGTATCAGTATAAATGTGTTCTGTGGCTCAGTGCATGCAGGATGTGCAGTCTGCACTGTTGAACAGTGCTTAGTGTTGACATCTTTAAAGCAGCATTCATCCCTTTCTAATTTACATATGCCTGTTGAAACAGAATCACAATCATGCAAGAACCACATAACAAAAACCTGTGATCTGCATTATGTGAAAGATAAAATTATCCCCTTTTGCCTTAATAGCTTGATATGGCTCAGTTTCTTCTTAATGTAATCATTAACAAATCATCACACACAAAATTAGGGAGGCTATTGCATTTTCCAGTAATTTGTTCATATAGCTTTTGAAGATGCTCCAAAGGTCCTACTAGCAAGTAATTTAATTAGGTGAAACTATTTCCTTTGCTGTTTCTGAGCAAGATATTATCAAATTTAATAGCACCAAAAATATGCTCCATAACTTGATGTATAAAAATTACCATGCTTCAAACTGAAGCTGAATTATTTTTCTCCTTGTTTCAGAATGGCTTTTTGAGATTCTGTTAAGACCTTTTGTTTTTCTGTAGGTCAGAGTTTAAAACTAGTATCATTCCTTGAGGTTCTTAGATTATAAGAATGAAAGCTATCACACAATTGCTGAGTGCAAACTTGTAAGCAAGCTGCAATAAATCAGGGCATTACTTAGAGTTATCCTGACTCAAGGGAACATTTGAAGGTTCTCTCAAAGAGTTTATGTACAATTAATTGACTATTGTTCCTATACCTGTTACCCAATATTATATCCAGTAAAGGATTTAAGTTAGAGAGACTGACAGGATAGTTTTTATTCTTATAGTGATAACAGAACATAATTCAGGAGGTAATGTATTTAAAATAATACATTGTCATGCTTATCTCTGCCACTGTAAATTTAACTCTTTCTTTTGGAAATACTCTAGAGGTGATCTTTAATTACTTAAATGCACAGTTTTTTTTTTTTTTGTTTGTTTGGTTTTTTTTTGCAGGATGCTTAGCTCTGTTAAACTTAGCTGATGGATTTGTTTGGGATAAGGTAAATTTGTTGCTGTTAGAACAGGCTTGCTGCTACTGTAGTGCTGCCAAATGGATTCCAAGGTATGGATTTGGTATACATATAGTCCTGCACCCCAAAATATCTTGGAGGAGTTACTGCTTTTCTCTGTCTGGATAGTCTTAACTAGCAATACATTCTGGATGAAGTTTGAACATATTAAAATAGGAGAAAAGTGGGGCATTGCTGGTATCCACTGAAGAATAAAGAATGCAGCAATCAGCTATGTTCAAACCAGCATGTTCTGGCCAGTAGCCTCCTACCCACCAAGGAGCAAAGGAAGCTTCCAACTTCACTTGCATAGCATTCATGACCCAGTTTGATCTCCCAAGCAATTATACTCCAAAGTGCTAGCAGAGAGAACAAGGAGAGGGTTTATGCAGGGAAGCACAGCATCAGTAATTTAGACTGGTAGCCAAGCACAGATATAAAAGAAACCCTGACCCAGACTTTTGAGAGCAGTGTTTTGGGAGAGTGGTAATCTTAATTACTCAGATATCCCTGAGTTCTTGTCCTGTTCTATTTGTCTTTTTTAATTCAATAGATTTTGTTTGCTTAAATATCTTTGATTGCCACTTCCCCACTCTGACACCTCCAGTGAGTGGTGAACATTGCTCCCATTCATAAGAAGTTTCTGGCCAGTACATTACACTAATGCTCTGATGTAAAAAGATAGGGGAAAAAAAAAAAAAAAAGGTTGATCACTGTGTATATATGTTTGAGGCATATTCTTAGAAGCCCTGGTAGCAAGACTCCTGCATCACTGCCTTGTCCAGGAGCTAAAAGGAAAGCACTATGAAGATTTCTACATAAATGAATATTCTTGACTCAAGCATCCTCAAAGATCAGTGTTTGTACGGATATGAGATGTGGTATCATGTGCTGTGTATCCTCCAATCTGTTCCATGAAGAAACACCATAAATTTAAACTTCTGCAAATTGAATTTCAAAGTGTACAGATAGATGTGCTAAAGGCAGCCTGGTATAATATTATGTAAGGATGACATTAACATTTAGATGCTCATTTATTGAAAGTGATATCCTAAAAGAATGAGAAGGAAAAAAAACTTAATCAAGTGGAAAGAGTACCAGAATAGAACTAGCAAAGCTATTTAGAAATATCTTCACCTCTCTGGAATGTGAGGATAAATCATCATTTTGGAAAGGTATATGGATGAAATTTAAAATAGATATTTACAGTTTTACAAATTATAGCATTTCATGTTTCTTTTCAAAGCATGAAATTGTTATCCTCAATCTTTCTCCTCAAAGAAATGAAATAAGAAAGGACAATGACAGTTCCAAAGATAGGCAGCATGATTAAAACCCACTGACTTATGCTTTATATAAATGCAGAAATGGCAAATGGGCATTTTTTGACTGCAATAAACTGCCTGAATTATTAAATAGCTGAGGAAAGAAAATGACCAGAATTTTGGCAGGCATCTTAAAAATCTCATACAGCGTTTGCCTTTTCCTTAATTGCTGCTCTTTCTAAGGGAAAAATGCATAGATTGTAGTAGTTTGTTTCATCTTTTTAGGTTATCTCATTATTATTAAAATGAGCTCTTAAAACACAACATTCCAAGAATCCAAAAATCTGTAGATTGGTCTACCCTTTTCTGCTTTCATAAATAAACTAGAAATCAAGAAAGCAGAAATTCTCATCTCTTCTTCCTTTGATTTTTTATTAGCATTTTCTTACACTCTACAGCCCTAGGCTTTGTTGACCATATTTAATTACCCTCTCTCAAAGGTAGAATTCTTGGGGCTTAAAATATCTGCCTACAGTTGTGTTGGAATGTTGAATCCTTTTACACACCAGCAACAGAGATGGGTTTACAAATTATGTTTCCCCTTTTGTTCTCATCACCATGGTGAGTACTAAGCAGGTACTCTCCCCAGCACAAGTGGGATGCTGCAGTGGCACTGGGACAAAATAAGTATTTGGTAGTGTTGGAGAAAAACATGGAAAAGGACGCTTGAAAGTCTAGAAGATTAAGATGCCACTTTTGAATAGTTTCTTTATTTCTTTACTGCTTCAAAATGAGAGAAAATGAAATGTGAACAGATCTTCTCTCCTACATGCGTGGCATATGCAATTAGACATTATAGATTTATGTCTAGCAGCAGTATAGTCAGCTTTATTCATGATATCGTTGCTTTCCAAGTTAAAAAAACCCCACGAACATTCTATTTGCTGACCTTTGGACATTTTACACAAATAAGAATTTTATGCACTTTTTCTTTGTGCATCAATAAAATTACCAATAATAAATATGGATTAAGATTAAATTTAGGGAACTTGGATTCCTCTTACCATACATACTTTTTGCAAACTGGGTTATCAGTGTGTCATTCAGAGATATTTGGTTTATAAACCATTATTGCTGCAAAAACTGAGTTCACATTGTTTCTGACTACAGAAATTCTTAGATAAGTAGACAAAGAAAACTGAGCTTGCTTAACTCTAAAAAATCAGACTGCTTTTTAAAATTATCTAGGAACATAATTTGAAGTGTACCATTTTAGGCTTACAATTTGAGAGGTGGGGCAATTCTTGCTCTTTCTGGTCTAACAAAGGTCAAAAAAGAAAGAAATGCTTCCACAAGGATTAGTTTGTGTTGATGCTATTGATCTGGTTCCTCTTGTGACCAAAGGTCATGCTGGGTGCTAAAAAGAGAAAGTGGCTGAGCAAAAGACCACTGACTTAGAGGGAGGTTGTTAGTAGAGGTGGCTCAGTAAATACTGTCCTTTTAGCTGCAAACTAAGCTGCCGTTTCTGCAGAAATTGCTGCTTCTATTTTATTTCACTGAGTTCAAAAGGCCAATTCTGAGTGCTGAACCAAATAATGTGAATAAGACAAAGTTTAGGAAAGTCCAGATTTCCAGTGTAGAAGGGATATTCTGTCATTTGAAAGGCTACCATCCCAGTGGACCTGGGCAAGCTTGAGGAAGTGAGCCCATGAGAGCTGTGTGAAGTTCTAAAAGGTCCAAGTGCAAGGTGCTGCACCTGGGTGAGGGCAAGCCTAGACCTGAGCACTGGACATGAATTCATTGAGAGCAGCATTGCTGAGAAGGACTTGGGGCTTCTGGTGGATGTTAAAATGGGTCCAGAGAGGCCATAAAGATGATCAGGTGACTGGAGTATCTCTCATACCAGGAGAGGCTGAGACAGCTGAGGTTGTTCAGGCTGGAAGATAAAAAGCTCTGGGGAGCCTTCCTTATAGCAACCTTCCAGTATGTAAAAGGGGCTTCTAAAATAGAGGGAGAGTGAGTTTGTACACAGACAAATTGTGGTAGAATAAGGAAGAATAATTTCAAACTAAACCAGAAGATATTTAGATTAGATACTAGGAAGAAATCCTTTACTCTGAGGGTGGTGAGGCAATGGAACAGGTTGCCCAGAGAAGTTGTGGATGCCCCATCCCTGGAAGGGTTCAAGGTTAGGTTAGACATGGTTTTGAGCAACTTGTCTAGTGGAAGGTGTCCCTGCCCATGGCAAGGGGCTTGGAACTAGATAACCTTTGCAGTCCCTTCCATCCCAAGCCATTCTATGATTGACTCTATGTTTTATATATAATTCTAAGTGCAAGTGTGTAGATATAGGTATATATCTGCACACGCACACACATATATATATATGTATGTAATCCAACGGCTGGCTTTTTATTCTAAGGATTTGGCACCATTTGAAAAGGGATTAAGAAGATATAAAGTGAGATAACCTTCAAGGTTCATTGACTGTATAGTGTGCTGCAGTTACTTTCATGTTACCCATATCATTTCAGATTTTTGGCTTGCCTATTTAAAAATTTTTTTTCTTGTATTCTTTCAGTAATTTCTGAGGTTCTGCTTTTTTTGAATTTGTATTATTGGTTTTCCCACACATTTATGAGAGCTTTATTCGTAGTGGGTGGGAGGTGACCATATCAGTACTGTAGAGGCAGTTTCGTTTTATCAGTTCTGCTAAAAACTGAATCTCCAGAGCTTTGAAACTGGTCTCTGAAAAATCCAATGACTGCTGCATCTGCAGAGAAGCAGCATCGAAAACTTACAGCAGAGTGAGTCAGATGAAACACAGTGAAATAACATTTTAGCGATTTCTAGAGTTTTGCAATTATTGAGAGTGACATTGACATTTTTTGAAGTAAATGTTGTGTCTCTGGAGATTGCCTATACAAGCATTATGCATTCTGCAGCCTCAGTTAAGCTATCTGGAATCTTTAAATGTTCCATGGTCTTCATTTGTCCTCTGTAAAAGAATAAATGTGACTGGGGTTGAGTCTTCACTCGCTGAGCAGACATTGACCATGTGCCCAATGCAGCAGTGAATAAGTTTGCTTACCTGGAGACTTTTTTCCAAGTTGTGTGGAATTTAATTTTATTTTCTAGAACTTTATAAGAAACTTCTTCCTAACAGCAATCCATAAGAAACTGAAACTGGGAGATGGAAGATCTAGGGTTCACTACCTGTTTGGAGGAGGAAGTTCTGTGAGATCTCAACAGCTCTGCTTACACTTGACTCCTAGAGAGAGTCACAGTGCATGACTGACAAACCAGGATGAGCCTCTTCCATGGACAGGATGAGAAAGTGGGGGTGTGCAGGAAGGGCTCTAATTCTGGCAGAAGTGCATGGGCTTATGAATGAAGGATTGAGCCTGCAGGTGCTGAAGCTCATAAATTGACCAGATGAAAGGAAGGGCTGTCAGGATGGGGTACCTTTCACAGTCAAATGGAGAATTTTGGTATGTGCTTCATAAAGAATAGATGTATTGCATATTTATATTATCAATGCAGTATTCTTCAGATTGGAGACTGATATACAGACCCTAATGGACACAAAGGGCCTTAAATAGGGTAAAGTGAAAGACATTTTTCATTAACAGCTCAGAGATATCTGTGTAGTTAGTTGATTTTAAATATATTCAAAAATCAGTTTATGTTTATATATATAGTACTGTTCTAACACTACTGAAAAGATAAACTCCCTCACAAACATTAGTACATGTCCTTTAGATATGGGCTAGGTGAGGATCATGATCAGCAATATTCCCTCAGACTTCAGCCTAGAGCTGCAGAAAAATGCTACAGCTTGACATTTGCATAGTTAGTCAGGCTTATGGTTTTAGAGAGGCCGGGCCTAAAATGAAAATAAAATATTTTCTGTAGCTTCTCAGTATGTTAGCTTGCTTTGCTCTGTGAAGTGCAAATGTCTGAATACTCATGTTTTCCTCGTCTCTCTCCTTCATTATTCCCACTTCCCTTTTAGGAATCCATGGAAGTTTTCACATGGTGTCAGAATAGCTTCTATTTAATTATCTCTCTTTCATTCTGAAGAAATAAGCACAGTGAGTTATTTTACCAAAACTGAAATAAAGGGGAACTACCTGTTGATAGTGAAGGATAAATTGCAGCCTTTGCTATTTTAATAAGTATCTATTCAGTTACAGAACCACATTAATATTTTCTGATTATATAAATTACAAGATATTCCACATTTTAAAGTACAAATAGCAATAGTAGCAACCATTTAAAATTTACAACTAATTAACTTATAAATTATTATTGTAGACCAAACTATAAAAAAAAATCACAGCTCTTATGCAGCAATAAACAATCACTGTGCTTTCCTTTTATAGATTTACATATCTTTTATTAAAATAGTCTTGAATTTTCAAAACATTGCTGGTTTTACTGCCTTATTTATGTAGCATATTGTGTATGCTATGTATATTGTGTATAATTTTCATATGTCGGACATTGTTCTTCTGATGTTGGTACCTCCCAGACACCTCAAAGGGAATATGGATTTCATAGGAATCTGGCCACAAAATATTTGTTACTCAAAACTGGAGTTTCTAACATATATATTTGGTATATACACATAAGTGTGTAATTCTATTTTGTTTATACATATGTATTGTATTTATATTTATGTGTGTAGATATATGTATATATATATATATGCTGTAATGACCAAGAGTGTTCTGCATATTGAGTGAGACAGATGGCTTGATAGATTGAAAGCTATATGTATATAAGGACAGCTCAAAATAAATAGTTATCTATAGAATTGGATGAAATCTCTTGGTTTACCTCCAGATACATAATCTGTGAAGAATGGAAGATAATTTGATGAAAAAAATTCAGCCAGTTGAAAATAAAGAAACCTCAAAACATGGAGGTCAGAAAAAAAATCTCCTAGTTTGTGGTAATATAAAATAAGTATCTGAGGTGATCTTTGAGGATAAGTATATTTAGTTAAACTGAGTCTGAGTCTGTGAAATAAAGATATCAAAATAGTATAGAAATTATGTATAGCATGCTTTAAAGCATATTTATGCATGCCAGATATTGTCATTTTACAATTATATCAAGCTGTCTGCAGAGGTTTATTTCATCACTTTTTGTTAAAGCCAAGGAAAACAATAAATTGCTATATACCTGTACATTTTCAAAAACAGCTTATTAGGGAATAGTGCCATAAAAATATCATGTGACAACAAAAATAACCATTGGAAAGACTTATTGCATAAGTGAAAATAGAAAAAAATATCCCATCTGCTTTCCCAAATTCTTTCCAGATGCCAGATCACAAAATTATGAATTATCTGGGTGCATTGAAATAGAGATCTTCCATTTGCCTTGTGGTGGCTCCATCTACACCCTTTCCTGGCTGGCTGGATCTCTAGGCAAAGGTGATATCCCTGGTTTGCTTTCAAATCCTCTCAGCCATGGGAAGTTTCCAGTCGTGGAGAAAGGAAGAGTAAGGAGTAGAAAACAACATTCCTGGGAGCTTGGTGTGCTGGCAGCTCTGGGGAAAGACAAAAATGAGACCTTTTGTAGGTGCCAAAGAGGAACCACACAGGGGTGATGTACCCCTGTGCAGGTGTGCAGTGTGGAGGTTTCTTCTTGTTAACTTGTTTCTGGAGCAAGCTCACTCCCAGTGCGCCTGAGTTTTGGTTTGTGCCCTGACAAGAGCTCATGTCAGTGATCCCGAGCCCTTGGGGAACTCTGGAGGTTGCCCACTTGGGGGGAAAGGAGGAGGTAGCTCTTCTGAAATGTGTGATCATGGCAGGGCCAAAGGGCAGTGTTTCTTCTGTGATCGGGATGGGAAATGTGCAGGAAGCTTGGAGGCAAGGCTGTGTTATGTTCTCTCCCTCCACTCTAGGGAAATATCTGAAGCAGTACTTTGTGCTTTCCACAAATATAAGCCTCTCTTTACTGCTGTCTTAGGGTAGCTTTGCATAATTCAATAGATCTTCTCTTCCTACTCAGTGGTCACCTCCTTTTGCTCCCTTATCTTCTTGCTTTAGGCAAATGTGGCCTGAAGGATTGGAAGAACTCCTGCTCTTCTTTATCTTTTATGATTACAAAATTATCTTCAGGCTTGTCCTGAATTCCCTACAGTTTCAGGCTTTTAAACAAATTAGTCTTAGTCTCACAGTAATTGTCACCAAGCAGAGTCTTTACAGATTGTGTCAATTTTTGCTTCAGTGATCTTTTTATTATGCACACAGGAAGAGATTCTGGACCAGGTTCTGTATTGGGCATCAGACCTTGGAAGACTAATTTAAGTGTGAGGTGACAAGCTTTCCTACCTGTGTCATTTCAAATGTACGCTTTCATAAATTATTAAAAGGGCTAGTTATTGGGTTAAGAGTGTTTTAGCCTGAAAAAGTGATTTTTCCTGATTACCACAGTCTTTTCTGCTTAAAAAGCCAAACAAACACAACAGCCAATGTTGTGGAATGCATACTATGAAAAATGTTTTTCATTCTCTTCCGACTTCTGTGTTTGTGCTGGTCAACAACCAAATGACATTAACCAGCAGAATACAAATACACTTTCATGCTGTATGAGAGGTGATGATAATTCAGATTACAAAAAATTACCAGGAAATCTTGCATGCTGTTGCCTACCTGACACAGTCTCTGTGGGTTTTTTGTCCACCTGAAATTTTCCTCCTTTTCTTTTTTTTTTTTTTTTTAATGTAGTTAGAGAATCAAAAGCATTTTTTCTCAAGCACAAGAAATTATTTCTCTGTTATTTTATAACTTATCTTAAATTGTTAGTGAAAGCCAGGGAATTAGTTGTACTATGTGAGAATTCTGTATCTAATGAAAAATTTATCACAGTTGTTACTGGTAACTAATACTTCACTTCTTGAAAAATTACACTGTTGTGCTTGGGTGATATTTATTTTTTTAGTATATAGTCAAAATGTTTATTTTTTAAATTTTTAGCTGCATTATTTGAAACAAAAAAAAATAGGCAATTTTGCAATGATAAAATAATAGTTGTGTGTTTCATTGATTTATTTCCCAGTAATCAGGAAAAATAAGGGAATTACTTAACTACAGTCACATTCTTATCTCCATTCAGTTAAATCCTGAAAATAAGAGGTTCTATTAGAGTTGAGAAAAACATTTCTTAACTTCTTCTTAGTGCTTGATTTTATAGTCAATGTTAAACATGTTTTAGAAGCCAGGGCTGGGTAGAGGTGGAACAGACAGTTAATGTTAATTTTTCAATTAACATTGAAAAACCCATTTCTTGGACAGATTTTTGTCCTCAAAATCTCCTAAAAATTTATCTGTCAGTCTCTCTCTCCCTGCTGCACAATAACAAAGACTTGGACCATACCAACTGGCTACAGCTCACTGCTGTTCTGGCAGCCTTCCTAGTTAGGAAGTGCACAAATCTGGATGGAGGTGGCAGCCCAAATCATCCCAGAAGCTCCATTATTTCTGTGAGTACCATCAGCCAGGCTTCATACCTGCCATACACAACTCCATGGCTCAGACTAATCTTTACCAGGAAATAAGGTGTAAGGAGGAAGAGTTTGTATTTACTGTTTCCTATCTGGGGCACATTCACTGCCACAGGACTTAATGATGTTAATATCTGGGAGACCGGTGAACTGCTTTGTCTTCAGAGACAAAGTGTCTTCTCATGAAGCAGGTAGCAATTTAGATAGAGAGAAAATTAATGAAATTATGTCCCATGAAGAATCAGAATGTATGTCTCATTTTCTGGAGAGGTGATTGCATGTTATGCTTTCCTATTTATGATTCTGAACCTTAATGTGAGGGTTATTCAGAGGATTGGTTAATTGCCTTACCAACAGGAGTGTGTCTTAATGGTACTGAAGTTTAACAGTTGACTGCTACATTACTAGTTTAATTCTGCACCGGTGGTTGAGTTATTTTATAGCATAGATATAAATTACCAGTGTGTGAAATCTAGATAAGAGCTGAATAGCCAGAATGCAGTGCTTTTTAGAGTAGCTTTCACTTTTTCTCTCTCTCTTTTGCTTGCCTTGTCTTTTTGTTTTTGTGAATGTAAAAGATAACTATAGAAATCTTGATAGATTTACAGAAGAGAAACAAAAATTACTTGGCTGGAAGAAGTGTGTTATAATGAGAGACTTGAGGATCTCAGTCTGACTTAGTTTATGAAATCGGAGAGGGAATGATGATTTAACTGCTTTCTATGTGCTCTTCCACAGGAATAAAATGGCTACTGAAAAGATTTTCTAAGGTACACAGAGAAATATATTAGTGGCTTGAAATTAAAATCTGACAAATTGCCTTAGTATTTTTAGCAATTTATGTTTCAGTCTTTGAAATTAATTACCAAGGAAAGTCATAGGGTCTTCATTTCTTGAAATTTTAAACTTTATTGTCTTTCTGGAAGACAGGCTTTTATTAAAGAGTATTGTGTTCATTGAGGTAATACAAGAGGTTGGAGTAGACATTTTCATGCTCCAAAAACCAAGAAAATTTGCTTTCTTTCCATGAACTATCAGAGAATTCTAGTTCTAAAAATTTAATTTCAGACAGAGGAATCTATTTTATATAGTATTTTGTCTAATGGGTTTTTTATTCTTATGATTTTTTTTAAATGCTAATCCAGAAATTCTGAAAACTGGAGCTGGTAATAGAAGAGGGCTACTTCTGAAAGGATGTTCTAGTAAGAGTTTTGGTCAGCCCATCAATAAGTGACTACTTCTACCTTGAGAATACCATGATAGGCTACACAGTGATGTGAAATAGATTCAGCACCAGAAGAAATGAGAGAGTCTTGGAAAATTAAGAGTGAATCTGGTTCAGGTTTCATAACCTGTCATGCAAAGATGTCAAAACATACTTAAATTAATGCAGGACACTTTGATATGCAAAGTGCCTTAGTGCAGAGCTTGGAATTTGTGATATTTGACTCAAATAAGGCTTAAAACAAAGAAGACGCTGCCCTGATTTATGATTTTCCACCTGCTTTTCTACCAGGCCCTTGCTAGGTAAACAATTGCAGTCACTTGCTCTTCACTATTTCCTTCATTTGAAGAATTTCCACTCTTCAGCAGGGCAATTAAAACCAGGGTCCATCTGTGGCCTTTGCATTGTTCTCATGGAACAGTATTCCTGGGGGTATCATTGCAGAAGAAATATGGCCAGAATCTGAGTATTCTGTATCCAAAGATAACATTTGCACAGGAATCAGAGTTTTAATAACATTGGAATAGAATGCATTAAAGCTGTTGTCATTGGTCTGGATTCTGTTAGGTAAAGCAGGATGCATAATGCATTGGTCATCCGCAAGTATGAATGTGTTGAAGTTCAAAGAAATTTAGGGCATTACTTCTCTTCCCAAACCCACAAACAATCTCTTCCCAAACGCACAAAATATACCACCAACAACAAAAACTCCTTTCCCTCGAATCTCTAAGTATCAAAAATCTATTTTGCTCATCAGAGACTGTGGTAATAATGGGGCAGAGTAGCCAGAATAGAGGAAATATGAAATTTAGAATTTTAAATTAATTTCTTATCACATTTTATTTCTGGATTAAGAAATCTAGGAGAGAAACAATGTGTACTGTGTATATTCAATGAACAGAAGAAGTTCTTGTACTTTCCAGATGAAATAAAATCAGTGGAGTAGTTGGAGCAGCAGATAGATTGTCTGCACCCTTGTTGCAGAGATGTAATTCAGAAGAAATGAAGGAAAAATACAAGTATTTACTGTCATGAGGTAGTAAAGGAAAAGAATATTTTCACTTGTAACCCTTGATTTTAATGTGGTGTGGGATCATCAGTGCAAAAGATAATCTTACTTAAGCAGTAACACAGCCTCTTTTATTGTCTTTAATGTATTGACTTAGATGTACTACTGTTTTTAAAACAAAAATGTATTAAATCTAAAGTATATACTTGAGTTATTAGGTAGATAAAAATTTCAGATACTTTAATTGCTTTTTGATAAATATTATTGAATCTATTATTTTTTAATGTCAGGGGGATCACTTAAATTTGACATTATCACTATCATTTTATAGTAAAATTAATAATAAATCTGACCAATGATTAGTGTGCAATGAATGCAAATGCTAAATATTAGACCAGGCTGTGGGAAATATAAATGCCTGTGTGATTTGGATTTTAAATTGCTTAATTAAAAAAAAGCCAACAAAAATTGTAATTGTGTTATGGGATAATAGAAATCGTATTGAGCAACCAGTGTCATCTTAGTAGTCAGGAAAATGCAGGTCTTAGTCCCTGAACAAGCTTTGGTGTGGTGAATTTGCAGTTCTCTTATTCCTGGCAAGATCAGTATGGGAAATGTTTGTTGATAATGTAGGGCTCCCTCTCAAAAGTGATTCCTTGAAACCAGACAAAACTGAAAGTAAGCCACAAGAAAAATGGAACACTAAATTGGATAGCAAAAGTCAGTTTAGGAATTAAAGTCTTTTGAGTATAGAGAGCTGATCTCTTTGGCAAAGCCAATTGACAAGAAAGTTTTACTGTGGGCTGCAACAGCAGAGGACTTCTAGTGGGATTTTTGTATTCTTGTGGAAAAAATGTGTATAGATAATCAATATCATGTTCTACATAATGATAGCTTAAGTTGCACAAAAGCAGCTGTTGTAGATACCTATCAATTTCAAGTTCTGTTGCCTGTCTTTGGCAGAGAGTAGCTGGGTCACTCAGCAAGAATAAATATTTGCCTTTAAACATGGTTAGTTTGACATCATCTCTTTCACAGGCATTTCTTCTCTTTACATTTACTTACTAATCAACTCAGTTTTCAAGTTACAAATGAGTGCTAAGATGTAAAACATGTAATCTGTGTGACTTTACCCAAGCTACTGCCTTACATTTTTATCACATATTAGGATGCAAGTATATCTCATATTTAAGAGAAATCCATCAGCAAATTTGGACAAGAAAGCCTCCAAGCATTGTCAGTAGCTGTGAGTGTATCTTGTCAATGCTTGTTCTAATAAATCAGTATTCTCAGAAGACCTTGTTCAGCTCCTGCTTTATCTGTACAGACACTGGCATTTCCTTGGGCAAACCTAAATTCTAAATCTGTTTACCTACTCTTTGAAAATTTGGAATCCTTCCAAAGTATTAAAATTACATCATTAGAAGTCTGTTAAAGAAAACTGGGAGGTTGTTTAGGGTTTTTTGGTGTACCCCCTCCCCCTCACTTTGTCTGAAGAATGTCAGAAACTTTCTGTTTCTGAACAGAATGTCTAAACTTTCTGTTTCTCTGCCATTCCTTATGACTTTCTGGTAAAAATGATCTCATTTTTCTGCCTTTTGCAAGCACTAATCAATTACATCCTTCTTGCCTTGTTATCTTCACATTTCCCCCTTCTTTTAAATATTTCTCTCCATCACAGTATGTTTGTGTGTGTGCATGCATTTGTCTTTTCCAGTCTGATTTTTTTGGGCTTATTTAGCAAATAAATTGTGGTCACACAAAGCATCCCTTAATAAATACATATTCATTTGGAAAGGTGATAGACTCTTGAGTTTTCAAGCTTGGAAAACTCCTGTTAATTTTGGAAACTTAAAAGTCAAAAGGAAATATGCAATAACTGAAAACAGGCAGTCCAGTTTCCAAGTTTAGAATCACCCCACTGTTTTCCTAGACAGACATCCCAAGCAATGTGATGTTCATGTGCACTGAATTCAAAAGGAGATAAATAACACTCTTCCCCAGTTGCTCCAAATCAACCTTTTGTATTTCTGTTCTTTTAAATATCTTAAAATTAATCTGGGTGATAATTTCTATGCTGAACTTGGAAGAACAGTGCTTGGTAAAAAAAGACTTCTCGCCCCCGCCCCCTCCATTTAGATCAGTAAATTTCCTTTAGTAAAAAGGCAAATCAGGAATACAGAAGTGCAGGAACAGTGACATGCAAAGGTGATCTTGATATATCAAGTCTTGGAGACAATATAGGATTACTGAAATGTGACTTTTGGAATGAAAAGAATAGATAAAGCTTTTATGCTACTGAATAGTCAGTAATGTTTGTTAGGGTTTCACAAAACCAAAGCTAACTATATCTCCATGTTTTCCCAAATATTTCTGTTTTGACATTCACATTAGTAAGAGTCAAAGGCTTTAACTAATTGGTGGTGTCCTTTTTTCATCCTACCTATGGTTTAAATACTTAAACTTCAATATGGCCATATGAGTGATATCTCCAACTGCTGAAAATCACTGTGGGGAGAAGCTCATGCTATTGATGTGTGTGTATACTGTGAAGCTGGATTTCTCCCTGTTTCGCTCCAGGTTTCTCCTCTTTTTTGCTCATCCTACACGTATGATAGATTGCTCTGCAAGAGCTGTCTCTCCCTAGATGAAGCCTATCTTAATAATTAAAATTATAATGAAGACTTCTCCAGGAGGCAGAATGGATGGCCTCCACTGTATCTTGCTTCCTCTGCCCAGTTTGTTTCCCTGCAGGCTTCCTGCCTCACATCACACTGCAGAAGCACAAATTAGATGGAGCTTAAGGCATTTTTCTCATTGTCTTGAGCAGAGAGCAGGGCTCTGGTGGTGTGTCCTATCGTGCTGGGCTGGATCTGCAGCTGTTACTGCAGGCCTGCTTCCTGACATGAGATAACAAACCCAGCAGGTCTTGCCAAAGATCATGGCAGTGGGAAAACGGAACTGATAACTGATAACCATCCAGCCTCTACAGTCTCTGCCAGGTCTCCTCATTCTGTAGAGAGGGATTTTGGTTTTTTGGGAGCCAGCACCCCCAGCAGCACCATCATGCTGTCAGTTACCTGGGGGAGCCAGATCTACTTCAGCTGTTGCAGTGCTTCAGTTCTCTCAAAATCTGCAAAGAATAGGAAGGCAGAGCTCTCAGTCTTTTTAATTAGAATTGCCAAGGAAATGTGGAAGTAGTTTTGATCATTCTTGATTCTTGTCCAACAAGAACTGGGTTATTCTGAAATAATGCTGTATTAGTATGGTAAGTTCTGAAACAGTGTCCTGCTTCACTGAAACATGCAGATTTTCAGTACTTGGCATGAAAAAACTGGGAGTCTGGGAGATTTGTGGTATGTCCTATTTTATTCCCAGCAGCAGTCAGTCCATTCTAAAAATGCAAATGCTCTTTGAAACTTATTCAGTATTCACTAACTACGTTTTCAAACCTTTACTCATCTTTTAACCCATCTCAATTAATGTGATTATAAATTTTAATGCAAATAAAACAAACGCTTTTTAGAGCTATGTTCATCAAGCATGAACATAATTTGTATAACAAAATTGGCATGTTTCTGTTTAAAGTGGCAAAATGATAGTTCATTTACACCAAAATGACTTCCTGAAACACATTTTAGCCAGCTGCTGGTTACCTGTTTCATGTATACTGAATGGAAGGGCTGATTAACTGTGGTCTATATTGTACTTTATTTCAAAGTCAGATGGAATAATTATGTGGCTCAGGAGGGTTCCAAAAGTGATAAATGTAGATATCATTTAACCTGTATCTTGGATAAGAGAAAAAAAAAACTCTTCCATGTAGCTCATTGCTGAAATATTTTCTTAAAAATTACATGAGTTTTATGATAGTAGAAAATAAAACTATTTTAAGTTGACTGATATTTGAAATGCCTTTCAACATAGGCATATTTATAGTGTCAATTATATGGAACTAAACCTAAGAATAAAACTTGCCAGATAATTAATTGTCAAAATTTACTTCAATTAAATTCTTACATTTTTCTAATCTTAGTAATTCAAATTTGAATAGCTTCATTGTCAGTTTTGGCCTGTATCGATAACACGTGTTCCTGTGTACTTTACACGACCATTCTTGCTTAACAAATGAAATTCTTGATTAACATCCTTATTAAGAACCAAAATAAATATATTGAGTAGGAAAAGAGCTGAATATTAATATAGCCTAAAGGAAATTTATAGCAATATAATTTGTCTGTTTTTCTGAGGCAGGAATGAAATTATTGCCTAGTAACATTCTGAACTTCCTTTTAATAAGTTTTTGAATGTGAAGTACTTTTCTGTACAAGTACTTCTGTACCAGAGACCTCCTGAAATCATCCAATGCTAAACAGATGATAATAGAGCTGAAGCAGTGGATGAATTTAAGGAATTGCTCATCAGCTGACTAACAAGCTGTGAGCAGTTTCCTGTGGAGTAATGGAATTATTTAATATTTTAGGCAGCACTGCTCTGCCTAAGAAGAACATGGTTTATGACCTCAGCATCTGTATTATCTTGTGGTTGGATAAACACTGAAATTAAATTATTTCTATTGGCATATTTATGTTAAAGGGCGCATTCCTTGGAACAGTGGCAATGTTCAAACACTCAAGCAAACAAATCTCTGCACTACTTACCACTTCCAAAGTCTGAGTCAAGATCAGATGCTGTCTTTCCCAAAGCCTTTCCCATTCAGTACATGTGTGTTGGTGCAATTTTTTCTGACCAAAATTCTCTTGCATTATATATCTCTCTAAGTATACTTAGATCTCTCAGTTAACAAAAGTGATCTGTGATGCTATGCATGGAAATTTTCTGACATATTACTGAATAAGACCAAAAAAAAGCATCCTCAAACCATTCACTTTTACTTTCAGGCAATGTTAGTCTTAAAATTCTGTAATTGCTCATGAAACACAGAACTAGAGTTGTGTGGGACTCATTGCTATGATGTATCTGGCATGAAGAATTAGCAAGAAGTAATTGCAACAACTGTTAATTATTCTATCACCTTTGAACAATGAAGTTCTTCTTTCCCCTGTGTGTATTAGCCAAAACAGTGGAATGATTTCATGTAAGAGGGAACATTTTCTCATCATTTGCTCCCATCTCCTATAGACTACATAATTTGCCATAGGACCTTCATCACCTTGTTCCTAGTCTGGTTGTTGGGGCTGGAAGTAGTATTTGGGAAAACAAGTAGTCTTGCTTTAAAGATTTCCAGTAATAGCTAAGTGCTGTCTCTGTTTTACAGAGAAAAGATAATGTGTATCTCAAGCTCTGTCACTATATGGATGAAAGCTTAATGTATTATTTTACTTGTCTAACTTTTCCATAGCAACTCTGGGGGGAATTAATATTTGGGAAAATGTATTTTTATTTTTAGTTACATTTACTTCAACTGATCTTTTGACCTTTTTACAAAAGACTGGTTATGAGATCACTTTTTATTCTATCCTCTGTTGTCATTACTTCTTCATAACTGGCAGCTATGAAGAAAATCTGTGCCTTGTGATAACTGTTACTAATCACTAAAAGTTCAAGAAACATTAGGAAAAAATCTTTGTTCAAGAACAATATGAATAATACTAAGTTTTGACCTTATGTGGAGTTTATATAGTCTTCTATTTTTGCTTGAAGAGCACATACAAAAATTCATTAAACTTTCTCTAAATCTGTTATCAGCAAATCCAGTGGCAGAGTGTACAAAACCAGGGAAAACCAATACTAACACAACATTGGTGCTTAAGTTTTAAATGCAGTTAGGTTTAGTATGAAACCATTGTAGATGGATGCATTTGTCATCAGTGACTGCACATGTTATAACCTGCACTTGTTATGTGTGTTCTGGGTGTGAGACCCACATGGAGCAAATACTGTGTTAAATATTAATGCCTGAAGGCTGAGAAGAAAAGCAAATCAAAATGGTTGAGTTAAGGCTACCTGCTTGGTTTCTTTGGTAAGACAGAGTGTGTTAGACTACCATCTGTGCCCACTGCAAACAGATGGGCAGCAAATGGTATGATTTGCATAGCCCTCTTAAAAGGCAGTAATTTGAATCAAATGCTGTGGTCTTATCAGTTTTTTTGTCTATATCTCTGCAGGTTGTTGCTCGGGATCTTGGTTATGTTCAAGCCACTTTCTGGCTTTGGAACACACAGCCCTCTCATTTGTGTTGGTTTAGTTTTCCATAACCTCCCGTGTGCATTAGGGCAAGACTATTATTCTGTCCCGGCTTATTCTCTCTGCAGCTTTTTACCAGATGGGTTTGTAAACAGATACCTTCCTCCTATTCCATTATTTTTCATGCTTTTGACTGAACTGGTGTCTGCACTGCTCTGAAACACTGGCACCTGTGAATATAATTAATTATACTCTTCACTCACTTCCATGGATTCCAGTTTTCATTAATTTTTGCCTTTCTTTGTTTTATCTGTATGTGTCAGTGAAGTTGCTGAGGTTTATGACTGCCTGGGAAAGAAGAGGAAGCCCACTGTATATGCAACCTTTTTTTTTTTTTACTCCTGCATGAATTACAACCTCAAAATATAGATTCTTCAGTGTAGATTCCTGGCAATATGGAGTTTTTACAGACTAATAACTAAATTACTTCTCTTTGTAAGTGAATTTAGCACTACAGTAGTTTCTGTTAATCACTGTGTGTGTGTGTAGGCATACACGAAAGGACACTTAAAATTATTGATATTCCACAAATGGAGTGTGAAATTATTCCCCTATGAACATGTGAACTAGGTAATCTTGAAGGTCCCTTCCAACCCAAGCCATTCTATGATTTTGTGTTATTTGTGAAACATTGCAAAGGTCAATACTTCTGAGTAACTGCTTTTCACAATGTACTACTTCAGTTTTAGAGTTGAGTTCAGTCACATGTTGACTGTATTTGTATTCTGATAAACCTCAAAATGACAAAGACCTTGAAAGGCAATCTTATTCAGAAGAGATGAAAATATGTAGCCTTATGAGTTTTGCTTATTCCCATGGTGCCTGCATATACTTTGGGAAATAAAATGGCTTCTAGTGTATAGAGTTGCCATTAAATACAAGCTATCTATAAGCTATAACCTGGAAGAAATCAAAGATTTGCCAAAAGCAAAATTTTCAGCCAGTAAGGATAATAATGTATATTTAAGTGTTCCTGAGATTGACTCTTACATAATTTGTATGCGTGAACAGAGAAATCTATGTCAAGAAAAGTAAACAAGATGAAGGTCATTGTAGACCAAAATCTCATGTTTGCTGGTGCCAAAAAAGTTCACGTTTATGAAAGATTCCACATGTAGCATCCTAAGATAGCAGCCAAGTGCAGCAGTATTTCACCTTTTCATAGTGGAGAGAAAAAAAACCAGCTATTTATTTAACCAGCTGAATGAACTTCAGGCATAATGAAGCTCATTGCAAAACTGAATCATTCTATGTCCAAAACAAAACCCACAAAGATATTGTTTAATGAAGCAGTGCCCAGTGAATCTACAGCAAATAGAAGGCCATAAAGGTAGGAAGATGTTGTGTGTCCTTTGTAAGGAATTCAGTGAGCCCAGCTGCAAGCAGTTGACAGAATGGAGCTTGTTAGGGAGTGCTTACTTTTTGAAGAGCAATGGAGAAGTCTCAAAAACCAAAACAAATATGATTTTCCAATTTGTTATTGTAATAAATAAGTGATGCACACATGCATTAAAAAACTATATTGAATATAAGAAATTACAAAATGCAGTCTATGTTTTTACATTGTATTAAAGAAACCATTACCAAGATGATGTGTGTGGCTTTGGTTTTGAGACTTAAAAGAAGCTGAGTACACATTCTAGACTATGTATGAAAACAGACAAGAACTATTCAAAGCTAAGAAAATTGCTGGTGACATGAAAGTAAAGGAGCTCAGAGTTTTTGCTTTTATTTATGAAGAATATAGATAAGATACAGCTTTCAAAGCAGGAAATTTCTGCTAATATGAAGGTATTTAACTTAGCATAAAAAGATGTAATGAGATGCAAAAGCCTGAAACTAAAGCTAAATATATTGATTCCACATATAGCATGACATTCTTAATAGTGAGGATAACAAAACACTGGAGCGATACATTTCAGAAATCAAAATATAGAATATCTCATGTAAGGAGAGTACAAATCAGTTTAAACCCCAGTTTTCAACAGAGGACTTAGGCATTTATTTAGGACTTAGGACTGTGGCATTTATTTGTACCAGAATATGCACTGTCCTTAGAAAATTAATGTGTATGAGACATGGAGAAACTCCATGAGGGAACTGTAAAAATATGTATTCCAGGAACTGAAAGTAGCTATGTTCAGAACTGCAAATCTAGGTGCTAAAGGTGCTGTTTCCATAATCGTTATCTTTTGACAAGATCTGCCCTGTGAAAAAGATACAATTGAAAAACCTTCTGGTTGATTTAAGTGGTCAGTGGTGTGGTTGAATTCTTTGATCATTCTAATACTTGACTATTTAGATAAACCCATTGCTGCTTTTTAAACTGATAAATCACTCAATTCAGTGGAATAAGTCTTCTGCAAGAAAAAAGCTGTCCTATATTCAAGTTACACCCCAAGTCAATTCTGCAGTTGGTTTATGTAATGGAGTAACACCAGCCCACAAGCATCTGCTCTTAGGGTGCTGTATAGTCCTACTCAAGCATGTACCAGTCAGTGCAGATCAGATGACAAGGACTCAGAGCAGCCATGCTACTTTTGCAGCACCCCACAATTCCCAAATGTTTTAAAGGAGAGGCTGTAAATGGAGATTTCCCATTTCTGTATGTATCATTTTATTAAAACTGTAGATGTGAGACCATGGTTTCTGCTCTAATGTTCATTTCTGTACATAGACTGTTCTTAGTCATGGAAGAAATTAGTTAAGTACCCAAAAAAAGTTAGAGCTGCTTATTTACATAGTTTTGGTGTCATTTTCTTCTATGGAAGAGTTTTGGTTTTGAAAAAGGTGCTATATGTGATTTAGGAATTTTTACTTGAGATATCTGCTATCTGCCTTGGAAGGAGGTTCTTTATGACACCTCTTCACTTCCTTGCCCCTGCAAAGAGGAATGAATCACACTGCAGTCCATGTTATTGCTAGAAGATTTAATCTCACACTACTAACGAGTCACTGTCTTCATGAAGGAAAACATGTCCTACCTCATCCCCTTCTGATCCTAACAAGTTAAATACCTGCTGCAAGTGACACTGGCCTCAACTTCCTGAGTCATTTCTGTAGTAATCTGCACATTTGATTCTCAGTGAATACCAAGGACTTGCAAGTCTTTGGATTCCATTACTACTAACCTCTGAGAAGAATGAGACGCATCAGGTCTGTCTGTATCACACAGTAAAAATGAATCATGGAATAAAAAAGCTGTGGGGTACTGTGGAAAGTGGTCACAGATCATGCTATTAAAAGATTTAGTCATTGTTACCTCTCATCATGAATGTAATCATTCACTGACAACTTTAATTTCTAGGATGTGAGACTGTAAATTCTTGGTTACCAACGTATTATGCTGTCATGGAAGTCTGCATCTTGGAAGATGAATCCAAGTATTTAAAATTAGTCATCTTAGCAACTGGTTTTTTCCCAAGTAATTATAAGCTTTGGAATATCAGGATGTTGAAACACTCAGTCAAAAAGTGTTGCATACAAGTGAATGAAGAGCAGAAATCCTATTTCACTCTCACAGATCTTAAAACCAGGATTAAGTGTAGTTTTCAGAAAGAACACTTTCCTTTTAGAATGTTAGTACTGTCACACTTTCACTGCTTGATGCACGTAATTCTAATTCTACTTGTTTTGCTCTAGATCCCAAAAGACATCCGGACATAGTTTCATCTTTTTTCCTTTTATGTATAAATTAGGATAATCTGGCATGTCTTTGAAGGCCCCTGGGGGATCCAACATAATGATAAGAGAGAAGACAGTGACTAGCTTTTATTCTTGAAACCCATGGTGTCTACTTTGCAGTATTTAGATGTACTGGTCCCCCTTTTAATATCCTCAGAGATACTCCATTCTCCCTGATAGCAGAGTCATCATTTAATGAGAAGGCAAAAGTAAAAAGAATAAAGTCAGTCCTAAGCCTGAGCTGTAGGTACTTCTGCTGTATGTCCTGTTGTAGTATACTGCTATGAAAAGATTTGATGAGGTAAGGTCTACTTCTCCATGCTTGGCAGCAAAACACAGAATTTGCAGAAGATGGGCTCAAGTGCCAAGAGCATGTGCCAAGTCATCATATCTCTTCAGCTCCTTCTGCTGGAAGGGCCTCACTGCAGCTCCCAGAATGTTTGAAAACCACCAGCAGTCAGTGCTAGTGCTGCTATTTAAGCATCAGTTCTCACTTCAGGGCAACTGGCCAGAATGAAGCAGACAGCACAATTTCTCTCTTATTTTAGTAATTTGTGAGTACTTTAGTAATTTGTTTTTCAGGGTGAACACTGATGCATATAAATGTGAATTTTTGGAGAATGCTTTGTTTGTTTGGGATATGCTGAGTGAAATAATCTACTTTGCAAGGATGTTTCCTAGAAAACTGACTTAGCATGATACTGAGCTGATGCTGAAGGGTGACAGATGCTTAATCAGGACAATGCAGCTGTAATTTTCATTAAGAACAATCATTAAGTAGTGCCATGTATTTGCACTGAGTATTAAATTCAGATTAAAAGGAAAGCACTTTTCTCTTAAAAGTTCCAGTTAGCTTGAAATCCCAGGTGGATTGGTGACTTGCTTGGTTGGTTTTGGTACTTTCTCTCACGTTACAAATGGTTGTTAAGTGTTAAAAAAGAGTGCCACAGAACAGTCATTCAGAATGGACCAGAGGATTACCATCAACACTTAGAAAGTGCCTTAGACTACAGTACATCTTTATTGTCCATTTTAAATATGTTGTTTAAAAGATTCAGGGTTTTTTTATTTTATCAGTTATGATTGTATCCATGACTACAGTTTGGGAGCAAGCAGCAAATGGAGTTATTTCTTTTTCTCTGCCTTGCTGTTCTGTAACATAGTTACGGTGTTTTATACACAACTTTTCATCTATATACACCAGTTTTATAAAACTCTATCTCCCTCTTACAAATAGAGAAATGAAGGTTCAGGTAAGAAAAAATACTTCTTTCCCCCAAAAGTTAACCACTCGACCAGCTGACAAAATCAAGAGTAGAGTTCAGGTCTCAAGGTAAGTGGTATCCATTAAGCTGCTTGTTTAACAATTGGAAGAGCAGTTGTTTTATACTTGGACCTTCTAAACCTCAAATTTGCTTATTAATGGATTATACTTTCTGGAGGCCAATATTAGAGTGGTTCACTGTACATCTTTCTCCTGTGAAAAGGGAAGTAAAGATTCTGACACTTACCTGCAGCTAAAATGAGTGGACAGTTGGCTTTTTTTGGTCAGGGTTCACAATATGCTAATATGATTGTATATTACAAGTGGATCCAGCTCTATATTGTAAAATATTATTTATAATCATAATCCTGATATTTCTAATATGTGGTGTTTCCTAAGTTTAACACATTATGGTTGCTAATAATTTATTTCATATTTCTCCTCTTGCCTTACTTTTGATCTTCAGTAATTTTCCGGAACAACAGTTTATTGCTAAAGTCTCTGACTCAGCTGAGAAAGGCCATCGTCCTCTAGGTTAAGGAGATGAAAATTTAGCATGCACAGAAAAAGACCTGAAGAGAACAGATAAAAAGCTACATTCATTATCTATCTAGTCTTAATAAGTACAAAAATCTGGTACATTCATGTGTTATATAAACCAGTAATGCATAAAAATAAATTTAAGATGCATCCTGCTGAATTTATATGTTAATTCATGTACTTTGTTTTACAGGAAAAAAAATAGGCTAGAACAGATCACTCACAATTGCACATGTTTCAGGTTGCTGATGCTGGTACTGCAATTAGAATAGTGGAATGTCAGCATGAATTCTTTTGTTTTACAGAAAGCAAGAAGAATTGAGGTTAATTAAAGGTTAATTAGAGTTTAATTGGTAGTTCTTTCTTTCCCTCTTTACTTCTGGTGATAACAGGAATGTTAGAATCCTTGACTTTGATGACAACAGATTGGGCAGGCCTGGTGTTGATTGCTACTGCCAACATGAAAGTGGTGCTGCAGTTCTGCAGCTCCAGTTCTTAATCAATGAGGTAAGGACATAATTACTCAAAAATTTAGTTGAATAAGTCAATTCATGTTATTGTAATTGAGTGATATGACTTCTCCCACTGACAAATTGTGCCAACAAATCAGTGGTGTACATCCAGAGGACATTCAACATACAGCCTTTTAGAAGAATATTTATGGGACTGCACTCAGGGAAGAGTATTGCCTTCCTATAATCAGTTTAAAGTACTGAACAAAAGGCAGTCAATACATGAATGTATGTAAAATTATGTAAAATCCATTAAGTTACTAAATATGCTGCACAGTTCTGGTTCAAATAGAAATTAATAAATGAGCTAAATCTTTCTATAAAAATATATTGATGGTTATTTGCTGAAAACTCAGTAGTTGGGGATATGCCATTACATGAAGCAATTGCAGGGATCATCAATCAAACCATCATGCTTAGTCTCTGTTTGTCAAAATCAAATTTAGACAACATGAAGAATCAGTGCCAGAATATAGCTTGCTCTTTGTAGAAGGTTCTGAAGATGGGAATAGGCCAGAAGACTTTCTGTTGAATACAAATCAGAGGTTTTTTTTTTTTTTTCAGCACCTTAGAAGTTGGCCAAATCTTAATTCAGTTTTGATTAATTTTCTCTCATGACATAAGGAAACACTTTTGACAGTTGGAAGTCCTCCTTGTAAATGAGAAGACCTTAAAACTTCTCAGAGGAAGAGTTTTAGTTTTATGGGTTTTTTAAAACCTGAAAAATATTTAATTTTTTGCTACACCTATTTGCAGAAAGTAAATGAAGCACGGACACTGAGGATGGAGAACCAAAACTTTAGAAACAGTCCGGTGAAATTCGTAAGAGGAATGCAGGGATGAGAACAGGAAGGACAAAGTTTAAATCACCCATCTTGCTTTTCATTGGGTGACCAGAAAACCCCCTAATACATTGGATTAATTTGATTTCCATGGTGGACAGTCTTTATGACACTTTGGGAGATGAGAATTGAAGTATGCATTACACTGTGTTTGAGAAGTCTCACCTCCATAAATTTTATTTGCATGAGTCAACATTGAACATTTACTAGGATTATAGAAGTTTATCAGTCAGTCACAGATTGTAGGAACTAATCTTTCCAGTTACATGCTTCTCCTTCCTCAGTATAAAGCATCACCTTGTTTTTGGGTAAACTGTTCCCCTCTGTCATGGTAATTAGCAAGGGTAGATCTGTGCCTGGCCTGATCTGAGGTGTAAGTATAATGAACCACTGCAGGAGCTGTAGGGAGCTTCCCCTACAAGTAATTTTCACATGTCATCAATATTCTGTGGTGAGGAGAAAGGCAGTTAAAAGTTCACTCCAAGTTTCTCAGTCAGATAGAGGCCTGGGCTTTGAGAGATGACCATTTTTGGGACACCACAAGCAGAACTAGTCTTCAGAGTATTTCTGATCTGTGATAAAGACTCTCTCCCTCTGTCTACATCTCTTAGTTCTTCTACATCCTGTCCTCTTGCTACCTGTCCCTACTTTCTCATCTGCTCTTTTCACAGTTCCAGTTTTGAATTTTCATTTTTTTGAATTACCTTGATATGACTACTAAGCTGTGCTTGGCACTGTCACATATGTGCCTGTGCATGCACTAATCCCTTTTTTCTTTAGTTATGTCTTTGACACTCACCTTTTTAAGTAAGTGTTGTCTCTTTTCCATTTTGTAAATCTTTCTGCTTATGTGGAAAGACTTGAGAGTTGGCTTGTGTAACCTTGGTACAAAGCTTTAATTTGAATATTAAATTGATGGAGTTTTAATTTAACTTTGGCTGATCTTGTACTAATTTAAAATGTTTACATTTACCAGATTGTTCAATTGTGTATTATTTGTGGTAGAGTATTTTTGTTCTAGAAGAAATTTTTTTTTTCATAAACTGTCAGTTTTACAGGTAGATCTTTAGCAGTGAGAATCATGCAAGAATAATACAGAGCCTGCAGAAAAATAATGTGTTGCTGTATTTTGTGTCTGCTCTAGGGTGCTTTGGTCAGTGCGTGTGCAGATGATGCACTTCATTTGTGGAACCTCCGACAGAAACGACCAGCTATTCTACATTCTCTGAAATTTAACAGAGAAAGGTAAGAATACATGACACACAGTAGCAATCTCATTGCAAAAATCACACTTCCTGTATTTCTTATACTACATTTTGCCTTTCTACAGGTGGATTTAATTTTGCCTTGAATATTTTTATTTCAGGTTTGTTTCTATGGAACAAAAACTTCCCTTTCTCTTTCTGCAGCTTTCTTAGAACTAGAAAAACTTGGTCTTCTTTTTGCCAAAATGTTCTTCATTTTACTTCTTTTTGCATGAACTGCTGTGAACACTAATTTGTTTTTTCTTCAGACTGGACACAAGCACTCACTTTTGGCTGAACTGTTGTTCAGTAATAGACAGAGTACTTCAACTGGCTGTATGAGGGTAATAATTATTTTCTTTACCTTGAAATAATTTTATTTTTGTAAAATACTGGAAGTTTAGTGGAAATAGATCATGAATTTGGGAAACTCTGATAAGTGTAAAGTGAATCAGAGTGTTTTTCTTAATTTTACTTTATCAGTACCTAATTGTAGAAATACTAAAAAGAGATTAAATGAGTGATTGTAATTTTTAAACTCAAACAGGAGCTGAGCACTTGAATCTGTATTTAGTCACCCAACCTGATAGGATGTTAGGGAACTTCAGTGCTGCACATCTATTAATAGTGAGAAAAAGTTCCAAGTTTCTCTTAAGGAATTAGGGCAGTAGTCAGGAGACCAAAATTCTGTGCATAAATGCAGCAGTTGTTTTTAACTGGAAATTTAAATCATATTTTCTTTCTCTTTGCATGTGCATTCAGTGTTTATTAAGGTGCACCAACTTTTTTTGATATTTATATATTTGCTTGTGCAGTGGGAAAAGATTCCACTACTTCACCAGAGCTGTGAAGTGAACAGACTCATCAAATCTTTAGCTGCAGCAAGTCTGAAAATTATTATGGAAATACATTTTTCTTTGTTGTTTATTATCTAGATACAAATCATATTTCCACTAAAATGTCACTGAGGTTCATGATTTGTAGTGGGAAGGAAATATACAACCTGATTCCAACGAGTTTATAGCTTATAGCAAAAGTGTATCAAGTGGTTTGGAACTGTGTGAGGGAAGATGAAAATGAAAAATTAGGTGTGCATTCTAGCTGCTTCTCGACAGTAAATTATCATTTTACATATGGTGAAATGTTTGAATCTTGGTATTCTCATCAGGTAGGTGCATTATTCACAATTTGTCATTGATAAATCTAAATATCATAGAAGCAATTCCAGTACATCTCGGTCGAGCTCTCCCAGCCAGCAATCTGACACACAACCTAACCAATCATTGCTTATAAGAATGCAGCCTCTGTTCATCCCTGCCTTCTGTTCAGAGATATTAACCTGTTATCTTGGTCAATATTTTATCAGCATTTCTTGCTAAGAGGAACTCACACACATTTGCGCTTTGCTAAGAGCAAAACATTTGTCATCACATTTACCAAATTTTCTTTTTTGTCTGACGCCCTAAAACATTGAGCAAGATATTTGCGTGCAAGTTGTTTAGAATACTGGAAAACTTGGCTTAAAAACAAATTTTCTCTAATGACATTTTTGAATGAGGTGCAAGCAGGATCTGAGAACATTAAGTTATTTGTAACAAATGCATAGCTAACTGTACTGCTTTTTATCAAAATCTAGTATGTTGTGAACAAAAAGTATATTTAAATAGATATATAAATATACATAAATATATAAAATTTATGTAATATATAAAATATACATAAGTATATAATATTTATGTATATTTTGTGTAACTGGTTCAATTGCTGCCATTTAAAGAATTTTTATTAGCACATCAGAGTCTGTGAGGCAAATATCCTGCAATATGATGCTGTCAAAGAAGTAAGGCTAGTCTTAAATTAAAAAAGAGTTTTCCATACTTATGAAGAAATAACACTGTAGGCAGTTCATTCCTTCTCAGGGTTCTCTAGCACTGCCCTAAGCTTCTGGTTGTTTTTTGTTTCATTATTATTCAAGCACTTAGCTTCAGAATGAAATCTCTTCATTTTTATTATATTTTCTTTTTACATCCATATAAATTTATTTTAAATCATCTAACTTTCAATTTTCTAAGCTCAATTACACATTTAATATGTAAAATTCAACATAAGCCTCTGGGCAAGTAGCAAAAAAGTAAGGCTAAAGCTCTAATTAACCCTCTCAGTTTGGAACGTTTATATGCCTAATAGAGCTAAGTCTAAAAGAGAACTTTCATTTTTTTCTGAATATGTTTTTGGTGTCAGAGGACAGAAGCTCTAAATTATGGAATGCTCAGAGAAATAGTGAATGAAATAACAATTTCCCTAGCTATGTGAAATCTATGACAAAATTAATGTAAGGGGAACTTGAGAAGCTGATATAGTGATAAGATCAGAATTGATTTTCTTCAAGAAATTCAAAGGTCTGGCTTCCAAAAAATAAGGTTTCCTCACTTAGGAACTGTTAAAAATACTTTATTTTCATCCTCCCCTCTCCTCTTGCAGAGGGGGGTAAAGAGAAAGCAAGATTCATATTGAATAGAGATTATTTTGTCTTAAGTTTGTGAACCAGTGAACAAGTTGGTTTTAAAATGTTTCTTAAATGGGGAGAAATGCTTGTTGACAGAAAATAGGTGTAAAATATTGATGTATGTCTTCAAAAAATACTAAGGTATTGAAAGATGCCATATAGGGAAGTGTTAAAAAGTCAAAGGCTAGTTCTTATAAGATTATTTCTAATATAACTTAATTTTAGATTTAGGTAGCTTTCACAGGGCCAAACACCTAATTGTTCAGGTGCATTTTATATATGAAAATGGAACATGTGAATCCTTCAGATTTTTCCATTTGCATGTCTCTCTTCAGGTTTAAAAAAAATAATAATTTTATTCATCCAGTATGTTTGTCTCCTTGTTATACTGTTTGGTTTAGTTGGTTTTTCTAACAAATGGCAGATTTACTTCATGAAGTGATATAATATAATGCACTTAAAATTCTAATATTTTATCTGCTTGTGATGATGAAGATGATTTTGTTATTCCAAATACTTGTTTTATTTGACTTTGATTAATTCACTTTCATGTAGAATCAATTTATTCTGAGGTTTTTTTGTATTTGGTGCATGAACCATAGAGCTGGTAGTTTCTGTTAGACAGATGAATGTTACTTAATTCTTTGGCTATTACTCACAATGCACCAGTCATCACGTAGTTGAATTGTTTAATTTGCAATTTGCTCCTGCTTCTTGACATTTAAGATTTCAGGATAATGGACTAAAATCTGTCTTTAGCAGTGTTTCTATATAGGTTTCTGCAATTACTTGAGTCAAGTTTCCCCAAGTGCATACATGCATATGTCCTCTCTCTCCCTCCCACAAAAGTAAAAATGTTTGTTCTTTTCCTTGGATGTTGGTAAAAACATAGTTGTAAAGAGCAAAGAGCACTTAAAAGCAGTATTCTTTGACTCAATAGGTAAGATTCAGTGTTAAGACACTGAATGGTTTATGAATAATAATTCACTAGCAAAGTGCACTTTTACAGCTATTAAATCAGAAGGTGCAGCTTCTCCAGATTTAGCTTTTTCTTCTTCTGACTTACTGTTTAACCAATGATGATGCAGCACAAGCAATAATAATTCATAATTCACTGTTCCTTGACTAAGTGTCTCTTTGGAGCAAGTGTAGAAGAAACACTAAAGAGACGTAATGGCAAACAGATATTTTCTGGTTTACAGCATAATGCTCTGGACTTTTTTGGACTTAAGCTGATTATATATTTTTGCCAAAAAATATATATTTATTTTATATGAAGTAATAATCTTAGATTTCTATAGCTATAATTGGAATGTAATACAATGCAGTAAGAACTTTCAAGAAAATACAAATGTAAGCAACGTGTCTCAGTGCTTGGCTCCATACCAAGAGCTGTAATGATAAGACAGTTACTCAAAGACATGTTTGACAGTAGCATATGGTTGATAATACATAATTTATGGTTTCTCTTACAAATAGGGTAGACAGGTAGAACATTTAAAACTCTGTAAACATTCTATAAGAATTGCCTCAGTGTTTTTAAGGTCAAAATTGTGGACACCTTCCATATGTTAGTACCTCTTTTTCCTTCCTTGATGTCATAGGAGATGCCAGATTGATCTTCAGTAGGCATTTTAGGCAAAATAAATAACTCAGCTACTGGAACTAGACACTGTCTCAATCTTCTGCGAAGAACATTAGGATTAAGCAAAACCACTGGAAACTATTATAGATCTTCATTATTTTTAATATAATCAGAGCAGATTTCGGCAAGTACAGCTTTAAATATACAGCAGCTTACAGATTCTCATTCAATATAAGTGCAGCTGGGTGAGGAAAACCAGCAAGGATTGCAGTGTGAAATCCAGGCCCTATGAGCCAGCAGGAGCTCATTTCACTTATGAGCAGAGTTCATCTCCTGGCATTCCGAAGCTGAGCTGGTTCAGGTGTGCTCACTGTCACAGAGGGGGACAGCCCTCCTCTCTTTCTTCTCTCAGCCGTTGCTGACTGGTGTGTGACAAAGGAGCCCACAGTGCTGCAGCAGCATAGCCAGTGACTTACAGCAGCACACCTGAGCACAGTGTGACACAGAGTGTCATTAAATCCATCTGCATGCACTCCTCACTACTGGCAAGACAATGCCACAAGTGCCCTTCTGAGGGGAGTCACCAGGTGACACAATCTGTATAACTGGCTTGGAGACTCTTAACACTTTATTCAGTGTTAAGTTATGCTGGCACAGAGCAAGAGGAGCCTTTTAAGTGGGCGAATTTTAGAGTAGTTGTGTTAACTATAACTCACTATTAATTAGAACTTTGACTCCTACAGTTGAGCTCTTGAACAAGATGATTGAGAGTATTACTCCAAATGCTTGGAAACAAATTAAAACAAACCAAACTCAAAAAAAAAAAAAAAGAAAAAAAGAAAGAAAAAAAAGTGTGTTTTTAAATAAGGTAATTTCTTGGGTCTATATTCTTTCCTGACAGTAGGAATCTTGTTTGCCTTACTGTATCTTTGCAGGGTTTAGTGTCCTGTGTTAAGAGCATTTTAAATACTTTCTCCTTTGCAGATAAACCTCATCAAAATGACAGCAAGAGCCTATTGAGTGAATACTGGTGACAGGCTGTGCAGTCACAGCAGTACCTGGGTCTATCCATTTGTATTAGGGAACTTGTGGGTTAGTTAAAGTAGACTCTCTGCCTCGCTGCCTGTTCGAGGAACTGGATTCCTGTGATAGCTTGCCTGCTCATAAATGAACCTCCTGGTTAATAGTGTATAGCTGCAAACTCTGTTTATGTACTTTCAAATTAGTCAGAGGCTGTCATCAAGCAAGGTTTTGTACAGTTGCATGGTCATGCTATACAACAAAACAGATTGTGATTATAGGGTATGGTCTAGCATTCAACTATTGCAAAGAACCATGGAACCCAAAATATAAAGCAATATTTCACCATAAAAACATGCCAGTTTCTGGAAAGAATGTAAATTTTCTCAGATGGAAAAAAAATGAGGAAACCAAAAGAAGCCATGTGATTGGCATTCACTTCCACATCTTGATGAAGACTTTGCAAAACATTCTTCTGGGGGTTTTTGTTTGAGGTTTTTTTTAGTTGTGGTTGGTTTTGGCAGTGGTTGGTTGGGTGGTTGGTTGGTTGGTTGATTTTATATGTGTAGTGTGGTCTTTCATCAGCATTTTTCACTTTTGAAAGAATGGTGATTGGGGGTTTCAAAACCCAATGTTGTCATGCAATTCTTGAGCTTGACAAGATTCCTGAAGCTCTTAAAAACCTTTTTGTTCTAGGGGGCTATACCTTAGTGCTGCAGGGCAGGAAAGCTAACTTTGTCAAATGTCACTTCAGAAGCACAAAAGGCTGGAAAGATTCTTCAGTGAGACTGACCCAAATCTTGTTAATGTATTTATTTACCACATGCCTCTGCTTTCTGTGTTAAAATAAAAAAAGTGCATTATTTTTTCACATCTTATATCATATTATAGAAAATTTTATATTGCCTGCCCTTGACCTGTAGGATCAATGAGAGCCATAAGCTCATCCTGAAAAGTGTCATGCAACCCAGTTGAAATGAAGACTATCTGGGTTATAAAAACAAATCAAGCAAAAGCATTTTCGGGTTTTTCTGTCTTCAACACAGGTTAGCTAAACAATCAGCAAAGAGCAAAAATGCATAAATTAGATTTGCTCATTGATACCAAGAATCATCAGGTTTGATTTGATAGATTTTTGAGACTGCAATCTACTGAAATAGAATGAAAATTCAATGATCATTATTCTTTGTGACAGACATGTGAGCCTTCTAGTGGAATGGAGCTGAAGGGACCTCCTCAGTCTGGTTTCCTCAGTTGCACACCAGAGAGCTCATATACCTCCCTTTCTTAAATGAACAAGCTGACGATGTTTTGCATTAATGTTTTGCCAGTCCCTTATGATCCCAGGAAGAAAGGCACTCAAGGCCCTAGAAGTTAGCATTCAAAATGCTATTTATTAGAACTAGCACTACAAAGAATGGCAGAAGAGCACAGGGAATCTTGCATCCCTGTAGATCCTGGGAGCCCTGAGTTGGCATTGTCAAACAGGTCTTCAGTCAGTAGGTAACCTATCTATAAAGCGTCACCCCATTTTTGTCATCCAAGTTATTATAGGATTTTCTTGTAAAGAGACAGCTAAGTGCATTATTCCTACTATCAAACAGAAAGGACATTAGCACTAAAACTTCCTTCTGCACTGTTGGTGCAGCCACCAAGTGGGAGCTGCCTGCAGGCTTCTCAGTGACACCAAGCTGTCTGTGTCTGTCCAGCTTCTGAGGGGTATGTGCAGCTCCACACAGGCTGGAGACCACCCTGCTCATGGGCCCCTGGTGCCTACTTGGTGTCACTTGTGTGTGAATCACCAACTTCTCTACATGCAACAGTCCCCCATCCAGGACCTTGCACTGTTGTATAACTACTCAAGCTGAAATCCACTTTTTGCTCTGCAGGAAAATTGTTCCATGTTTGTTTGGTTTTTGGTTTATTTTTCACAAGATTCTGTGTTTTCCGTTATATATTTTTTGGCTTCATTACTTTTTCTTTTCTTTGGGCTTTTTTCCTCATATCAGTTTTCTCTGAGCTGATGATTCATCAAGGAAACACATTCTAGATAGGGTCCCATCTGTGCTGTGGCCATTGACAATACCATTTTCATTTGTAATCTCTGCAGGAATACATTTACTGATGCATGCAAAAATGCCATCTTCATTTCATGTGGCTTCATCTTACCAGTGTTTGTGGTCTTGCTGTGATTGACTAATACGTCCATTACACTTCTTCCCTGATGTATATCTAGGGATATTCTGGCAGGGAATTTGCTGCTTTTCAGTGCAAGCCTTCAATAGTGGAAGCAAAGCAAGACAAAGAAAATTGAAGTTATCTTTTCCCATCAATTCTGTATCATGAGCTCTAATCCTAAAGTGGAAGTTCTTTGAAGTTTGAGGCTGTGCCTTTGCGTTTTAAATGTAATTCAATTTCTTGTACTTTACTCATGCAGATTGTCCTTCCTCTGTAATACTGTGTCCCTCAGAGGTTTCATTAGTATTAGTACCAAGATCAATTGTGAAATTACAACATCTGTAAAACTAATTATTGGGAATCTCTCAAATATCCAATTTTTAAAAATCCTTTTGCAGTAAAACCAAGTGTAAATTATACATTAAAAATATAATTTTATAGTGATTTTTTTTTTTACAAGTGCTATATTGAGCATATTGACATATGCTGTATTTCCTATAACTGGAATATTCTGGAATAGCCTACCTTTGGTGAACCTACCTTGCATATTTTACTATAACTTTCAAAATTTTTCCTTTTGAAGGACAAACATTTTGAAGGACTCCAAAACTTGGTTAGTGTGTATTTTTAAGAATAGGTGAGCAAGTAGTAATAACATTACAGTCAGAACATCAGAGATAACATCATGGCTTAATTTTATCAGGTTTAGATTTTTATGCTTACCATCTTGGGTGGGATTTGTAATGCAATCTGTGAGTTGGTGCCATGGCAGAAAAAGTGCTGCAAGAGCTTAAGATGACTATTCTATAACCAGTTTGGTTTCTTTATGCTTAAATTACACAAGGGTAAATGTTACTCTAAATGAAGGTCACAGAAGTCCTGTGATCTGTCCCGTGTGTCCTTTCATTCTAGAATATTAGAAGGATCTCTGTTTATATCCAGATCCAAACTTGAATTTAAGAATCTCTTTTCTTTCTAAATTGTGGCTTTTACAGTCTTTCCCCAAAGTAACTTTGGGGGTCCATCAGAATTCTGCCAACATTATTGTCACCGATTTCATTTCAATTTAAAAAGTCCTTAAATGCATTATGCCACAGTATCTGCTTTTATATATGTTTGTTAAACAACTTCTCTGGGGGGAAAATGCTTAATATGCTACATGTGAATTACTCTTAGAGCTAGCAGCTGTCTTTAAAGGGCAGAAAAGAAGGGCAAAAAAGCCCTGAAAGACGACTTACAACCAATCACTTAACACATGCACACATGAAACCATCATGTTCCATAGAGCTGCTGGGGAAAAATGTATAGCTGGCACAATTACCTGAGGACTTAACAACAGCACAGGGCCCTCTGACCTGACAAACCCCACTTTTCTAATCTACATCTTTCTTTGGGTCTCTCTGGCTGTAGCTCCTTCTGTTATTTCTCTGAGAAAAAAAATCCATCTCTTCAAAATTCCATTAAAAAAAAAAAAACAAAACAAAACATCTTCGTGAAGTTTTACTTTTCCTTCAATAGGAAAGAAAAACGTGTTCTGGTTGATTTAAATTTTGTGTCACCTGGCCACATGTGATTGTTTGCCTGGGTATCTTCCTTCTGGAAAAGATTCCTTAGCAGGAGACATAATGTTGCTATATGCTGTCAAACCTTACATCATATGCTGAGTAGTTTGCTGGTTGTTTCTAATGCTTTGTAAAAAATAAAAGATTTTTGTCAGTAGATTTATGCTTTTTTGAGAAAACACAGGGTAACATGTTATGTTGTTTTCACATAGCAGCTATGTTGCCAAATTGCTCTGAGGCCAGGTTTGGATAGCAAAATTTAAAATATATGCTCACAGCTATGTATTGAACAGCTGTTGCATGGTTTCAGTCATAACAAATGGGGAGCCCAATACTGTAATACAAAAATGCATCATATCAAATAACAGAAAAAAAAAAGTATTTTAAAATGTATGCAAGTTCAGGCAGCATAAACAGTCTATTAATTGGAATTTTCTTGTTGCACTCATATTGTACATATGGGAATTATGTAGTATTCTCTTTTGAGGTTTTCAAATTAGAGTTTTGAGACATCTTTCAGAGTTATGTTCAGATCTTTCCTTTGACCTTTGTTATATTAAATTTCCGCTCATATCTTAGAGCAGTGAAGAACATGCACCCATTCAGTTGCAGTAAGTAATTTGGTTCTTGGAAACCACATCACCTCTTTCCTGCCCAGACACATGTCAGCTTCGAGCAAGAGCCCAATGCAATGGCTTAGGATACTTTTCCTTCTGTCACAATAAACTCTGGGCATTATTCCAGTAAATCAGAAATAGAGCTAGTAATGTCAGTGTTCAGATTATGTCATTAAACAGTGTATGAGCAGGAAGAGAAGAGAGACTACAGATTGCAGAAAAACAAGGACCATTAATCACAGAGTCCCTTGTCTACTGAAGCGCAACAAATGAGAACAGCTGGTCTCCAATAAGTCTACATGATTTTAATTGATGGAAGCTGTTAAGGAAAAAAGCATGCATACAAAGAAAAAGCATACATATGTAAAATTATTTTTTCTCTGAAGTCAATTTCAGTATTTCAGCCTTATTGTGATTTTAGTTTGTCATTAAAAATAACTTGATTGATCTTGATGTAAAATTTGGTTTAAACTTATTTTAGTAAGAATGTATGATAAACACAGATTTGTGTATGTTGCAGCTAGCAGAGGATGGAATACTAACATATCTTTAGTTTACTTTTCTAGCACCTCTATGAAGTCAAGCTGTTAAACAAAAGACAAGTTTCAACCTTTCATCTTTGAGCTAGGTCTCAATTTACTTTTTTGGAACTATGAGATTAGAAACCAAACACTGCATTTTTGATTTATGTATTCAGTGTTGGGTGAAGGGATGAGAGAAACACTACCCTTAGGTGTTTGGGTTTTTTTAATGCAGATTCTACAAAATCAATGAAATAAATACATCAAAAACTTTCTTTTTTGAGAACATCATCATCCTGTTCCAGACTTTGTTATTTGGCTTTCTTTCATTGCTAGGAAACTTAGTGGCTCTCACTGTGCTCTGTATTACCCATCACTGTCACTGTTGGGTATTACAGCACCATTTTTACTTAACCATCAAAGAAATTTATGAAGGACAAGTGAAGTATTACAAATATGAAATAGTGATTTCACAAGCCAGTAGACAAGAGAAAAATCATGTACATTGTCTTTCCCATGAAGATGAGAGCAGGAGTCTGTTTTCCAACCCTGTTTCATTAATTTGCTCACCTCACTGATTTTGTGGAACTTTTATTCTCTTTTTTGTTGTGTAATGACCTTGAGTCAGCATCAGAAACAAATTAGAAGTCAATGAAAAGTATGCTGGTTTCTTCCAGCATCTTTTTCTATTTAAGGAAGCACATTTCCATGTAATTTCCTTATCTCTTTCTCTTGGGACCAAATGTTCATGTTACACCTGTGTAATATGTTTGATCCATGGCATTGCTGTTGTGTAACACTAAAGATCTAGGCAAGGAGAAAGTGTCACTGTCACTGTCAGTGATCCTTCTCCTACAGTTAAGATACTCCAATGAATTTGCAGTCAAAACCATAAAAGGGAGTTAACACAAAAGCATGTCTTGTTGCTGTGCATTTGCCCCAGAGGAAGGAAGGTAATTTCCTGTCATTCTGAAAATGAAACAAATTATCCATAGCACAGGCTACAAAAGTTGTACATCCCCTTGCATACTGAGATTCAAGAGTGACTTACTCTAAGTTGTTCTTGGGCTCCAGTAATGCCCATAATTTGCTGCAGTGTTACTGAGATAGCCTTGGAGTTATTGAGGGTAGGAATTTCAGTGTCTGTATCTTATAGGAAGTTGTAGTGCAGCTGTCTTTGTATATGTGTTATGGCATGCTGGACAGGCTGGGGTGATCTTCTGTGGAGTTGTAAATAAAAGAAAGAAAAGAAAGAAATAATACTGGGAAAAACCAAAGGTCTTGTGGCATGCTGTATTCTTTGGCTGTCCTTATAAAGAGTTCATGATAACCTAATAAGATTTTATCTAAATACATAAATTAAATCTTTATTCAAGGGAGATCTCTGGGTGTACTAATTTAATCAAATGGAAAGCATCTAAAATATTTCTGTACATGCTTTTTCTGATTTGTTCTAGGTTCTTTTAACTGCTTGTAAATAATTTATGTTGACACCCATTACAAATGTTCATGTAGTTGCTACACTGATGTTTTTTGCAGTTGACATAAGCATTTCTTAAAAACGAGTATTTTTTAAATGCTGTAAGCTATTAACTACAGTTGTTATTGCAAAGTTATTTGACATACTAAGCTCACAAGTCAAGAATGGGCCTAACTTCAGGCTTTTAGGGTTATTTCCCCTGTCCAGAAGGTTTACACAGGAATTTCTGTCTTTTTAAGAAACAGAGGAACAGCCTAATTTTATTCTCTTTTTTTTTTTTAACAGAAAATAAGGGAAACAAGAAACAGACTATACTATGAATAGTGCTTTACCTTGAACTTTGTATTTTTGTTTTTAGCTCTTCAAAGGATTAATGATCAGTCCCAATTTCTAAAAAACAGAATGTACCAATTGATCCAATGAAAAAAAAAGGGACAAAACCAAAATATCTTGAGAAAGAAATCATTTTCCAGCTGCATTTCTTAAAATGTAAAGGGTTTTTTTTGTTTGTTTGTTTCTTGGGTTTTTTTTTTTGTTGGTTTTTTTTTTTTGCTTCTTGTGTTCCTGTTTCTTATTCTTGTAAGCTTCTTATGTATAATATTTCAGGTAGGGAACACCATGAAAAATGTTTGTATCTTAAACACTTTGAAAGCAGCAGTGGATCACCAGCCCAATGATATACCTAAATAATTTGATAGAAAATAGCTGCATAAACTTTTTTGCTTTGTCAAAATAAATATTTTTGTTAGCTATCTCAGCACTATTTAAGCCCATTGGCCTTAAATGAAACTCTAAATTGAAAATGTTTTCTTAACATTACTTCTACATAGAATTTGCAGAAATTGAAGTGTGGGTGGGAGAGAGGAGGATGTCTTAATTATATGTAGGATGTTCACAAATAGCTAGAAGTATACTTTGCTTAGGATAATTTGTATTGAAATTATAGATTAGAGGTGGAATCCTGATTTGTTTACCTCAGCATTTGTAGAGAATCTCCTGTCACTGAAATTCTTTAAATCAAGAGGTATCTTATAGTAATTTGTTCTAGCTCAAGTGGGAGTTAATTTGAAGAAATCAGATTAAATCAGAATTAAACAGACGAGAGGAATCTCAGAGGTTCATTTCTTACATTCCAATCCACAAATTAAATTTTTGCTGTTGTACAAGCAGCAGTGACTGTGATGAATACTTGTATCTAAGCCAGTATAAAACAAAGACAAATAAAACTGCTTTCTGGACTGACTGGGTAAGATGAACAGTCTGAGATACCAAACTTGAAAAGAACATTGGGAAGCAGAAGTCTAGAAGGTAACTGTTGCCACTGCCTTGACTCCATTTTTCATTCACGTTTCTTTGTAAGGAACGTGTATGAGATTGCCTCATGTAAAGCAATTAATTTTACTGTCTTTCTTTAAAAAGTCAGCCAGTTAGCAATTCAAAGTATTTCCAGTGCTCTTACATCGGCCCTACAGACTTCGCATACTCTTCAAGTAAGTTAAAATGAGAGTTGAAGTTAAACATTGGAACTCATAATAATGGAATTCATCTTGTGTTTCTGCCTTCCTAGGGCTTCCTAGTCTATAACAACACCCCCTGTAGCAGAGGAAATGTTGTTATTACTATGCACAGACCCAGTTCACATCTATCTGGGGAACTGCACAACCATCTGCTGAAAACACATCACATCATGTGGATGGCAGACTGCAAGAATTGCTGCTATTGTACATGTTTTTTTACATGTCTTACAGTGCTGATGAGTTATATATAGAGCAGGAAGAAGATTAAAGACTTCCAGAGGCAAAATAGCTCATAATTTACATCTTTTGCTAGATCTGCTGGAAACAACTCTTTTCTTTTATTGTCAGTAGCTTTAACCTATGCTTCTGTTTAGGCACTTCAGGTCAGCTACAAATTGCTTTGCCTGAATATCTGTCCAGATCTTCCTGTGTCCATATTGTTACTTAAAGCAATAATCTCAGCTTGAATATCCTCTACTAAACTGGTGGAAACGTAACCTTACACGAAATTTCTCACAGTACTGGCTAGCCAGAAGCTACCTCAATCCACTTTCAACCACTGGAGAAGGAGGGGGCACTCGCTGAGTCTGGTGTACTTTGTTTTTTATTACTTTTGTTCAATTTACCAGAAGATTAAGGAAGTATGAGGGAAGAAAATAAATTGTCTGGAAATAATTTGTGCTTGCTGATGGAGGGAGAATAGGACTGATACAAAGTCATGAAGCCCCCTCAGCAGGTGTAGTTTTTTTGTTGGGAGTGAAGAAATCCTGCAGAAGTCAAGAAGGAAGGGAAGGGCTTATGCAGTGGTTTTCCCCTGTTGTGAATATCCTTTGAAGGATGCACTGGCCATAGATTCCTCTCTAGAGGAATCCTTTCCAAGAGCTGCCTTGAAAAGGACCTGACATAACATCAGACACTCACTGGAGAATACCAGGGATGCTGCCCAGTCTATCAGGTGGCAGTGCCAAGAGAACAGGTCTTGGGAATGACCAGCAGAAGGAAATAGCATAAATTAGTTGAAAGTACTGAAAGCACCAGAGGATGCTGGAGAAAATCCCTGGAGTCAGGAAAAAAGCCATAATCGCTGCAGTGAAAAGATAGACTTCTGATAGCTATAACCATCTTAAGAAGGTGATCAACTTTCTCAGCAGCTGAATTTGTCTATGCTGGGGCAATTCACTGTAAATTGAATGCAAGAGAGTGGCAGTCCCTTAGGAGTCACTGAGAGCAGAAGGCTGGGCCAGGACCATGGCTGATGTGTCCTGCAGCTACTGGGCTTGCTTCCTGCCAGCAGCTCATGTTCCCAAGTTAGTGCTCCTTCATGTTTTATCTCCCTCTTTTCCTGTAAATTTGTGAGATTTCCATATTTCCTGAGAACCTGGACTCTGTAGTTTCTTTTGGTAGTATTCTGAAAGGGAGTTCAAGCTAATGTTTTTTTTTTCTGTAGGAACTTGTAGAAACTCAACTCTGACAGTCAGTGCTGGGCCTAAGGAACACACAGTTTCTATGCTTGTTCATATTTAAGATTATCTGTATAAAGGGAAAAGGCATAGTGTAAATTTAATTACAGTTTTAATGTCTGTGAATGCATGACTAAATAATTAAATTGGAATAACTGTTTCTCATTTTGACAAAAATGCAATTTTCTCTCCATCCTTCACCAGGTCTCCCTGCTCACTACCAGCAATAGTGTTCCAGGAAACTTGTCATGATAAAAATAGCAAAACAAAAATAACAAAGCAGAGGCAGAAAGAAGTGTCCTCGAAATTATCTTTTCTTTTTCTTAGAGGAATACAATCAACATAATAAAGACGATTTTAAGTAATCGGAGAGTTTTTTGTAATACTTTAGACGTTACAGCATTTTGAAGCATTTTAACATTGTAGTATTCTACTAATATGCAGTGAGTTTTTGGCCATGGTTGTAAGACACTAGAGTGCTGAGATTTTCTGAAAAATATACCTTTTCAAGATTTGCTAGTCAGAATATATTCCTTTCAAAAATAAAGTTCAATGTTCTGAAGAGAGACAGACAATGCCTCTTTCAGCTATTCCATTTTATCTCTTTTATCACTTACATAATTTATGTAAATAATATATTTAATTACTTACATAAGGTATGTTTTTAGGACCTTAGCAAAGTAGTTTTCCTTGCTAAATTCTGATTTAAGTGTTTCAATTAGTATGTCTTGATTTTTAAAAAATTTCTATGTCCTACAGGATAGTCTATATCCTGTTTTGTCATTTGGAAGAAATTATGAAATGTTTCAGAGTGTTCTGGAAGAATAGGAACACCTTTTTTGGTATCAATTCATCAATGTTTTGCTATTTCTTATAATGATCAATAAGATTCATGTTGTGGTTTGCTGCTAAGAATGTACAATGTCCACATTTCTGGCTGACTTTCTGTTAATTGATCAACATTGAGAAAATCCTCAAGTTTCCATTTAATTTTGTTGCATGTTATCTCAATCAGATTGACAATCTGCTTAAACTTTGTCAGAAGCACTTCATACGGACATAATTCAGTACAACCCCTAACTTCTTAAGAAGAAAAATAGCCTTTCTTTCTTTCTGGCTTATTGACTCGTTTTTGTAATGGCATGAAAAGACATCTTAATTTGCTTGTGGGATATATGACTAATAGAGTCATATAATAGAATACCTTTCATCCCGAATGAAAACTACAATATGAGACTTCATTGTTTTCTCTTGAAGAAATCATTATGTAATTTCAGTACTTACTGAGATGGAAGATGTTCATTAAATCCTGAGTCTTGCTTCAAAGCTTCCAAGCCTCAAAGTCAAGTTAATATTTTCTGTAGAAGTGCAAAGCCTATAACATATAAAGCAGTTTGAATTTAATTTACATAATGCAAAATAAAATTACTTCAGAGAAGTGCAGAGTTTTAGGAGAATAAGAAAATCATATGGCTTTGTTTGGTGAAGCCTAGCAATATATTGTATTAAAATTGTATTAAAATCCCCATGCTCTAATAGGTTTGTAACATACCTGGATTGTCTTTAAGGGAGTACCATTTTCTTATAAGCTCACATATTGTAAATGGTTTCATAATGACATTTATACATTTCCTAATTTGGCATTTCATAATTTTTAATAACAGTTTGGGTAAACAATAAAGACTCATAGGGTAGTTTTCATTGTGAAAGAAACAACATGCAGGATACTTTCTTACCTGGCTGTCCCATAAATTTGGCAGAACAAAATGAAATTATTTAAGAGGAAGTAGTTGGGCTTAAGAAAACAGGCACAGCTGTGGTGCTTTTGTTTATCCTTTAGTAATACCTAATTTCTTTTGGTCCTTCACCTTGTGCATGCAGGCTTAGTAGTGACTGGTGCCTGGGATTTCAGATAGGCCAGCAAGATATTAAGTCTAGTAACTTTTGGCCTAACTACTTATTAGTGGTTACTACCTTGGTCTGATTTTTCTCTTGCTGCAGGACCTTTTTCTTAAAGCATTAAGTTCTTGAAATTTTAAACCTAAGGCAGACAAATGGAGGATGTGCAATATCTGGGAATGCAGACACCCACTTTGTCTGTTGGTTGTTGTGGCAGTGTGTCCTAGAGATTATGATGTGGAGGCAAATCTCAAAAAGCATGAAAAGCAGCCCAAAGCAGCCTCAAACAGTGTGTGAGGTGATGTTGAAACTTTATTCATAATCAAGACATTGAATTCATTCTTGCACATGGGAGATCAAGTTTTCTGCAATACCCTGTAGTGGCTTGTGCTTGGATTTAACAGAGGATTGAAAAATAGCATTGTTCTAGGTGGACTTGAAGCTGCTTAGTCTGATGGCACTCCTGCAAGAATTTGGAGTAGCAACATTCAGCTCAAGTAGGGCTCACTTTAGGACTTAGGATTTTTTTTTTGTCAGTGACTAGTCAGCTATTATTTTCAACACTTTCAAGTGAAAATTATCTTGTCTTCCTGTAATTTTACAGTTTACGGCAAACAAGTGTCGGGTGATCTTCAACATGAAGTAATTAAGCTAGGGAAGTGATTAAGCTAAATATTAGGGAAGTTTTTTATGGGCTGGGACCTAACGAAACACCCATATGCTTTGCAATGCAAGGAAGAAGAGTAGAGAAACCGGGATGCAAGAAATTAAACATCAACAAGCAAAAAAAATGGACTAAATGTGAATTTAATCAGAAGTGAAGGAAATGGTGGACTAGAAGAGAGCAAAAGAAAGAGAATTGTTTAGTTTAAAGAAAAAGAATTGGGAAAGATGTGAAAAACAACTTTACATTTCAAACTATAAAGCCAAAAGGGCAAATGGTTCCTTGCACCTGTTATGAGCAGAAGAATAAAGCTCATAGCTTGAACTCCATCAAGGATTATGTAGGTGGCATATACCTTCTGAAGTTGTTTCTCTTGGATCTTTGTTGGTCTGACTGCACCCACAGTATCAGTATTATGTTGCTGCTTGAAGGCATTTTCAGTTATGTCTTCTAAAATAGCTCCCATTCTCAAAACAATTATCTTGAAAGAGCTGGTGCTCTTTCCACTAAAGGCTCCAGAATTATTGCCAAAATTAGACAACTGATGGTAAAATTTAGCTCTGTACAGCTGGACAGAGCAAAGGCTATCTCATATTTAGGTCTCACATTAATCAACAAAACAAGATTTCTGTGAAGGGTGAGCCTTTTTCCAGGTTCCATGATTCCACAGTAATTTTCTCCATAAATTACAAATGTGAAGACTCCATATTTCAACTGTATTCAATCCAGTGTGATGCATAAGTACAAAAAAAAAAAGTAATTTTCCTCACTTGAATGAATCTAGCATTAAATGTACTGATAGTTTATTAGATACTTGGAAAACTACAGAACTATGCAAATACTGAGTATAATCTATTTGGAACCTTTTTGTTTGTTGAGAGTACTTTACAGGGAACCATTACATAAAGAATATTTAATTTGTATTGTTAAAAAATTCCTTAAAGATTGGCAAATGCTCTACTCAGAGGACTTGACTGAGAGCCAAATTACTGGAAGATTGCCAACACCACTCTCACTCCTTTATAATAAATTCAGAAAAATTGCTGTACCATAAGAATGAAATTTTTTAATTTGCATGGTTTTAAATACTGCATGTACTTTTGTGGTGGTAGAAGGTGCTAAGGAAAAAAAAATCAAGTTTGTATATAAAAGCCAGAAATAGCCTGTTTGTGAAACTGAGTGATAAATATAATAACATACGATATACCAAGCAAAATACCTGGTTATTTTTGTCAAAATTTACAAGTCTGTACCATAAGCTTAGATTAAGCTTCAGTCTCTGTAGGTAGCATGCATTCACTTACATTTTAGTAGCAAATGTTTTCTCATCTCTTATAGATTTAGTTTTGTTTTAGTGTATGTAATATCTATATAATATAAAAGTAGCCTGAATCTACTAATTTGTCATCTGTGATAACTTTTATGTATTATCATGAGAAATTGTCATGACATCTTTCCAAGCTAATGTAGCACTTTTTCATCACCTTGTAATGAGTGTAGGGTTCAGTGTGTCTGTGGTAGCTCAGTTTTGATAAATGCTCTTATCTAAGGCCCTGCTCTTCTAGATGGCAAATAAATGAATGTTTTCTTGTGTGAATTATGGTATTATATTTGTGTTGTGCAAAACATGAATCCCACTGATGTCCACAAAACTCTTTTTGACTGGATAATCTGCTTATTCTGAGAAAGGATATAAGAAAGCCTTCCTTGAGAGTCTTGAATACTATCAAAATACAATTTACATACTCATGGAGATAGACAACCTTAGTTCAGTGCTCAGGTGATGCTTCTCTTTTGTCCTGCCCTTAATATCAGCAGGCAGGATGGCCCTGTTTTGTTGCATGTTCTCTTTTATTATTTTCCTGGAGATGACCCCCAGAACCTGCACATTCTTCAGAATGCCTTCTGGGCAGGCTTTTCTCAAGTTATAAAATGGAAAGAATAATTCTTTCACCCTCAAAAGTTTTAAAAAATATTGTTAATGTGGTATTCAGTCAATTTTATTTTGTTTTTTGCCTTTTTTTTTTTTCTTTTCCAGGATTACTTACTGCCATCTACCTTTCCAGAGTAAATGGCTTTATGTTGGAACAGAGAGAGGAAATACACACATTGTAAATATTGAGTCCTTCATTCTTTCTGGATATGTTATCATGTGGAACAAGGCAATAGAACTGTAAGTGCAGATTTATTTTTTTTTTTATTCGTATGTGTGGCATTTTCATAGCTGTCTTAAATTTACTTTTTAAGAATTATTTGGTTTTTCAAACATTACCAGATCTTTTGAAGCCTTTAATTTCAGTGAATGCATTTGCAGTATTAACTGTTTTCTACAGGACATTAGGAATTAGATTTATATTGGAGACCATGTAATTACATTTCATATAAAAGAAAAAAAAAGTTGTAATGTTTAACTATGAAGTTCCATGAAATACAGAAAGTCTTTAATCACTAAAATTCATATTTTGCTATTTTAATGAGGAAAGTTTGATCACTGTGTCTCCATCCTGTGAAGAGAATAATGGAGGGTATTTGTCCTAAGATTCTATAGAGAACTTTTCTTCATTGAACTGTGGAATCATTTAGATGAGAAGGGACAGGAGGAGGTCTCTAGACCAAGCCTCCTGCTCAACACAGTGAGAATTTGAAGGTTAATTCAAACAGATCAAAACATGTTGAAGTGATGGGAAAGATAATGAGTGCCTATTAAAAGCTAAGCAAGGTGCCTGTGTTGTGAGTATGAAATGGAAAGAGACATACAAAAATCTGGGATACATCTATGCTTCCTGCAAGGAAAAGCCTTGACAGAAATGAAAAACTCTTTCTCTGCTGGTTCCTCTGTGAAGTTCCAGCAAAAGGAACTTCTGAGGGAAAGCACAAAGTACTTCTTGCAGTTTTTGAGACGTTTGCTTAATGTTGTGAGGGACCAGTAACCTCTGGTAGTAAACTGAAATATACTGATTTCAGTGAACCAAAAGAACAGTAGCAAAGAACAGGGTTACAGACCTGCAGTGTAACCCCAGTTCTCAAAAATTCAATCCTTTCTTTTCTCTCTATTATTATAATAGTAATCACTCTGTCCCCCAGATTGAATTGATGCTTCATTTCCTTTCTCCCTCTCAGCCCTCACCAAACTTCATAGGCACATTTGTAAAAATCTAGATTTACCTTCAAAAGATATAAACCCAAGGATTCAAATAGTAATCAGGATTCAGTCTGCTGGTAAATCTTTCGTCCAGTTCTCAATTTTGGAATGTTTGGTTGTTCTGCTCCTGTGGGACTGCTTGGCTCTGTTTAATAGTTTTGGCTGCAAGAAAAGTAATTCTGGAAAACATGGTTTCCACCACAGTATGATCATTTTGATGAGTTTTTCAGGTGGAAAGTATACTCATTGTTTTCTGTTTCTCACTTTGTTTTGGTGATATTGATATATTGGAGGGCTTTTTGAATCCTGTATTTTAGAATGTCCATATTTAGTACATTGAGTGGATAACATCTTTAAGTTTTTGGGAACCACATGTTTTCATTTTTTGAGCACTTGTAATTATTTTTCCTTCAGAAGTTAGGATGTTTCTATTCTGTAGGGAAATAGATCCAAAGGGTTTTATGGACTGGAAGCCTTCCACCAAGTTTCACTTTCTAATTATTTCAAAATTCTTCTGGATAAATGTTTTTCAATTATTTCAGTGGCCACAACATTTTTCATGGAAGTAGAGTACAATGATGCCTCTCTTTCTATGTAGAAAATATGGGCTGCTTTCTAACAAGCTTCACAATTGATTTGTTGACATAGGCTAGATGCTGTGCAATATGGTCCCTCTCTAGAACCTTCAATGAAGGATAGTTAGGAAGCCCCTCCTAACTATCTTCTTTGTATTTCCTATGCAGGAAAATATCTATATTTTCCAAATTTTCTCTTTCCATAAGTTGTAAAAGGTAATGACAGCACAATAAAGATAGACTGTTACACCTCAAGTACTTGGAGGTGCTGCATGGTTACCAAAATAGGTTGTTCCTCTAAACAGCAAGTTTGCCATGTACTGTTTTGTTGAGGTGAGCACAGGTATTCATTCATTACTGCTTCTAGTTCTACCAATCTTACAAGGATAAATTGATCCATGTAAGCAGTGTGCTTCTCTACAGCTCCATCCTTTCCATCCAACCTTATCATGTAGTCCTTGATATGGAGTGGAGGAAGTTGCTCTTGTAAATGTTTTGCAGGTGGACAGGGGATCCTGTGTGTCTCCAGATTAGTTTCTCTGTACTGGAGGAAGAGGCTGGTGGGAATAATCATGATGTTTGCCACAGCAGCCACTTGTATAAATGCTATAGTCCCTCTGAAGTTGAAACTGGGTGACTCAGTAAAGTAATTGGAACACTCTCTGGTAATAAACGGATGTCTCTTCCAGTACTGTTGCTTTCCTGCATGTAAAATTGAATGTAGATTAGCTTTTAAAGGAAATGTTATTACCTTTAAATGTTCTTCATGTGGATGAGGTTATGATTATAGACATTTCCTTTAGAATAGTACTGAGAAAAATGTTTGAGAGAACAGTTTTATTTCAGGCCATGGATATGCTCTGATTTGATTATATTTTTAATCTCCACATTATTTTCTCATAATTTTTGCATATTTTTCACATTTTAATATTATAGAATCATAAAATAATTCATGTTGTAAGGCTTCTCTAGAATTTTCAAGACCAACTTCCTGCTTACAGTAAAATCCGGTTGATTGTGGGATGTATAGGTTCACAGAGTCTGTTGATGTTAGGTGCTTTCAAAGACGACAAAAAATAGGAAAATATATATATGCAAAATTCAGGAAAATCTTCAACCTTACCATGAACAATGTAAGGGGCAATGATGTTCATAACATTATGTTAAATTCTGAGTTAATGATAACATTTCAGAATGAGAGGTTAGCTTGAGGATGTTAATATTCTCTATAAAGCTTGGAAGGAAAGGGATTACCTTTTATGGAATCATATGTCTTTCAATTTATTGGCAAAAAAAGACCAGTAAAAGCCCTTGCTTTGCTGCTCTATTCAACTCCTCAGCTTAGATGGAGGATTTATAAATAAAATTTTAAGTGTGTCAAGCTTGTGTATCATCTGCTCTAACAAGCCTGAAGGAGTTCATCCCTCTTCATGCAATTCTCATCCAGTTGCTAAAACTGAAAGTCTACCAACATAACTTCTCTTTATTTTAATTGCCCCCTCTTACTTTTCACTGATTTATATCTACGTTTAATGAAAACTCCATGTAACACTCACCCTCAGAAGCAATCAAATATTTTGAGTCAGTGAGGCCTATCAAATGTCTGCAATAGTTTTTTTGTAACAGTGATTCTGTTGCCATGAAAGACTGGGGTGAAACGGCTTGATAGATTGAAGACTTGAAGGGGAAACAGGTTTAGATGCAACATTTTTAGACTTTGCATATGATGCAAGAAATTTGATCACCTTGTCCTGCACAGCTACTTTTACTTACAAAGTTGGCATTTAGTGCAGAGGTTTTTTTTCATTATTTTCTTGTCTATTTTTGTATCTACAAGATCTGTAGAACACTATTTTGTTTGGGTGTTTGTGGTTTTATGCCCTGTTCAGAAACATCTAGTGGAGATACATGTCAAAAAGATGATTGCAATACATATTCTATCATAAGTGACTATTATATAAGATTCTGTCATAAGTTACTATAATAAGACTATTGTCTTCTCTTAGGAGAGAACATTCATTGAGCTTAAACAGAATCTAGTGTTAGATAGAAATTAAGGCCTGAACAGCTAATAATGCAAAGGAAACAGATTTTTTTTTTTGTCTTTTCTTTTTTCTTTCTTTTTTTGATTATTTTCAGAACTAAGTCATAACCAATTCTGGAAGTTACAGGAAAAATTTCCTGCTTAAATTATGTACACTGTCTGTGTCTCAGTGGATCTGTCCTTGAACAGAACTGAGAAAAAACACACACATATGAGTACCAATTCTTGTCTCAGCCATTTCTATCATCTCATACATCATCAATACTTCAGGCCACACCAAAGCAATCTTCTCAGCTAAGAATGAATAAATCCAAACTTTTTCACTTGTCATTTCTCTGTCATGTAGCAGAAATAGTCTTTTGCCAGAGGGGTTTGAGGCTCATGATACTGTTTGGTTTTCTACTCTCTAATAAGCAAACAGTTTATCTCTTTTCCTTCCAAATGTTTGGAAACAGCTTTGGAAGAGAAAAATAGTCAATCAGCCCAGCATGTCTCCATTTACTCCAACTACAATGAGATCAATTTTCACAGCATGATCATACATTTGGGAAAGTCATCTAGTGTTGCAAAGGAGAAGAAGGTCTTTATATGTGTCCTCTGAACTCCAAATATGAAAAATCTGTATTGTAAGCACCCAGTAAGATTCCAGTGTTTTAACACCCCACTATCTAATGAATAAATCACTGAAACTTGCCAAAATTTATGGGATTTGAAGGATCAAAGAACTGGACAGACTGGAACTCAATTATGACAGAGCCATAACCTGGTATCTCATTTCTTAGCCCGTTGTTTGCTCATCCCCATTTCCTAAAACGGAAACTCAGAGTCAGTAGATCCACAGCAGTGAAGGAAAGCAGTACAAAGGAGGAGAAGTAACAGTCTAGAAGAATCTGCTACCCTCTCTGTGTGCAGACCCAAATGGAGATAGTTCTTAATATAAAGAAAGCACTATTTTCAAGGCTTCCTTTTTCTGGACATTTAAGAAAATACGTCGAAGACTCAGAGTTGCATCTTGAGGTTGAACTGATTCTTGCTTACTCCAACTCCCAGCTTTGATCCATATCATATTAATAGTGTGTCTAACTTATTAATTCTCTTAAATTTCTCTATGGCTCTACCAATGAAAATAAGGTCTTAAATTCCCTGCAGCACTGCACCTTTATGGAAGGCAGAACTGTGGATGATGTCTGACTTCTGACACTGAAGAAGTATTTGTCTATGCACGTGTTTTTTCCAGCACTGCCACATTCAGTCAACTTCAACTTCATAATAATGAATATGGATGTTTTCTTTCTTTTCCCCCTCTCCTAACTGCTTCTCTCACTTTCTAACATCAGATTTTTATCCTTCTCAGAAATCATTACAATACTTCTCCAATTGTGCAGGCTATTTTTTATTTCAAAAGGAAAATGGTTTTGATTTGATTCTATTTTGTCATAGTGTACTTTTACCTGCATTAAAGATTGTCTTGGTATATGAAGTGCTTATGACAGTATTTAAGTCATTTGATTTCTTAGAGTGCATAAAATATTCCAGCATGATTGAGGAGTACATCATCTATGTGTTTTACACATTTTGCTGGGTCCAGGTTGTAACATTGCTGAAGACTTCTTTTTGAGCTTTCTAATTTTAGGATAAAATAATCAAATAAAAGCTTCCACCCTTACAAGTCTTTTGAAGACTGTTTTATAGTGACTGCTGTCTTAATTTCAGTCCAGTTCTTCTGAGTAAGAGACATGTCTTACAGCATAACCACTCTCTCATTTCCCCAAATGAATATACACCAAATAAATTAATTCCTGCTGCTGTCAGGAACAACTTCTGATGAAGTGCAAAACAACTCAAAGTATCAATGTCTTCTTAGCAAATGCCTAGTTTTAGTTCTTCACAGCTGTCATGGGAATCTTTGGTTCCAATTTTCAATTCTGCAGTCTGTTTTTTTTGTGCTTAAAGGTCAAGGAAGACTATGAAATGTTGAAAAGCTCTGTATCATTAGCTCATACTTTTTTCTTGCTGTGTTGAAGTTACCTTTCATTTCAGAAATTTTTTACTGCAAATAATTGCTGATAGTTTTTAGACTTGACTTTCTTTTTTTCTTTTTTTCTTTCTGCTGAGTATTGACTTGGATTTGTGTTTTATCTTTTTTGTGTCTTTTCAGAGCTTTTATTTTCTCTGTCATTCTCATGTACTCTGACTGCTATTTGGAAATGAAAAATTTCCTGCTCAACTATTTCAGTTACACCTTATTTTCACCTGCTGATTCTTCTTTATTTTTCCCTTTATCAGGGAATAGGATCTAGTTAGTTTTTATGCAGCTCCCCAAAGCCATCTTGGAGGAATGCCTATACACAAGTATCTGTCATCAACAGTAGAGTGCTTTATTCACAATGGCTTCAAATCTGGTTGGTTTTCCAGCACCTCTTTCTTCTTTCCAGGATCTGTTGGATCTCTGCTTTTGCATTTAATATAATTCAATGGCAGGGTTTTTTTCTTCGTAGGCAATTCCACAATGAGAGTGCCTGACTCTCCAACCTTCTTGACAACTTTACTGTAATAGCAATGAGGGGAAACAGAACATTTTATGTATACAAAAACAACTGGAGGCAAAATGGAGTTTGTGTGTAGACATTTCCCCATGCAGTATAATTTACTGTATGAAAGCAGTAATTACTGTGTCTGTAGCTCTGATTGTGTTTCATGGGTTCTATAAAATAATGTTAATGATATAATATAGTTAACTAAATAATTGCTTTGTTTAATCTTGCGTGTAGTGCAGTCATGATGTCTACCCTCAAGAGAAATTGGCTGTACAGCCTTGCTCTTCTTTTACAAGCAACATTTCCCTAGGGCTCCAAAAGATATTGTTATTTCTATTTATACATACCTTCCTTGAGGAGACAAGGAGATGCAAGAAGTGAGGCACTGATCAGCCTTTGGCAGACAGTTCCTGGTCTTAGTGTGGCACAAAGGACAAGGTTTGTGTTCCTCGCCACAGCCCTGTGCCCAAAGGGAGATAACATCACTTCAGAGAAACAAACCAGAGAAGATTTATTGTGTCACTCCTTCTGTATCCAGCCATCGGGCAAGCTCAGAGCAATAAGCAAAAGCTCTTGCAGAATTGAGGAAGTTGCAATGCTTTCACACACAGCAATGCTTTCTTCCTTGCTCCGCCTGAACTGGGATTATTTTGTGTCACTTCATCCTCCCACAAACATCTCCCCCAAGAAGGGACTGTGCATGTTCATCCAAAACTGAACACCAGATTTTATGCTTGCTGTATCTTGTGAATATTCCTCCTTATGTAGTCCAAAGAGGAATCAGTTTTGACACAAATACTTTACTTGCTGTGTATAAAAAAATCAATGTTTCTGGGACTGCCAGGTATAGGCTCTACACTTCCAAAAAGCTTCAGGAACATCTGTTGTCACCTGTGTGTGATCTTGTCTGTGATGGCACCTTAGATATATAGAACTATTTGAAAAGGATCCTTTCTGCTTTCCTCACAGAAGCCATGTTTTGACTGCCAAACTTAATAGACTCTCTACTTACTCTTACCTATGTATAAACAAAACTGGCCTCTCTTAAGCGATCAAGGAAATTGTGGAGTTTGGATCCTGGCCGGCTGGGAAACCTCCACCCAGCTGCTCTCTCACTCCGCATCCATAACAGGACAGGGAAAGAAAATAAGATTGAAAAGTTCATGAATAAAGGGAAAATCACTTACCAGCTACTGTCAGTGGGGAAACCAGACTTGACTTGGAAAAAATTGATTTAATTTATTGCCAGTTAAAATAGAGTAGAATGGTGAGAAACAAAGACAAAAACTAAAGCTCCTTCCCCCTGAATCCTTATTTTTCCTAGACCAATGATGTATGTGTGAAAACTAAAGAATGGTTTGTTGAGTCTTTTGATGGAGTGGCATACCTGACAGTCTTAAATGTAATAGAAGTGAAAGAAAAAGGAAGAAGCCAGAGCAAGGCAGGTGTTATACAAAACAATAAATTATTAAAATAACAAGAAGTAAGGTAATATGAATGCTAAGAATACACTTATGTCAAATATAGAGGAAAAACAATGGGGGAAAATAAAATCTCATACATTTAGTGTACAGACTGCTGTGTTTGATATCAACTTTAATGATAGTGTATATAAAGCTGTTATTTAACAAAACTAAAGAAGTAACTAGATGCATAATAATTAAATTACAATATTCGTAAAAGAAACAAAAAGTGCCTAAGAAAAAAAAAAAAACCCAAACCCTACAATATTAATACAGTGCAGTAAATTCCAGGATCCCCCAACTACAATGAATTCAAGAGGGAAATCGAGGAGATTGGAAAATGTATTGTATTAGTGAAAGGTTCCCCTTTCAGCTGAGGTTTTAGCATGGAAATTTGAAGCTACACCCTGCCAGAATATAAGATAAAAATAAGACTGGTAGTAAAAGACAGGGGTTTTATACCGTTTACAGAGGAACAATGAGCTTGTGTGACTATGAAAGTATACTTAGCCTAAAGAGTAGAGGACAGCTCATGTAAGAACTTGCTTCTACCCAAAGAGAAATTGATACATTCTTTGGTAAGCAATGGCATATGTATCCTTCAAAGAAACTGATTGCACAGATTTATCTAAACTGTTCCTGACTTTTAAAATTAGTACGTACAAAGAGCTGACTAAATGGAATCAATCTTTACCTTAGAAAGACAGTGTGCTTTCTTCCTTTCTCCCTCCATTTGTCATGATTTTGCCAATATTCCTGGTCATGTACCAAGACTGGAATGGGCAAGCATCCGACCGTGCATCCTGGTTTGTCAGCCTCCATGTGCTTCTGCTACTACTTTGTTTGTCCCCAGCTTTCTGGGAAAACATACCTGATGTTTGCTTGCCTCTGCTCTCTCTTATGTCATCTGTCTGTGGTTCTTATCTGGCTAAAAAGTGAAAATTTTTATTCTGTGTCTTCTCTTCTTGTTTTTTAGCTCTTGTTTTCCTTCCTCCTTTGCCCATCACTGCATAGGCAGCTTATACTCCGAACAGACCTAGTTCTTTCTATGAAAATATTCTGATCAGTCCAGACAGGTGAATCTATGTCAGAAACAACACTTGAAACAGCCAAGAATGTCCCAAACTATCACATGCACTTCCTCAGGACAGATGTACAAGATGTGTGTAGGTCTGAGCACTGCTTACAAACAACCTCATCTTGCCCCCCAGTTCGCTGTCACTGCCTACCTACCCTGCCTGCTCCAAGGTCTGGTGTTGTGCAAATGATATTTTTATTTCAATACAGGTTACTCAGAAACATCTCAGCCCAGAGGGTCCCCTCTAGTGAGTTGGCTTGTATAGCAATGAGAGCCAGGCCTGCTATCTGTGTCTCTGTAGAAATGGTTTTGTTCCAGGTCTCAGGACAAACAGGTGCTTGCTGCTGGCACCATGAAAGACAGTCTGTATAAAATGTCACTGTATAAACTTACTGTCCTCTACTTTCCTGCTAATCTCATTTCTGTGATGGGATATGCTGCAAAATGCTCTTGAAGAATCCTTGCTGGTCAAGACCTCATGTAGGAGAATAATATGCTGCATGTTCAGGATGTCTGGAGTAATTTTTCATTGTCCTCATCTCAGAAATAAGTATCAGACTAGATATTTGCCTCTCTGCTTTGACCCAGCTTTGGTGCATGACAAAATAGTTAAAATATTTAAAACATAATGTGGGCAAAGTTTAGAGGCCAGAGAAGAGTATGCATGCTTTTAAGAGTGTTGGAGCATACTGTTCTGGGAAGGAGGAGCCTATGAAGCCATGGATCAGTCCACAGTGTTTTAATGTTTGTGTTGTCTGAGAATTTCTGTGACCACTCTCAGTCTTGATTTGGAGTCTGACCTGTGGAACAGAGACCAGTTTTGCTACAGTGCAGTAGTCAGTCGAAGGAAGAGGCCATTATTTTAGAAAAATGCTTTGAGTAGTTTGGCTGGAGAAACTTGTTTTGGTTTGTTTCTGTAGTTCTCTTGCAGATTGTTTTAAAACTTGGAGCCTAGGTCATTTTACATATGGTTTCCAGAGAAATTCTTCACTTTATGGACTCTGCCAGTTTATGGTATATTTTTTTTTTCCTGATGACCTTTGGTGAACCAAGACCAGTCATGCAAGTTCAGATCTTAAGCTGAACTCCAAGGGACATGTACTCTTACCTCAGAACCTAGATGGGAGAAAGGTCCTCCTCTGTGCAGGCATTCAGTGTTGACTGGTGCTTGTCTTCTTGCTCTTTATGACTGCCAGGGCCTGAAGGTCAGGTCAAAAAAGATGATAGATGAAAAATCTCCATCTGTCAAATCAGTTTCCTATGATTTGCATTTTCTGTCAGGTGCTGGACATTAAAAACTCAATACTAAGTTGCATATGATGCAGTTGATACATGTTGCAAAAAGGGAGGCGATGTCAAGGATAGTAATTAATTTCTATTTAGGTTTACAAAGACTCATAGGATGGGTGTTGTGGCTAAGGAGCCCTACTGAACACGCATTGTGGGTGTAACTGTGTAAGTTGGTCTGAAGATGAGATAAGGCTGTCCAGATCATACAGAGGCAAGTTGCTCCATTTCTTGAAACCCTGCTGCAGTAATGGTTAAACACTCCCTGACAGGGCAGTGTAGGTGAGGTTACTGAAACCCTTTCTTTAGTGACATTGGAACTTGGTGAGTCATGATATCAGTATCTGAAATTAATCCATGAAGACTTTGTAGATCCTTGGCAAATTGGCCTTCAAATGGAACAACTAAGGAGAGAGAGTCAGAAGGAGATGGAGTAGAGAATAAAAAAGGCAAAAAAGCTGTAAGAATGAGAGAGGGGGGAAATTACTCTAATAGGAAGAACAGTGAGATTAAAAAAAGAAATGAAGGAAGGATTCACTAAGAATAGAGTATCTTTGCCTTTAATGGCAAAAAGGAAATAGAGGAGAATGTTAAAAGATACCTATAACTTTACCTTACCCTGTTAGGCTTTTTACAATTATTTTTAAACCGTTGGAGGTACGTTAGCACCTTAGAAGCTCTTCTTACAACAAAAAAGAGTCACGGATTTTAATTGCTTTTTGTCTTGCAGATCCACCAAGACTCACCCTGGCCCAGTTGTACATTTAAGTGACAGCCCAAGAGATGAAGGAAAAGTGAGTACAGCCAATGGTATAAAATTTTGCAGCATTTCATAGCCTTTATTTGCCTTGCTACTCTTTCCTTTTGCTCACTCACTGATTTTATTATCTGCTTTCTTTCAAAGTTTGCAAGTCACTTTATTTTACTGTTCTTAAGGAAAAACGATCTTTGTACAAATTTAATGAGTAAACATTTGTGATGCAGACAACATACTGTACTTTGAAATGTATAGCCATCTAAATTGTTCCTGTTTACGAAAGCTTGACTTCGTATAAGTAAGGTTTGACTAAAAACTGTATCATGACTTCAGTACTTGGATAATACACGCTTATGAAGGCATTATAGTAAATTTTAATAAGATAGGAAATCTTTTCTTATATAAGGATTATCATGATAATAACCCAGGTTTGGAACTTGCTGCTGTTTGCAATTCTCAACTCTGTACACTATCCACAAGTGGAAACCAAACATATAGTTAGAGCATTAGGGTTGTTACTGATACCACCAGGAGGCAGAATCAGAGTTGGCTTTATTTGTATGGCAGCTTTTCAAAGATGAAGTATGGTTGACAGAATTCTGGTTCTACTGCAGCTTGCTTTTTTTTTTTTTTTTTTTTTTTTTTTTTTTTTTTTTAATGTATTGCTACTGATATTTGAGCATTTTGCCTGTATGGAAAGGGTATTTATCTCTCTCATTGGTTTTTATCATTTTTAGTAATTGCATTTCAGTATGTATTTATAAAGTACTGCATCTTCCAAGTGGTGTATCTGTTTGACAGCATGCCTCACATAACAGCAAATAGTTGTTAGAAACTAGCAGCAGTTTAAATCTCTGATACTGATATGGGGGATATTATGCTGAAATTATGGGTACCTAGAAAAGCTCTGATGGCTACATCTGATTTTCATTTGCATCACTTGTCCTTGGACTTACCCATATTGCGAGGTGAGCTACGCACAAACAGTGCACTTGTGAACCAACCCTGCCACAAATTTGATGGCATCTCTAAGCCTTTCTGGAAGAATCACAGTAGGTCAAGCAATTTAGAATACTATCAAATAAAGTAATTAAACATATTGAAGTGTAGTGTTGCAGCCTCAAACAAGAAGCCATCAAGAAATGCGGTTTAATTATCTCTGGCAAAATATCTGGTGAGAATAAAGGTTTATTGATGAGACATCATTCTTGTTTGCTGGCCACAAGAGGAGCTGCTGCTGAGCTACTTAAAGCACATAGTGTAGGAAAAAAGGGTATTAAAAAAAAAAAAAAAGGTCTTGTCAGTGAAGGCTTTTTATAGGAATGCCATGCACTGTGTATAAACAGAAACCTAAAAATATTTTTCAGCAGAAAGGGCGATGAAAAGGGCCCAGGCAAGAGAGTTAAGAGAACTGGCTTGGGAATACAACTGCTTGTTGCTGAGAGGGCACATAGGAGACATCTGGGCACTGATGAAGTACTAGCATTCAAAGAACAACAGCAAACTCAGACAAATGCCTATGAAAAACAAACATTGAAAATTTATGAGGCGAAGTAGTAGAAAATGTGAGGTATATTAAAATCATCTCAATGCATCTTTTTATATCATTGCTAGTTTGAGAGTGGTGTAAAGAATGAATTGGTACTAACAAAATACTTACAGTTTTGTAGAATGTAGAATTGATGGTGTTTACAGGAAGATATCAATAAAAGGTACACAGATCCAAGAGAAGATCCAAGCATTAAATCAATAGACAATTCTAAATTTAAAAAAATCAACAGTGGACAAATAAATTAAACTACACTTTTCAACTTAGTCTCATTAAACTTTAGTTAAAGAATGCAGAATAAATCAATCATTATTCAGAGAGAGGAAAAAATGGAGAAAAAAGCGGCTCCTCAGACTTTTACTGTTCAACATGGTCATATATAGCTTAGAAAATAGAGTAAACAATGATGTCACCTGGTTTGCTGGACTTTAGGAGGCTGAGAAACTCAGCAGTAAAATGGCAGGTTCAATACTGTCTTTTAAAGTATATTCAGTGTAAATGATGACAAGTGATACATGTAGGGCAAAATATTTCTGACTTTACATATAAAACAATGGGTGTGAGCTGATGATTCCTGTTTGGTTTCAAGAGCTTTGAGTGATGATTAATAGTTCAGTGGAAATGTCACTCAGCTCAATGCTCAGTAGTGAACAATAAAGAAAATCAAAATTAGGCATTATGCAGAGAAGAATAGAGAACAAAACAAAGCTATTAAAGAAATGCGTTGTTGACCTGCCTGCTGATTACTGAGTATAATACTTGTCCCTCTGTGTCTAAAATGAACATAATGCTAAAAGAAATTCAGAGAAGGGACTGGGTTTTCTATATGAGAGGCAACTCAGTGAGACAGGAAAATTCACTATGGAAAAGATTTGACTGTGATTCAAAGTTTGAAAATCACAGTTGATATTAAGAGGATGGAAACAGCTCAGTGTCTTTCAATACAAAAACTAAAAGGATACCAAATAAAACTGTCTGGTCAGATTCCAAAGAAGCCAATTAAGTACTTCTTCAAAGGTGCAATGGGTAGAATCTAGGAAACTTTTTCCAAATGCTATTGTGTGTGCTGAAAATGTACTGATCACAAGAAAGACTAGAAAAGTTAACACAAAAGAAATCCATGTGAGGTTAACTGATGAGATTTGCTGAATTCTCCTAAAAGGTTCTTAAAGATGAGGTTAAACAGAGTCATGTTTAGTTGAGGAAGTGGTTATACTTGAATGAGAAAATAACTTGGACAGAGAGAATATGTGAGAGTGTTACCAATATTTGTATTCTTCCCATATTATTTGGTATTTGCTCTTGGCCTATACAGTACAAGATACTGTCATAGCTAGACTTTTATTTAATTTAGCAGAGTTATTCTTAGATAAAAAAGCTGTTTGATGATAGTGACACATACTTTGCTAATCTCCACAGCTCAAAGCTAACCAAAGACAAACAAAAAGTATTGGTGGCAGAAGTCAGACTCCACACATCACATCATGATAGGCAGCAGATAGAAGTGTTTGCATATATTTCAGAAATTAAATAGTAGGTACAAACCAGTCATAATCATTACTCAAAATGCAGATGTTCCTTTACTCTACAAGAGTACTACTCTACAAGTACTTTGTCAAGAGTCCAGTGGTATAGCCTTCTCTGGGATTGTTTACATACCTGGGACTGAAGTAAGTAAGTAAGTATTTCTCCTATGAACACTGAGTGTTTTAGAGTCCTAAAACATAGTCGGGCCTTTCAAAATCTAGGATAATCATAAGAGCTCTATTTTAAAGCCAGGGAAGTTTATGCACTGGCAGTAATTCACCTTTTTCATTAAGATCCTTTGAATTCCTAAAAGTTCCAGTTTATTTCATGGACTGGTGATGGGGATCCTTGTGCCAAAAGAGTGAATGCAACTCAAGACAACTTCTGCCATTCAGAACTTTTCCAGAGTGGCCTCCAGGCAAACTACCCAGGCAGGCTTTGGAGACAAGTCTCTTTTATGAATCTAAAAAGCTATGGCTGGAAGACAAACATCAAAGAGAATTTAGGCATTTAATGTGTCACTGAAGAACAATTCGGGGACCAAGTGATTAAGTTCATGAAATATAACTGTGTCTGCCAAATCAATTAATAAGTGTACATTAGGGACAGACTGGAGTGCACAGACATTTATAAGTGGCAGATCTGTTGCAAACATGATTTTTCTTGCTGACAAAGGAAAAGACATTAACTGCAATGATCTGCAGTTTCCCAGCAAACAGAGAAGGCTTAATAGGAAAAGGTTTAATGTTATTTACAATTAGCTGGTGGGCTAAACTTCCTATCTCTGAGTCTGAGTTCTGAGATCTAATAATACCTAAAACAACAAGCCTGTTTGGCAGGCTTGTTTGTTTGGGATTTTTTCTCCAGCTGTTTTGTGTTACCAGGACAAGTGAGAGGCTTACTGTCATGTACCAGAATGTAATTAGTTGACTGTAAAAAAGAAATTTCCTCCCATCATCAAAAGCATATGATGAAGAATGATTTAAGTCAAAATGTAAAACAACTCCACTAAACAAGGAGGATCTTGCCAGGACTTCTCCCTCCAAATACTGTCCAATGTTCTGCTTTTTTTGTAGCCTAAGTGTGAGTAAGTGCCACAAAAGGCAAGATAAATCTTTGGAGTTTTTTCCATCCTTGACTCTTTTTATGGATACTGCTTTACTTTTTCTGGGTTTTCCTCTCCAACTGCATTTATGGATATTTTGCTTTTTACTTTTATTACAGAAATAGAGCTTGTCTTATAGATCTCCCAAGTGGTCATTATGACTGAGAGGAGTGGGAATGTTTCAGTTTCCTATGGTTCAGACAGGTCAGAATCCAGAGCATCCCAAATTTCCTGGCAATGAGACTAATCCCATTCAGCCAAGCTGGAATTGTGACTTCAGTGCTGTACCCCAGTGTTAGTACTAAAGCAGCATGACTACGGTCTGAACAAAAAGAGAGATTCCTGGCTATGCAGCAAAACTCTTTGCTTTTCAATTTCTTCCCTGAAATCACACTATATAACTTGCAATTCTTTAGTGCAGTTGTGCATTAAACATTTCAGCAATAGTTCAGGCGAAATGCAGCCTCTAATAAAAGGTATTTAACCTTTTAGTAATTACCTGGAGCATGATGTCTTTGCAAAAGAGAGGGGTAAAAATCAAAAGAGAAGCCTGCTTCCCCAGGGAAGAAAGGCTTATTAAGAAACAGGGCCACATACTACATGCTTTTAAATTCCTTCACTTTTCTGAATATATTTGTACAAAAGCTGAGGTGAAAAGAATATTGGTAGATACAAACTGAACGTGACTGTTTTGGTACCCAGCTGTAATGCACATGTGCAAGTGCTTGTTGTGATGACAGTAAGACGGGCACTCAGACTCCATAGATTACTAAAATACTATTTGTCGGAGTGAATACAAAAAGGAGGGTGGGAACCCCAAGCTGTGTAGGATTGGATGAACCTCCAATAAGGGCATGGCACCATCCTCTGTGAAGAGGCTCTTGCCAGCATTTTGGTCTTTGGAGAGCCCAAAAGATTTTTTTTTTTTTTTTTTTTAAGTGCCATATCTATTCCTACTGTCAAACAAAAGGGTGTTGACATGAGACATACATTAAGATAAAGGCACAAAGGTGCTTTCCTTACCTTTATCAAGTGGGAGAGGCCTACAAGGTCCTTTATAATGAGCAGCTAAGTTTACCCTGTGGCCAAGAAATATGTGCAGCACAATGCAGGCCTGGAAGCCAAGTGCTGTGTGCAGCACAACACAGCACAGACCTGCACCTACTCAAGTGTACTGCTGTGAGCATCACTAACTCCTGGATATACAAATAACTTCCATTTGGGATTGCTATACCAACAGTGCAAGCAGCTGCAGTAATACCCTCCTTTGTTCATTCTCTCAATGGCAGCCTATTATCCCAGAATACCATATGGCATCCTGACACAGGAGCTATCCAGTTAGCTGCATGCTTCCTGACTCTGACACAAAAATCCCATGTGGAGCCATCCAGAGAAAAAAGGCTAAATATTCTGGAATTTTTCCAGACAGTTTGAATTTTTTTCAGGAGAATGATTCTTCAGGAGCATAAGTAGTTATTGTTTATATTCAGGTATTAAATATATTAACTATAAATTGTTTCCAGATTAGCTAGAAGATTCCACAAAAGGAATATTCTCCTGTCAAGAAAAAGAACCAAATTCAGTAGATCTGAGAGTATTCCCAGGCTCTTTTGTAGCAGTATTGATGTATCACTTATATTTAACTTGGAAAGAAAGTGATGTTTTGTTTAGCAGCCCAGACAAATTTCATTTTTAGGACTCATGCAAGCTACTAAAGTGAGTGATAGCAAAGATGGTGTTAAAGTTTCTCCAACTAAGAGATTATCTTGTCATTATTCTTCACAAATTCTTTATATAGATACTGTAAATCCTTGCCTGCATTCTGTGATATGTCTGTTTACAGATGATGAATAACTGCAATTATCATTGCCAGTTGTATGAAATATTCTATCACAGAAATGTCAGTCTGCCAGTTTAGCCATTTTCTGTCTTCATGTCCAGAACAGATTCTTAAGAAGACAGATTCTGTGGGAAACAGTTTCCAGGACACCTAAATAAGCTAGACATCATATTGTCCATAAGATTTGAAATGTGTTCAAATGAAGAGTAACTCTACAGTACCAAATCAATATTTCACTTCTTTTGAGTGCAGACAAGAAGAAATTATTTTTGTTCATTCTTATTTTTCTCCTGACTATTGTTTTTCTTCTCTTTCATCTTTTCAGAACTCTTTGCTAATATTTCTCTTGTGTGCATGATGATATGAAGTCCCAGTTCTATAAGAAGTAAAAATTGACATCAGTTAATTTATTTTTAATTACTAGGAAAGCAAGCAATTTATTCTCTGCTGGAGGAGTTCTTCAGAATGTTCTAATGCAATAGCAAATATAAATAAAAGGAATATAAGTAACTGAATCAAAGTTTAATCTGGTGACTCTCTTGGTTTGAAGTTATTTAGGTGGTATTTTAGGTGTCAAACAGTTTTTTCTCCAGCAAGGTGCAGGGAATGTAAGAGCTGGTAGGAACATGCTACAATCTTTGGTTTTCAGCAGATATGCAATTAAGAAGACTGTACAGTTGCATAATCATCCAGGTGGAAAAAAGGTGTATAAAGCCTTTTTTTTCCCATGTCAGATCTTAAATTTGCCAGCAATGTGAAGTAATTTATACTGAAAGATAATTTGAAAGAAGGTATTATGTGTAATACCTTGTATAATGTGTAATGTGCAAATTACAATCTTGCACATCACTTTGTTTTTTCTTTTTATATTACTCAATACTTATATGTACCTTTTGAATCAGAAAATGTAACTGTGTTTTTTGTCCCTGCTCCAGCTGTTGATAGGCTATGAAAATGGGACCATCGTGTTCTGGGACCTGCGATCTAAAAGAGCTGATCTGAGAGCTTATTATGATGAGGTAAGCAATTTCCATTAACTCAGCAAAGCCATTATTCAGCAGTTTGCCATATGTCTTACCAAGCAGGTGGATTTTTATCTAAAAGCACTGCTGGTTCTGGAAGTACTGTCTGTGCTATGCTTTTGGGCAAATTACTTACAATAGAAATCAAAGTCTGAAATCTCTAGTTCTGATGCTTTAGGCTCTCATGAGTGTACTGTGACACAGAATGTCCTTCCCTTGATCCTGACAAGTTCATCAACTTCTCTGTGGGGATGCTCAGTTGAACAGAGTCTAGCAATGAGCTGACCTGAGATATAGCTACAATAGCAATTACATTATAATCTCTACTGGGTATATCTAGAACATTCATTATATTGGAAGACAAATTGCCTTGTACAGCTGTTGATATTGCCTAGTACTTAAGATCTGATTAAACAGTTTTCAAAATTATATTGTCATAGTTATCACACAGTTGTCTCTTGTCATTTGTAAGCAGCCATTGTTAACCATACAGTTCTTGTATCAATAATCAAGCTGCTTGAGAAATAGATATACTCCTAGTTATTATGGTTTTAGCACTATCCCTAGGAAAAAAATATTCTTTGTTCTGCCAATCCTCTAAAGTTCACCACAGATGAACATGAATGCAACTACAGCTGAAGATAGAAAAGGACATTTTCTTTAAAGTGATCCTAGCAGTAATTGGTTTCCTGTAGTTCTCTTTCCTTCTTCATCTTGTCACTTTGCTATGTATGAGTGTATACACATTTATTTCCCCTCTAAAAAGCAATCTGAATACATGTGGATCCTTCACTCTTTCAGACCTGCTGTCAGAGACACATTAAAGCTACTCTGAGCTTCAAGTTAAGTTTCTGAGCATCAACATAGCAAATGTTTCAAAGGACAAGTTTGATCAGGCCAGCACTTAAGCCTCAAGACTTACCCACTGAATTGTCTCTCAGTGACAGTCTGCTTGTGCAAACACTTGTGAAATTGCACCCCTTCTGTTAATTAAGGCTGAACAACTTCTTCCTTTTACAGGTCTCCTCAGGAAGGGTGGAGGTGGGGATGCCTGTTCATTCACTGTCCTCTCTTGTACTCAGAATGAAACTACATGAAGCAGGATCTTCTTAATGCTGATCTGATTCCCCTTTTCTTTTTTTCTTCGTTTTGAGACAGAGTGGGTGGATGTTGAAAATTCCTCATACAATTTAGAATTTAGTTGTTCCACATTTTTCAATACTGTTCTCAGGAACTTCTTTTTGCCTTTTAATCAGTCCCATGGTTTCCTCCTTGGTGGTTATTTACTGTGTCATTACTCCACTTTGTTCCACTTGTGCTAGCTTCCTATATACGGAAATAATTGCAATATTCTTATTTTGTTTTTTAAAAGGACTGTGTGACTAACCATTTTACTTTATTCCCGACTTTCAGGCTCCATGTTCATAATGTTCCAGACCTGCTAGAATTCCTTAGGGAAGCCACAACCCTTAGGGAGCCACTAAAAAGGGTTACTTTTTAAATCCTGGGTTACATAGGTTTTGTGAGTCAAAAATTACCAGTTTGGCATGTGCTACTTGGTATTTAGCAGCAAGACAAATTGTCAAGCCTAAGCCTCATCTTATGGGTTGGCCACAAAAGATCACAGTTCAGAAGTCATTGTTCCTGCTCCCCTTCACCGTGCTATCTGGACTGATGGAATGCCTCTGTGCCCCACGATGTCTGACCAATCTCTCAGTATTTTTCTGGGACTGGGCCAGAACAGTTCCTGTTGCAGGGTATCTGTGAAGTCTCAGATAAATTCCTGTAAGTGTTCTGTATCTTGGTTAAGTACCAAAGTGCCTCTTTGTATGAGTTCTGATTTAAATTAATTCACCCTCACTTTTCTTACTATCATCACGATTTTCATCTTCTCAATGGTGATATGCATGAGACATTGAGGCCCTTCCAATCAATGCCTCCTACACAATGCCTTCTATAAAATGCTTTCCTTACAAACTCTTTTATAATTTCCTGCAAAAGTTTATTTCCATCAATTGGTATTGAGGTTCTCAAGTTGTTACTGATAGTCGGCAAACCCAAACTCCAGCCATCTTCTTATGCAGGCTTTAGAAGTTTGTGTCAAACCCCATTCAGAGCTGTCTGAAGAAGTTGTCATCTTTCACTAGAACACATCCCCAAAACAAAGATGTAGAGCTCTCAGAGGCATTTGCCAAATGACAGCTCCCTACCTTTGTCTAGCACCATGCCACTATGGAAATATCCAATTGCATGTGGCTCTTGCTGTAATAGTCCTGCAGTACTACGAACACAATTTTTTAGCATTCAAACATTAAGATGAGACAAGCATTGCTCATGTCCAAAATGACATGAGCAATGGTACTAAAAGACCCTCTGTGGAGAAGATTTGTGGTTGGAAGGAACTGAAATGGTGTTTGGCATTGCTTAATCTTAGTATATGGTGAATGTGAGAGAAGATGGAATGTGTATGCAACCACTGTGGGTATTGCAAAAGGAGAAACATAGCTAATCTGGAGTGAGATGCTTTTATGTCAATACACTGTGTGAACGTTCACATGACCCACACACCATGAGGAACTCCTGTTCTAAGCAAATAACTTCTCCTTTTGTGTGTGGATGCTAAAGAAGGGGGTCTGAATGCTTGACATAATCTAGCAGAGAGAAAATTAGGGATTTGTTCAGGACCATCTTTCAGAATTACTCGTGACTTGCAGCTGATACTTCCAAAAGCATTTCTGTTTTTCTTGCCCATTTTGTGGCAAGGTCTAACAGGTCAGTTTGAGTTGCTGCTATGCCAGCTGTCTGTGCCAGGATCATCCCACCTCAGCTCCCCTCCACAGGAGATTGGTGCTGGCAGGTGGTACCTGGTCACAGAGAGGCAGTTTAACAAGCAGCTTGGTGTGTTTTTTAGCTAGTTATTTGCTCCTGCTCAGACACAGTTAGTGATTGTTACCATGTGAAATGTTTCTAAGGGTGACAACACATCAAAACCAGATTCAAATTTGGCAGGATAGCAAGCATGAATGAGCTCATGTCAGAATTAATTTGCATGAAGATAGACATGCTTTCAGTGTAAGTGAAGCAGTGCTCCCCACAGAACTAAGGTTATTCTACCCGAGGGCAACAACACTGGACTCTGCATGAACCATCTTTCTGTGTTTTCTCTTGTTTCTTCAGCTATAGTTTGGTTCCTTCTCGTTATTTAAGAGGAATTGTGTACCAATTCCCTCTCCGAAAGGCAGAAGTTTGGGCAATACCCATTATGTCACCACAAAAATAAATATATAGAGTTCAATTTTTTTCAGCTCTGTTTTTTTGTGTCCTTTTTGGCACAACTGTTTTAGTAGTGTGTTAATCAAACATTCATATAGAAGGTATGTAGGATTCCTGTTAAAACACCTGGGTCATCTTAATGCAAACTCATTTGTGGCTCTGCTGTCCAGCCCCAGGAGCTGAGTAAAGCTTTGGTAAAGGGTCGTGGCCCTTCAGTTGATTTCTTCTGATACTCTCTCCAGACCATGAGCTGTAACCAACCATAACAATCAATATAATGATTAGAAGAGGAAAACCAACAGGGAGTTTTAAATAGCGACCAGTAGCACTTAAACAAAATTAATATGAACAGCTGCAATGCCTGCTTATGAATATCCAGCCATGATGTTTTCATTTGAATAAATCAGATAAATGTCTATATGCAGTTTTAAGTGCATGCAAGGCCTTAGCATTTCCTAGGTTGAAAAAAAAAACCCTGGAAATTTATTAAGCTGCATTCAAAAATCTCTCAAAAAATTCAAAGATCTCTTTTGTTTACAGTTACATAAAATTATATTGTGTTTTTTGATATTTAGCAGTGAAGGGAAGGGACTTGGATTCTGGGAAAAATTCTGTGAGTTTGTGCTTCTGTGAGGAGTGTGTGAGGAACAGTGGTATAGAATGAATGTTTTGTCAGAATATGTTTTTTGTTAGTTTCCAGCACATACTAGTGAAATTAAAGGACTTATGCCATTATCCTTTCCTATAGTTTGATGTAACAATGGATATTTTCAGTCAGTTCCACTAATTATGCACAAAATACTAAGAATGGTATATGTAACATTAATCATGTGGTACTTGTATGCACAAAGGAGTGTAATATTCCTCTTCTCTGATGCATTATCTATTCCGAAACTATCTTACATCGTTGTTTTGGTAATTTTCTATATAGGTGAAACAGCCCTGGACTTTTTAGTATTTTGGTTTTGACATTAAACATTCCAGATTTCTGTGGACTTACTCTGCAACTTAAGTATGTGAGAGTACATGTGGAAATTATCTAAGAACTGTGTTTTTCTTCCTCTGGGGAAGACTATGTGTGTTGTATGTTACCTGTAAAGATTTTAACACAAAATTACCTCTAAACTTACCAGATTAACTATTTCTAAGGAAAGCTATCAGACATATTACAACTGCATTAATGGCCCTTGTTCTTACACTTTTACCTTAATACCCTTTTCCTTCAATTTTGGCCTGATTCAATACAGGCTTTCTCACATTTCTGTGTTACATTAGCCTTTATGATGAAATGTGGATTACAGCCATCTGTGGCTAACAAGTAATGGTAATAGACTTCAGACAAACAGGAACCATCCAACTGTTGATATGTCATTAGAACAATATAATCTGAAGTCATACGTGAAACCATCATTATTGTGAACACTGTATTCCATTCCAGTCTCAAGTTCTTCTTTCTTTTCTGTAGGCTATTCATTCTGTTGCTTGGCATCATGAAGGGAAGCAGTTCATGTGTAGTCACTCTGATGGCAGCTTGACCCTATGGAATCTGAAAAGCCCCAACAGACCATTCCAGACCACAATTCCACACGGTAATTCTGATAGTTTAAATGTGTAACTAAGAAGAAATGCAGTCTTCTCAAAGATGCTTGCTAATATGTATGTTTCTTTAATTTTTCCTCGTAGCCCAGATGTTGCTTCTTGCATAAATATTTTTATCTGCAGAGTAGCTGCAAATTATTGTAAAATCAGTAACTTAGATCAAACCTTTTATTGTAATTGGGGTCATAAATACCTCTTTCTGATTTATATTACTCTAATGTCTTATCCAATTCCTTTTAAGAGTCTACTGCTGGTCTGTGAGACTCTCAGGCTCTTTCTTTCTTTTATAGTTTGTATTTTATGTGCAATTTTCATAACAAATTAATGTGTTTTGTACAAGGTAGTGTGGTGTTTGTCATGGGAATGGTACAAGGCTTCCCAAAGAACTGCAATGAAGAATTTAAAGGACCCATAGTAAGAGATGGCTTTATGTGTAGGACTTTACATAAAATTGCTTCCTACAAATTAGGTTTAAAAGTACTGACACCATTGCAAATGTATACATTTACATTTACTTTACTGAGAAATCTGACTGGGTAGAGAAGGAGGAAGGAGAAGAAGTCAAGACGAAAGTAGCCCCAAAAGGATTTAGCATTTTCTTAATTTAGTTCTGGTTTATCATTTTTAGTCATAGAATTCTACAATGTCAGAAGGGAACTCTCAGCCAGTCAGATGGCTAGATCAAAACAGGCCTGATTTGATGAGTAAACACAGGACATTGGGCACTTGAACACTTCCAGCAAAATATTGCACAACCTCTTTGGGCAATATCTTTTGGTATTTAATGACCTATGTGGCACAAATATTGTTGTTAATATCTAACCAGAATTTTCCATACCACAACTTATGTCCTTTATCTTCCATCACAGCACTGTTTACCTCTGAGAAAAGTCTTTATCCATCTAAACTGTATCCTCCAGTCAGACTGTTGTCAAAAGCCAACATAGGCTTTCCAAAGCAAGAAGCTCAAAATTTCTATTTTTCCAGTTTGCAAGTGACTTTTCTCTGATTGGAAAAAAGTACTGAGACATAATTAACCAAAAATTAATGAATTTCAGTAGTATGATTCATTTAATTTTATCACTCAACTAGTTATACACCAAAGCAGGTCATGTTTTGTCAACAACAGGAATTAAGTCAGTCTAAGAATGGCTTAGGAAAAATTGAGCTGTTATGGTCATTCAGAAAAAAAGGTACCTAATTAGTCTGATTCACTCATTATTAGTTAAGTTTCATACTCAGGAATCTGCATGGTTTATAGATGTCTTTGAAGTGTGTTCTGTAGTCCTTTAGATGTATGTGGCAGTAAAAACACAAAGACATAATAAATTTAATTAATTTAGACAAATGTGTATTTTATGAAAATAGGAGCTGATGCTTTTAATCTTTTGTAGCTTTAAAGTTCCTTTCTTTGTTTCTTACACAGTTCTTTCAATGTATATGTTTTAGTTTGAACATTCAATTTCATGTTTTAATAGTTTTCATATTCTTTCTTTCCTTAGGAAAAGTCCAAAGAGATGGAAAAAAACCTGAATCTTGTAAACCAATTCTTAAAGTAGAGTACAAGACCTGTAAAAACAGGTTTGTTTTTAATTCTATAACTAACTCAATATTACATTCCCAAATTTAAGTCCTTTTAGAATCTTTTCCTGCTTTCTTTTTACAAATCTATTTATTATTATTTGCAGCTACTAAAGCCGTAATGTAAACTTTTATGTACCATGTAGACTTACACTTGTTTTTTTTAATACAGTGAACCATTTGTGATATTTTCTGGTGGATTGTCCTATGATAAGCCTTGTCGAAGACCAAGCTTAACAATCATGCATGGGAAAGCAATTACAGTTCTTGAAATGGATCATCCTATAGTCGATTTTTTAACTCTTTGTGAAACCCCATATCCAAATGGTGAGTTTATTGGGAAAAATACAATTATGGAATCTATAAACAAAACGATCTTTCCTCATACATTAATCCCATTCCAGGGACTTCCATCCTCATGTTTGTCTTCATCTCAGGAAAACTACATAACTTAATGTACCTGGAACTTGTTGGCATTCTAAATGTAGGAAGCAAGTAGTGAGTGGACAATAAAGCATGCATTAATCTCCACTTATAGGATTGAAACCCATGAGCTACTGTGAGAAAACATTGCTATTAATCAAAGATAGGTGCTTTTATTTCTGAAATTTTTCATCATTTACAACTTGCTAAATTATGAAAATTTAACTATCACTTACCTGCAAAAAGGTTCTTACACTTCAGCATGAAATGAATTGTTAAAAAGTGTTATGTTTGCTGCATACCGTGAGGCTGCCAAGTTCTGAAATATGTTGTCAGAAAGTTCCAGAAAGTAAATAAAGAAAAGATGTAAGTCAGAAAGGAACTAACTTTAGCATTGTCAGCCCTCAAGCAGAAAAGTTAAATAAATCTTATATACATAGGTAAACCAAATATACATTGAAAACACTTAGTAAAGATAAAGTGTATATCTACTTCAATATCATGCAAAAATTTAATTTTCTGTAGTCAGGGTTGCTTTGGGCCTTCATTTAACTGTGTCAAATACTTCCCAGTACTTAGGTTTTTAGCATCTTCCCCTGCTCACAGACCAATATTTAAACATTTTGGTTTAACTTGTGTTATTCATAGCCAAGTATAAAAAGAGGCAACAAATAATGTGCATTCATAGCAGGACTGAAAGGAAGATGAATCAGTTGCTCTCATTTACTCTTCCTTTTGGCATCACCCATCTGAACAGTTTATTCTGAGCTTGCACGTGCTGGAATGATTTGCTGCTGTTGAAAAGAAAGTCATAATTTCACATTTTATTTTTTTATAAAAAATGTAAATGATAAAAAGTATGTAAATGAATATACTCTATGCATCAAGGGAAGCATTTATTTGCCATCTTAATTCTTTAGTTTTGATAAATAAAAAGAGACTTGTATAAAAAAACCAAAGCATATAATCCCCTAAAGAGTGTGTGGGAGGAAGGGGCATGTTATTACCTGAATTGAAAACAGCAGACTTACAGGATTCCTAGGGAATATTCTCCTTTAATTACCTAAGAAATGGGGGCATTGTGTATCATGAAGTGTCCTGCACAATCTGTTTCTGCAGAGCAGTTGTACACAGTAGAAGTATTACTTTTGGACAGCAAAAATACTTTTTCTGTATAACAATTGGATTCAATAATGCAATGATGCACACAACTCATTCATATTCTACTTCTTTACTTTCAACAGAGCATCATGCTGGCAGGTTATAATACTCCAATTCTTCTTCTGCTTTGTATGTTTGTCAACAGTACTGCCCAAAAGTAATTTCCTACTTCCTCTCTGGCCCTAGTTTCCAGCTATGTCTGGTTTGTGCATATGTCAAGGGTTTATACCTCAAAGCTTCTCATATACTGTGAAAGTTTAAAGAGCATAAATATTGCTTGCTTACTTAAAATGGCTGGTAGGAGAACTCCATGTCTTTTATACTTGATCCCTTGCTTACAGAATTTCAAGAACCCTATGCTGTAGTTGTGCTTTTGGAAAAAGATCTCATTGTCGTTGACCTGACACAAAGCAAGTAAGTATAAAATTTTATATGAAGTTATATGTGTGTTTAACTGTCCAGTAAATTACCATAAAATTCAAAATCATTTAACTATCCAAAATCATTCACTCTTGGAAATAACTCCTGCTAAATATTTACTTCTACTTTTAAGAGCTAAGTTCATCTAATGAACAGGAACTTAGGATAATATTTGTTCTTAAACTTTGGTATAAATCTAAATCTACAGTCCCTTCAGCACAGCCCTCAAACATTCATTCAACACCAAAGTTAAATAATATTTGAACACATATGTAAGGAAATAAGATTCAACAACTACTTTTATGCATGTCTAGCCTCAATATCTTAATAAATAGTGACATTGCTTTATATGGATTTACATAATTACTTCATGATCCAGTTGCTGGTTTAAATGACAAATAGCTCTTTCCTACCAGAATCAATGTTCCTGTCAAAGAGGAACTCTACATCATGTAAAGCATAACCCAATTATTTATTTTGTTCTGCCTCCAACACTACCAGTAATGGACATCCACATTCACACTGGTGTAACAAGGAACAGATTTTGCTATCAATGTATTAAAAATGTTAAGTGAATCTTATTCAGATCTCACTTACTTTAAAGAATAATTTAGATAATCTTCAGTTATGTCTATAAAATAGGCATAACTGAAATCAGAACCCAGTTTCCTATGTTTTTCAATTGTGAATAACATTGTCTAATGTGCAAAAAGTGAGGTTTTCCTCCTTATCAGGCTGTTCAAATTGATGGAAGTGAGAAATAAACTGGGATCTACTCATCTGTTATTGCAATTTTTCATTGTATACTCAGAAGTCTACCAACTCAATAAGCTAAGATGTTCAATATAAAATCCACAATTGTAAAAGTAGTTTGTAGTTCATAGTATATATCAGATCCATAAACCTGAAACTTCTGGAAAATGTGTCACTTCTGTATAATAAGATTTTGAGATGTCAGAAAAAATTAGTTCTTGTTCATTCATAAAGGTTGCTCTATTAGCCTTAGGGAGTATTTATACAGGATCCTTGTCTTGTTGAATTTTTATGTCTTTATTTGAGTAACTACACATTATTACTAATATTAAAAACAATACTTAAGTTTGAATAAATATGGGAAAATTTAATTAGTAGTGATTTTACTTAGATTCTGTTATATACTTTAATATAAGAATATGTTTTATTCTATGGCTCAGTGTGTCACAGTGCTTCTAATAAATTGTCTTCCTTAACTAGTTTTCCAATCTTTGAAAATCCATATCCTATTGACATTCATGAGTCACCTGTTACCTGCACAGAATATTTTGCGGACTGTCCTCCAGATTTGATCCCTGTACTCTATTCTGTAGGAGCAAAACATAAAAAGCAAGGATACAGCAATAAGGTAAACAATATTCTTTTTTTTAAAGCAAAGTAGATGTGTAACCTATGTTTTTGTAACCTCTTACCATATTATTTTTGTTTTACTCCTTTAATAATCACTTTAAGGTTAGTGCAACCTGCATCTTAGCAGTCTGATTACAGTCCAATATTTGTCCCTCAGAAACATTACCACTTAAGCAGAACCATTAATTATCATTAGATAGGACTTAATCATTAAGATGCTGGAGTTATTCCAGATCAGATTGTGTTAAAGGCGAGCCATCAGTGTACAATTCAAATTTATATGGATAGGTTCTCTCTATCAAAGAAAAAAGTGAAAGCATTATAATTGAAAGATTTTGGCAGATGTTCAGTGAGAGTTGACGATGTCTGTGAGATTTGTTATTAAATAGGGATAATAATAGTAATTATTTTACTGAGCTACCAAAGTCTTACCATAATGCTGTAGAAATAGGACAAGCTTCAGGATGTAAAAGAAGAAATGCAATTAATTTATAAATTTCAAGCTTTTAACTGATTCGTATTTTGGCTAGGACTAATGCATTTTAATAAATAAAGTAGAAAAAAATACAAGTCAGACATCATCAATTTTCTATTCAAATCAATGGAAGTATTCTCCTTGGAGCTGGGTTGTTCTCCACTAACTCAGAGAGTGAGCCCTCTCTACTTCTTTTGCACTTTGGTTCGCAAAAGCAGTTCAGAAAATATTTTTATTTCTCCTATGTGGATCTACCCATACCTCATACACTTTGCATACCTGCCTGTATTTCCTACATCCTCTCTTTCTCTCCTGTTTTATTTGTGCATGTGCAAATGCACTCTGAAGGTGGGTGGTCACCCATGTGACAGAGTGACCCACAAGCATCCACTCTATGTATCCACACCAACAGTCTGTGCTCCTGGTTTTTCTCCACCCACTCATATTCTGCACACACCCTGACCCACTCTGCACATATGCCACCCTCTACATCCTGTATCCATACATGTCAGGGCTTTAGGCACAGGGCAGTGTTCTAGACCATTAGTAAACAAAAGGCAAGGAAGAGATGATGATCTCATATGATCTGTAAAAGTTGCATTCTCTTATCTCATGGCATTGTGCTCTGATACTTGTTTCTGGGCCAGCTTCTTCAGTGGTCTTTGTATTCAAAATAAATTCTTGGTCTATTCAGTGTTCTATAGAATCTCCAAGAGAAAAGCCATCTCAAAAGACCAGCAGAATTGTTTGTTACTCCTCCTTCGCATTCCTGCTTTAGGCTGTTGAATGTTAGCTCTGTGAAAATATTTTAAAAGCATATTAGTTGATAATATAAAAAGGATATTAAGTTTCCAAAGCCTGAACTGATAACACAAAAATGTTAATAAACTGTAAAATTCTTGAATTATACATATTTTTGTTCTTTTAGAAGTTTTATTTCTTTTAGGGGGAAGATGTAGTCTACTTCTGAATTTAAAAATTAGTCAAACAAGGTTCATCAGAATGAGTTGTGATCTTTGCACTTTTCGTTTCTTTAGGAGTGGCCTATCAGTGGTGGAGCATGGAATCTTGGAGCTCAGACATATCCTGAAATCATTATTACAGGGTGAGAATGAAACTGGGGATTGGTACTTTTAAACTATTATTTACTTTAAAAAATATTTTTAATATTTTTATTTATATTTTTTAAGGCTATTTTGTAGTCTACTCATTTCGATTGTAAGTTAGCTATAGATAAGAGTTGAGACTTCACCCCATATGCATTTCCTGGCTCTTCACTTGAGTAGTGTCACCACAGAAATTCTCTTTTGCTGTAGAAAGCAGAACTTAGTACCCAGGGTTGAGCTACATTAAGAATAACCATTGAGGCCCCACTGTTAGATAGCAATGCTTGTGAAGGCAGGGTCTTTGCAAAAAAAAATTCTGTTTTAAGAGAATATTTTGGCCTTGGAGGTCACAGAGAATAGCTTCAAAAAGGAGAGCAGCTGTTGTTCCCTGGCCTTCTGGACTCTCTGTCTGGGGACAGTTTGGGAATTATTTTTAATAGTCAGCATTAGTGAGGGTGTGGTGCACTGGGATGAATTTCACCTTGTGGGCAGAGAAACAGAGCAAAAAGAAAGGCTCAGACTGCAGTAGGAGCCCCATGAGCAATGCCTGGTGGATTCCCAAGGGATCATACTGTAAAACAGACACTATTCATTCAGCTAAGATGCACAATGAGTTTTACTCTAGTCTCAGTCATGTATTTGATGAATTGATGCTATCAATGATACTAAAGATCTGATTTTAAAAATAAGGTTATGATGTATGCTGTAGTGCGAGAAGGTGATGAAGGAATCATTTTCATTGTAAACAGAAGTGTCTCCTTTTTCCAGCTTTGCTTCAGGAGTTTTATGTTAATAAAAGGAACACAGTTATGAAGTATCAAGCAAAATGAAGTTACCTTCTGTCCTTTCCAAGTTCACTGTACATGACATTTTTAGAGTGCATAGGTTTGATGCTGGCCCACTGCAAAGCCAAAAGTGCTGTGACTTAAGCTTGTTATTAGTATGGGAAGTAATTTCTTCTTTTTGCAATCTTAAAATTCACTGGGGGCTTAGCTCTCTGCAAGAAATGCATAAAAATATTTTGTTAATCAAATTAAACCAAATAACAAAGTATTTTCTTCTAGTTTGTATGTATGTCTTTAATATATTGTCAGTAAGTTATAGAGAGATGCATAAATAAAATGAATTTTTCTATTTGTATTTATTAGTCACTGAAAGTAGATAATATTTTAGAATTGCATCTTGTTTTAACACATTTAATTTTTATATTTCTTTTAAGCCATGCAGATGGATCAGTAAAATTTTGGGATGCTTCTGCCAGTAAGTTTCTAAAGTTCACTTTTACATAATGCTGACAAATCACACAAACACACATTTATATCTAAAACAGGATATTTAACAGGCTGAGTAGTAATGGCTGGGCTGATATAATTAGGACAAAGGGCACATGTCCCTAGGGCACACTCTTCTTGTGTGTATAGAGGAGAAGACTCAGTTAGATCTAACATTTAGTTCCAGTTGTCATCTCACTTCTATCCTGAGTACAACAAAGTCTTCTTCATAGCTGAGGAAAAAATAAGATATTAAAATACATTAATATATTTCAAAATATTTAATCTGGTGAGGCTGGAAAATACCAAAACCTTTTCTTGTCCAGTCTCAAATCCCAGGAAATAATTGGGACTCATTTCCATTCATCCTGGCAGGAAAAAGCTTCAGAAAATACTTGTTCCATATAATCCAGCTATAATTGCATATATCAGCAACCAGTATTTTCCCCTACACAAAATACATATGGTATTCATTAGTAAAATGTATTTATTAAAATACACATACATTTTGATGGAAGTGTAAAATATTCTGCTTCAAATAATTGACAGTGCTTCACCAAAGTTCCCGTAGAGTTGCCTTGTATTCTTGTCTTTTTGATGGTACAGGCATGTCTGGGTAATATCTCTCTTTTAAGAAGTATTAGTGTGTTAAAGAAAAAAAAGCATGGAAGAAAATTCTGGATGAAATGATAGGCATAGAGAGATTTAATATGACCCTAATAACCAGTCTGTAATGGGTACCAAGATCATGGAGTATGGGATACTTAAAATACCTGCAAGTTCCATGTGGTGCCACAGAATTTAAATTATTAATATTGCTACCATTATCAGCCAAGTAGGGGGAATGCTGACAAGTTTTTTAAGTCAGCTAAACCTGATGACTTCATCAGGTACTTGCCTTTTTGCTTAATACCAAATATTTTCATTCAGGATGGACAAGGAGAAATGAGGATTTCCAAAGCCTCATTTCACAAAATACTTTTCATGTATTAAACTGACACAGAAACTGAACATGGCCATGGGTTGGTTTTTAATTATGTAATTTGTCTGTTTGGAAATGGTGGGAGAACAGAAACATGGTGCTCAGAATTTACATCTTCCACTGTCTGCAAGTTATGGTGAACACAAATCATCAAAAGAGGTCAACAGTTTATCTGCTGAAACGAAGTTTTTGAGAGCTTTAAAATGAACAAAAGTAGGATAATTAGTTTTATTTAGAGAAGTACAGTGGGACATTAGACTTTGTCTTGTGAATATTTCAGTTTGAAGAAGAATGTGCAAATACAGGCTCTAAAGTTAGGGTGAAACAATGCAGACTGTTGGAAGACCCCAAGGCATTTAGTGTGTGTACTGCACAGGAAGCAAGTGTGCTATTCATTCCTTCTAGACTGGGGCAGAAATGGGGAAAGAAAAAACCTCTCATAGGGAATATTAGCATAACCTAATCAATATATACATGCTCCAGTAGGAATTTTTCTTAACATAGAAAGCTTAGATGATCATGAAAATTCACAATCTCTTCAACATGACTGGTATTTTCAGTGCATCTCTGATGTCCTGATCCTAGTACTGATTTTCAGGTCATGTACTATGTTACTCCTACCATGCTTGGTGCTCTTTATTTACAAGGTTTTGGTTATTACAAAGATTTGTTATTTATTTTATTTACAAAGTGTTAACGTTTTTAATGGAGTTTAAAGTTTATTTGAGATTCCCTAGCAAACAATATCCTAGCAGTATTTGAAGGCACAAAATACTTTGCTTTTAGACATATTTTAATTGTTTAATCTTGTGTCTAAAAGCACAGATCTGTGAGACACAGGGACTTGCCAGGCCACTGGAGCTGTTTCCAAAATGTATCTTTATTCAAAATATATTTCTGGGTTTTTTTATTTGTGCAGATGGTACCCAGTAAGAGAGCATAGAGAGTCTTGTCTTGTCTCTGTATCCTATGATTCTATAATTCTTCCAGTAATAATGTGCATGCACCCATGATGCCTGATTTGAAGTGCCAGTCTAGATTTGCTACTGGTACCAACTGGCAACCTGAATTCTCTTCATTTGCCAGAGAGGGCAGGGAGAATTATGTATTTATTACAGAAGCACTTACTGTAATTTGTGAAATTCAGAACTGCTTTATGTGCTAAACTTTTTAAAGCATTAAAAACTTTATATGCTAAACCTTCTGGAATATATCTGCACTGCCAAACAAAAATGTAGTTTTGCTGTGTTCATCATCTGGTTACATAACTAAAACACTGTCCTTTCATCTTCCTGTTGCTCTTGTTATACAAGCTGGCCAGGCTGAACTACCAGAATTACACTGACTGTAGGCAGCAGCTTTGCCTTTGTGGATATGCACACCTTTATAGGTGCTGGACTTGACTGACTTTTTCTGACATTATGCAGTTACTGATTAATGTTACTGAGAAACCAATGTAAAAGTAGTAAAAACAGGGAAGAATGGAAAACATAATGGAGTGAATCATCACCCCTCCTTTACTTCTGGAATTTGCTGCAGTGGAGTTCTAATCTTGACAAAAGCTTCTGCAGACTAGGATTTTATATACAGGTATAAATATAGATCTATATATTAGTCAAAAAATTCAAAACTTTTTTGAACTCCCATTAATTCAGAAGAACTTTGTGTTGACCAGGCCACCAGCATGCTTTCCTAATGTTTTTTTCTTGAATTGCCATACACTCTTTACATTTTATAAAGACCATAACCTCAGACAAATGAAATCTTAGCTTCACATCTCTTTAGGAAATTATCAATATCATCAGAGCCTCTCTCTAGCACTGATTAGAAGCCTAATTTTGGACACAATGATTTACACCTTTGACATCCTTCCCCAGAAAATATTAAGAAGTATTTCACAGACAAATACCCTTCTGAGAAGTAATAAACACATATCCTACCAGTAAGGTGTACCAGAACAGTATCTGCATTGTTGTCCTGGTTTGGATGATTGTATAATATACATCTTCTCCTCTTAGGCTTTCCTAAAGTTCCTTGTTATGTCACACTAAGAAGAAAGTGGGAACTGAGGAATTTTATAACTGATTTTTGCTTCATGTTAGTATTTTTATATGTTTTAATATATTCCAGTTACTCTACAGATGTTATACAAACTAAAAACATCAAAGGTCTTTGAAAAACAGAAAGTGGGAGAAGGAAAAGCAACAGCTGAGATTGTGGAAGAAGATCCTTTTGCTGTTCAGATGATGTACTGGTGTCCTGAAAGCAGAATTTTCTGTGTGGCAGGAGTTTCTGCATATGTGATTGTTTACAGGTTCAGCAAACATGAAGTAAATACTGAAATTGCAGTAAGTACTCATTTCACTCTCTTATAAGAGAACAATTTCTAAATCAAATTGCCTTGCTTCATCTGTGCTCAAGTACTTAAATAAAATTAGCAATCAGTATAAATACAAGTTTAGGGACATTCCATTTTAAACCTTTCCAGGGAAATCTTGATCCTACTTCAGTTACTGACAAAAATCTGAGGGTTTGGGAGCCTATTCTCCACTTTCTTTTTGCTTTAGTAGTAACATACAGTGCAGCGTTCAGACATGGTTTGCTTTTAAGACTTTATGATACAGCAATCTCTCTTGTATTTACCTGGCCTAAAATTACTGTCTGCTGTATGTTTTTATCAGTTAATGTACATTGTGTATGTGCACAATGCTGTTTTTCACTCAAGTATTTAATCTCTTTAATTTCTGTTCATAAGGAGACTGAAAATTATCAGGGGGTTTAACAAAAAGAGTTGATCTTTTTCTGGCTTATGCTGACATTGTTTCCCTAAAGATGGAAACTATATGAAATGCCAGATTGTCACCTTCCCTGATTATAGTCCTTTTCCTTTTCACACTATTTTAATGCTCTTTAGAAAGTTCTGCTGTGGCAAAAACCATGTGCCATTCTGTATGGATATTCATTACCTGTAATTCTTCTGTTGTTTTCCACTCCTTTTTCCCTGCTCAGGCAATTATTAAGCTGCCTGAATGTATCATTTCAGGAAAGGTTTAAAACTGATGAACAGTAATTTCACATTTTTGACCAGCTCATGTATAATGCTGCTAAAATTACTCCATTTCAGTATTATTACATTGTTCTACAGCAAAAGCACCTTATCTTTTATTATCTATAATTTAATGTCTTTTTTTCCCTGTTCTTCATTTCTCTGACTGAATTGCATCATTACTGGTATTTTCTAAAGAGGTATAATAGGTGCAATTTAACAGTTTCTTAGATTTCATCTGTAATTAATAAGCATTTTCCCCTAAATATTAAATTATGCCATCTTGGTGGTATAGTTACAGAATTCCCCTGGGTTTTGTGCCAGGGGAAATGGCCTTCTCTCTTCTTTCTGCATTTTTGCTGGTTGCATTCAAGTCGTTGCTCTAAATGATGGGAGGGACTTTTAATCAAAAGTATGGAATTCTTTGTTGGAATCTGTACCTGACTTTAGGCTGTGTGTTTTTGTCTGTGTTGAGCCTGAGCTGGCCAATCTCAAGATTTCTTTGCTGCCTGAGGTACAAAGCACTTTGTTGTCCTCCCTTCCTTATCAGCCAGGCTGAACTTGCCCTGAGTTCAATCTAAAAATCCCAGCATTTTAGGGCCCCCACATTGGTTTGACTGCCCTGATATCAGTGTTGTAATGTTTTTGCCATGGCAAATGGGAAGTGTGGGGCTACTCAAAGTTTGCTCCATGTAGTAGGGAAGTCTGCAGCTGAATATGCCTCAGGGTCATAGGCTGTGCCTGGAATTTCCTAAACAGAAGTATTATTTTCATCCTTTTATATCAGATTCTGGAGGCAAGGAGCATTCATGAGACAAATTCTGCTTCATAGTCAAGCTTGGAGTCACTGCCATGCAGTTATATAAAATGCATTTACTGCTGTTATTTTTGTTTTCTTATCTGAATCCACTTCATCCTGTCTCAAAATGATCTATTAATTAAACATGATCACTTTCTCAGTGAGCAGTCTTTACTCAGTGAAGCTCCTCTTCAAAGCTCTTGAGAAGAAACATGGGAAAAAAGTTTACACTCATTTGACTGTGGAAAGGGGTATCAATAAGCCCAGTGATGAAATTCCCCAAAAATATCTTTAATCTGTGTCAAAATAAATCGGTTCAACACTTCTATAACCTCCTAGATTCCAGTCAAAGCAAGGACAAAAACATAAGAAAAATTAATAATCATGTTTTTAGCCTGAATTTTTCCTTCTCTCTTCAAATGTACAACAGCTAGAACTTTAAAAATTAATTGTAGTAGGAGAAAAGAATACACACAGAAAAACATTCAAAGAAGAGTGATGCACTTCTAAAATGGTAAGCAGAAGAACATACTCTTCAGCAGTTACTCCAGTCCTGCACAAAGATTAAAAAGAATTATAAATTGTTTCAGTCTGCTGCAATTACTTCCAGATTAAATTTTCCTGAACTCAATATTTCACTCATTAGTCTTTGAAGGCAAATGTTGTTGGTAGGTTTCTTTAACTGATTCAGGCACAAAATATCCATGGTTTTTGAAAGGAGAAAATAAAACGGAAGTTTTGAGAGAGGACTCTCTCTCCTGGTTGAACAGAATCTCTTCTTTCTGAAATCTTATTTGTTTTAGACCAATGGTTGAGAAACAGGTGATTTCAGTACTAGTCACCTTTGTCTCCCAATTCACAAGAAATTTAGCTATTTTGTTAAGCTTCATTCTGGTACAGGTGATATCTCAGTGAAAGATCACTAAGATTGAGTTTACAGTGTCTACCTCTGCAATTGCTTCTATTCCCATGAAGGTAGCAGCACTGAAATTACTGTTCAACTAGTAATCCCCAGACCTTGTCTCTTTGAGACCTGTACCTTGGTTTTTACTATTTTCAAAATGTGTATTTCCTTGGACAAATCATGAGGTAGAAAGAATTGCTCAGTATTTACTTACCTAGATTTGAACTTCCTGTCCAGTTCCTCCCTGGAGTCCTCAGTTAATATTTCCTGAAATAGTGGAGAGATTTGTAGGGTGGTTCGGCCTCGTTTTCCCTTTCTAGAGAGGCCAGAAGGAAAGCAAAAGGTAACTGGTTTGAATTTTGCTTTCTAAAATCCTCCAAACTCATATTGATTCTGAGGAACACAGAGCTGTCTGTGCTCTAATCTTTGATTTCCTGGCCCCACCTATGGATAAATGAAGCTCATGTATCAGTACTATTCACACTGTCAGGCTTATCCATCCTGGCTAAAACTTGTCTCGTTTAGACTCCGTCGTACGAGTAATCAGGAGACAGAGTTGGTGATCCTTCTAGTTCCTATCTGATGTTGCTCTTACTCTGTATAAGTAACAAATGACAGTATTCTTTGCCTGCAAATTTAGATAAATGGAGGTTATTTAAAAAAAAAAAGAAAAGCATACTGATATTCACTTGAAAGTAACAGAACTTTCAGCAGTTTTCCTTATGAAATGATAACTTAGCTTTTTATTTATTTAAGTCATTAGAGGTACGACTTCAGTGCGAAGTAGAAGACATCATTACTCCTGAACCAGAAACAAATCCTCCATTTCCAGATGCCTCCTCCCAGCCTCCTTCTTTAAAGAGCCTTTCAGGCAGTACCAACACTGTAGCATGTGAAGGAACGATGAAGGACAGCATCCCATGTCTTAGGTAAGTTTATGCCATTGTTTAAATATTGATCTTTCTAAAAAGCATTCTTATCTGTTAGTCAATCCATCAACTCCCAAGAAAAAAAGATTAATTGTATGTATGTGACACAAAATGATAAGAAACAACAACAAACAAAATAACAAAACAAACAAAATAATTAAGGGAAAATAATCAACAAGGGATTTTAGAAGGAGAGAAGTAATTGTGAAGAATATAAACTGTTGCACTAAATGTTTGACTCTCATTTCCCAGTGTGATCTAGTAGTATATCTTCAAGGAATTTCTGAGGGTAGTTCATTGAGAAACTTCCATAAAAGCTAACATGTGCAAAGCTTTCACTCCTTGATTAATTTTATTAATTATTATTAATTAATACTAATTTTTTCAAATTAAAAAACTGTGTGTATTTTTTGGTGTGTAAAACATGGAAACTGTGTTCATACTTATGAAACAATCTTTAAAATGTACAATTATGAAACAATTGCACCGTGTGGAAGTGTATATTTGTTTAATCTATAGAAAAAAAGCAAATTGTTTCCTGGCAGAATATATTGTCACTGTTTTGGAGTAGATTAATATGTTCTTCTTATTAAGGCAGATAATTATGAATTTGAATAGCTTAAAACAGTAATTCTGTACAAAACTCTATAAAAACTGTAATTTTCCAGCAATTAGAGTGCATTGCTGACAAGAATTACTCTCATTTTGGTGAATTCGTTATTATTTTGGTCTAATTATTATTAAATCTTTTAAATGCCTTAGTTATTTCAAAAGCAGTTAAAATGAACATTTCCTGATTTTGCAGATACTTTAAGCTGCTTGGTTTCTGAAAATGGCATTAGTATTTAAAAGCAAGATTGTGATATTGTCCTTGTAAAATTAACAGTATTTTTTGGCAATCTATTCATTTGTCCATCTCCAGACTGCAGTTTAATCATTAATTTTAACTACAAAAATCAACAGAACAGGCAGAGATTAGTTATTTAAAAAATCCAAATGTGAAATCTATTTATGACATTGATATCAGGAAGAATGCAATCATTTAATCATTTCACTGGTTAAGAGTTTTGCTTAATTGATTCTTACTTGATTTTGTCTGTGAAAGAGAGGAATTGTTGATGTTGGAGGCAGAAAAGTTGTAATGAACCCACAGAGATTCAGCTTGTTAGTTTTTAGAAGTTTTTTTATCTCAAATGGTCTCAGATTAAGCCAGCCAATACATTTTTGTCAAAGTTTAGACAAGGTAACTGTAATCTTGTTTTGACTAAGTGACTTTTCAAAGTCAGAGGAATTATACCACTAGAACTGCTGGCACACTCCTACATTTAGATAAAAATATACTTATGTATGCTATTATCCTTCTCAGGAAAGACATACAAATATCCACACTTTCTCCCCAAATCTTAGCCGGGTCTATGGGCCTTGTCTAAGAACTTCTGATCTAAACAAAATTATGGTGGTAAAATGAAAATAGCACTGAAAACATTGGAAAAAGCCAGTGAAGACCAGGGTGATGCTATTGACTTTATGTGCAAATCATTCAGGTGGGCAGCAGGATAGAATCTAAGACAGAGCAATATTAATGCAAAGCTGCAGCCAGCTGCACATGGAGGGTGAGTGCACAACTTGAACTATATTGATAATGCACATAAAATTTTGCACACATACATAACTGGCTCTATTATGTTTATTTTCATATCTGCTTTTCACCATTGTTACAGCAAGTGAATGGCACTCCACACTAAATAAATTTTTCTAGCCAGAAGTCAGAATGACTGAATGTGTTTGTGTCTGTGAATAGCTACTAGGAGGAAAGTAATTGGAGTGACTGAAGTAATGAAAACTTGGTGCTTTTCTGAAATCAGAAGTTACTGTTACCGAGAGAGGCAGGCAGGCAGGTATGGAATAAATATTATTCTTGCTTCTTTCAGAAGATTTTGCAGTGAAATAGGCAGCTGTAATAACCTAAGAAACCAATGGATTTGTGATTATGCAGATAAATACTTTTGATGTAAATGCTGTTATCATAAAGCTGAACCCAGAATGTCAGTCTTTGTTCCCAGACTTCTAGTATCGTCCCAAAATTAGGTCAGTCAAGGGGTTTGACAGTAGCTTCAAGTAACTCCAAAGTGATAAGGAACTGTGAATATCTTGTGAAAAAAAACTAAAAACCAAAACTTTGCAACAATGAAATTCAGTGTAGCATAACAAGAACATGTCAAGGTAATCTCTGAAATGTCTACATTCCTTCTGCTCATACTCCTGCAGTCTGTTTAGGCTTTTATTGTAACACTTCAGATAAAAAGTAATCCAAAACAAGGTGCAGAACTGAATATCTGCATTACTGTTTAAGCAGGATAGTTAGGGAAACAAGGGAAATACCTCAAAGATTCTTAAGCAGGAAGATGTCACAGAAACATGGGAATGACAACCTTAATTATTAAATGTGAAATTATTTTACTTCATTATTATCATCTTTCACCACGTATAATTTATTCTATGCTTAGAGAAAATCCCTGTGAAATAATATCCATTTTTATCAAAGCAGGTCTTCAAATTTATAGTGAAAAATATTAGAGGGAAATGTGTTCGGTTTTTTCCCCCTCAAATGACAGCAGTCCAAAAGAAAACTTAGAAGATACTTGAAGTTCTTTAATTTTTTTCAGGATGCCATTAAGAACACATTGGAAAAGTAATACTTCATTAAAAAACATGTTTTAGAAGATCAAAATTACTTCTGCTGCCATTGTCAGTCTCATGGTAGCTTGTTTAGACGAAGGAAACAGATTCTTGCTTTGACAGATACTTGGAGCAGCATGCTTGCCTCTTGGGTTCTCCCACAGCTTCAGTTATCCATTAGAAAGTATGGATGGAAAGCTCAGCTGAAAGGGCTTTACACTAAGTCCTGGTTCTTGGATTTCATTTACCTGTTCTATATTTTTCTAACATTTTTAAGGGCAGGAGCTGAAAGCTGAAAATGGGGTACAAGATGGAAAGACCACCACTATTTTACCTACAGACATTAGAAATTGAAGGGCTCCATCACAAAGATACTCTGAAGTACTGCTTGTAAAATATTCAGCTTCTGCTTGCTGTGAAGTTTCTTTGAAAACAATACATCTTTACTGTATACAACTCTTATCTGTAGTTTCAGTTTATCCTGGTCTCAAAGGACCCCTCCCCTTAGCAGCTTGAGTTCACAGATGTTCACACCTTTGTTCTCAGCCAGAATGCTCCTGGGTAATGCAGGGCTTGCTTCTTTAAAGTTAGGAATAGCATCACTTTAGAAATGCTCGTGGCTATGTATCATATGAACAAAAAAAGGGCAAAGTTTTAATGCCAGCAGAACAGGTCAGAAATTGCAAAAATCTGAGCAGAGGTTTGCTGTTTATAGAAAAGAGCAATACAAAGCTATTGCCAGCTGTGGTGGGCTGAGCACTTGCTGAACTGCACTGTCACGTCTTTCCTACAATATCCCAGCCAAGTGCTTGATTACTGCTCCAGACAAATAACACATGTATGGTCGGAAGGGTACTACAGGGAAAAGAAATAGAACAGTGAGCGTGCCAAGCTGCTGTTAAGGAAATGCATTTAGAGGATAGATGAGGAATGACTTTCTCATAAAGTATACTGCCCTATTTTATGCCTGTGTGCAAAGGGGTGCAATACAAGCACTCTTACCAGTAACAGGTACAGTGAAAATGCACTGACAAGTGGGTATTACCTGTAAATTACTACTCCAGTGTGAATGTACTAATGACTAACATGAATACCTCAAAGTATTGCTATTATTGCATAGTGTTTTGTTCCAGCATATCCCACATTATTGTACCACTCAAAAAAGCACATAAAGCACATAAAGTAGTTATACAGAGTCTTACAGTTTCCTTCACTACCTGCTTTGCAAGTCACTGAACTTGGTAGGAACCATTCATTCATGTATTAGGTGATTATGCTCCTAGAAGTAAAACAGGACTTGTTTGCATTACATGGACAAATAGATTTGTCAAGTCCATAAGTTTTTGATATGCTCTGGTGGGGACCACTACAGAAAGGTGTATCTTCTGATCTTCTCTTGCCTCTTTGCATTTTTCTGTCATGCTTTACTTCAGCAAACATAAGTTCCAAATACACAGCAATGTCCTTTTACAAAGTCTCAAAAGAAAGTATTTTAGGTTTTCCATTCAAGTTGACAATTCATAATGATGCAAATCAGTTGTTTTTCATGGCCCAGTGTCTGTTTGTTTGTTCTCATTTTGTACCTCCTCTTCTTAGCGTTAAGGCTCGGCCTGTGCGGATGCCTCCTGGCTACCAGGCAGATCTGGTTATCCAGCTGGTGTGGGTGGATGGTGAGCCTCCACAACAGATTACCAGCCTTGCTGTAAACTCTGCTTACGGACTGTAAGTAACTCAGAATTAAGGGTGCATTGATTTATTGTTTCTTGCGCTAAATTAGTTTTCCAACTATACTTTGAAATTTCCCACGGACAGTTAAAGTCAAAGCAAAGTATTCAAAAGATGCTGTAAATCAGATTCTTGGGGAAAAGTTATTTGAACTGACATAGAGATTGTAATATGGGATGTTTAACTGCCATTCTTGCCAATATTTTTACTCATCCTATTTAAAAGACTGAATCTTTTCACATAATTCTTTCCATCCTTTCAAATAAGATCTAATTGCATTTCAAATCTGTAATTTTCAAAGTTATTTTGAAAGGTTCACCAAGGTGAAATGCATTTAATAGAAAATAGTGAAGTGATTAACTGTTAAATACCATTTTTCATGACATCACATTTTAGTTGGAAATTGTCTTCTGAGAACAGCATTTTTATGTCTGTGCTAATGTCTGTTTGCACAAGAATCCGTGACCTGAAATTGAAAATTGAATAAAGAGTATTTAAATGTTGTTTTCTGGATGGCAATGCAAATGAGTGTGTGTAATTGTTTCCTCAGGTTCAGTTTATTTGCAAATTTTTAATGTTTTCTCCTACTGAGAGTCACCCTGATACATTAAAATGGTTTTCCCTGTAGGTGTTACTCCAATAAAACTACTGGCTGTAATGGGTGTTAGGTGCTGACTTCTGCTGATTTTCAGTAAGTCACTGGACTCTTTTCAGAGACTTCAGCAGTTTAATGCAGAGTTTTTACATTTCTGCAAAAATACTGTCTTCTGGGGACTGTTTTTTCAAGTTTTCAGCCTGAATTTCTAGATTGTTTCCTATTAATGAATTCCAGGAGTTTCTTTTCCTTGCCATACCTTGATGCATTTGTCACTTGTGCAAATTGTTAGGTTTTACTCCCTTGCAGGTCTCAGACCCCAAGGCAACATCTGAATAATCACACTGTTCTGTCACTTCTAAACTACTCTGATAGGCTATGGTTCTCCTAATGGTCGCAGTGGTTTCCTAAACCACTGATTAATTCAATCAAGTGCTTTAAATTGTTTCATTTGCTAGGAGCAATAAGAGTTTACGGGACAGCCTCCTTTAAAACACCATAAGTTAAGTACAAGAGTGTTTCAGAAATAAATGCATGTATGAATAAAGTAGGATGATAACGTGATTTAACTTTTCTACAAAATCTACCCAAGAAAGGTCTTTTTCCTTACAGTTTTTCTGCTGACTCTCTTCTCTTCCTTTCTCTTGTTGCTCTTAACTTTTTCCTCAGGCACAGTCCTTTCTTTCATCAGAATTTTTGTTTGCTACTTTGTCACCTGTTATCTATCTTCACCATGTGGAAAAACCTATTCCACTTCAGCATGAAGCCTGAAAACACATAGTTTTTACCATGCTAATTGTAGAGTTATTTGGGCCATCTTTTGCCTAATTTTTCTTCCTATACCAATTTAACTAGTTTAACTAGGTCAAAGACAAAAAATGGTATATGTTCTGGAGAGTCTGTTTCCAGTATTCTTTTAATTACTATGATTTCTGGAACTGTTATACTGCAGCCATGAAACAGGAATAAAGAAAGATGCAAAAACCCTTTATTCCCAGCAAAGATTAAAGTCTTCAGACTCTACAAAATTTTATTTAATGTAATTGGTTTACTTTTAACAGTACCAAGGCTACAAATTAGAAGTATTAACCCCTGTTTTATTTATGTTGAAATTAATCATCAAAAACTTCTTGATGTTATGAAAGTAGAAATGAAAATTTTACAAATGCTTCAATTACAACTGAAGAATTAGGTTAACCTTGAGGAACAAGGTTAAATACGAATAATAAATTTGTTTTGAAGTATGTTCTGTTGGACTGAAAGCAGTGACTGAAAATTTATTACTTGCTTGTGGAGTAACAGTTTTCAGCTAATCTGCATATTAATTGTCCAGAAATCTCTGATGAGGGTTTTATGACATTTCTGTGAAAGATAACAACAGAATAGGACATCACCTAGCAACTAATTCTGTTAATTGCTCAAAACTGAGAAATTAATTTTGTTTTTGATTTCATAAGGACTTGGTTGTTAGCAATTTATCTTAAGCCTTGTTAATAGTAATGGCTGTCTAGATTTTTTTTATCCATCCTCAGAAGCGTTTTTAATGAGCAATTTCAGATTCTTTTTTAAACTAATTTGTTTGGGTATAAGAAATATTAGATCCATGCTTGTGTGTGAAATTAGAGGAGTTTAGAAAAATACAGACCAGGAAAGGATACATTTTGTTAAATTGCTGACCAGGGGTGTGAATGATCACTAGCTCTTCTTGTAACTCATGTTTTTGAAAATTAATAAATCTCAGGTTAAAAATTTTCAAAGTGCAAATGACCATTTTTTTCCCTTAAACTATTAATAGATGACATTGACACTTGTCAGTTTTATTCCTTTTTTTCCCCTCCACCCAGAATGCAGGAGTTTATGAACACATACAATCAACCCTCTTTTAGTCTAAAACCATTACCCCCACTCACACGAGCCGTTTTCTCAAGCTTCCAGGTCCTTCTGGATGGCACTTGTCCCTCAGGCACATCTCAGAGGGTGTTGTCTGCAAATTTACTGAGGGTGCCCTCATTCCATTGTCTCTGTCACTGGTAAAGACGTTAAGCTGTACTGGTCCCAGTATTGTACTGGGCCCCTGAGAGACACCAATCGGGAAAAAAATGCCAATGGGGAAGAGTCAATGTGCATCCATAGTATTTCCATGGATGCTTTTCCTCCACCTCATTACTTTCGTTTTGCATTGTTGTTTTTCCACACACAAATTCCTTTCAGATATTTTGGAGATACATTAAGAAGAGTCAGGTGGAGGTGAGTGCACAGCTCCCTTTTAGTGTGAATTAAGTGCTTTTATGCTTCTGTGCATAAAATTACTGAATAGCAAGTGATTCTGAATATGATTGAACATAGTTTGGGTTTTTGAGTTTCTTTGTGGCTGTACCTGCAATTCTTTCTGTCTGGTATTTAAAATTGCAGTCTGATACAGAAGGAGAGAGATCTTGTCCATAAATCAAACCACCATCAAAATGCATTTGCAGAAGTATTTCAGGGGGCTAAAGACTATTTCAACAGGAATCTCTGCTGTAGATAAGCTGACAGAGTTGGAAAGAAATTTTATAAATGCTTTTCAGATTTGAGTATCTCCACAATACAGTCTAATATACCTCATTTTTCATTATAATTTAGCTTTAAAAGAATTTTTTACATGTATTTGTATTTATATTTTAATTTATATTTGTATTTTATATAAATGGATAACCACTTTTTAAGGTCTATGTCCTGATTTTTAGGCTTAATTGGTATCATTATCATTAGAATTATATTGTTCAAGAAGTAATGTTTAGACATTACTGCAATGTGTTTGATAAAGAAAGTTGGTAAAAGTTGTAACTCTGCTTTCTGGAAAGTTAATTCAGAAAACAGTTTTAAAAATTCAGGATTACAAATCTGTAAGAAATAAAAACTGAGCTTGAGTAGTTCCTGAAGAAGAAGTTTGTGCACTGTTCATAACAACAATTATAATTGTTTTCAGGATTTAATTGCATATTGCTGACACTTTTGAGGGACGTTTCTCTTTGCAGAGTGGCATTTGGGAACTGCAATGGTTTGGCAGTCGTGGATTTCATGCAGAAAACAGTCCTGCTGAGCATGGGCACCCTCGACCTCTATGGATCCAGCGATCCGTACCAGCGGCAGCCCCGCTCGCCTCGCAAGAGCAGGCAGTTTGCTGCAGGTAGGAAATAAATCACTCTGCTTATCAGCCTGATATGTTTCTTTGGTTTTTTTTGCCTGTGGCTTTTCTAGTGCTTTTGGAATGCATGACTATTTGCCGGCCAATGGAGTTTCTATAACTTGGCAAAAGAAACTTGACATGCTCTAGGTGCGGGCACTTTCTCAGAAATAAAATGTTTTGTGAGGTTTTTTTTTTCCTTTTGGGATGGAGGTCAGCAAGTAATTCCCTTAGCTGAGTCTGTAAAAAATCATAATGAGCAGAACAATAAATTGTTTCTCTGGCAGTCACTTGATGTGTAGTTTGTATGCTATTTTCTTTCTGGTTTCAATAAGTTCATACCAATAAGTAAGACTTCAATTTAAGCTTAAATGTACCTTCTGCCAGGAGCTATTAATTTGAATAGTCAGCTGTGTTTAGAGATGTGTAACACCTGGGAGGCATGTTGTGTAGGTAGGTAACACAAGTGCTCAAATTAAGCACTTCATTAGTGAACTGAAGTTCTTAATATAGCCCTACAATATCCATATTAAAATTTGATGCTAAGAGGATCACAATAAGTCATAATGTTATTATGTGTTGTGTATTAGAAATATTAATACTTCAATAGAGCTAAGTTTTACCATGCTTTGTTGGTTGTCCAAACATTTACTTGTATAAACATTTACTTGTACAAGAAAAAGTCAGATCATCTGTTTCAAGTCTTTTCACTTGACATATTCCATAGTAACATGCAAGAGTCAGACACAATTATGAAATGTGTTTTGCATAGCTGTGAAGTTTTAGAATTCAATTTTAAAATATCTTTGAAAATGTGGAGTTTTTAATCTAACCCTAAAATTATAAAAGCAACAGATTATAGTGGGTTTATGCCATCAGCATTTTCATCAGCAGACCCTGCACTGAATCATCAAGTCCTACTTCTCCAGAGAGTTATGGGAAATATTTTTTTAATTGGGAATGTATTTACACTCCAAACAGAAATCAAAATCTAGAGAAAAATCTATAGAATAAAATACAAGTCTTCAGGCCTATTTCTGCTCTTGAAAGACCATTTATCCCACTTTCTATGCATTTAATCATGGCAAGCTTAGTTCCCATCTGTGCCAAGTGTTGAATATGTAAATTTGGCACAGATGAGAGAAGAGACAAGCAGTTTCAAGTTACCTTCAGCTTCTCTGTCCAGTTTCAGCCAGCCTCACAGCAGCTCCCTAAGAAATGTGAGCAGCTAGCCACAAACATGCTGCAGAACTCTGTACAAAAGGTGGAGGATTGCTTATGTAGAAAAAGCTGTTATAAGCACTGTGTCACAGAGGGTTTTTCTCTGTCAGTGGCAGTCTGGGCCAATCCTTTAAGGCATCGCTCCAGCTATCCAGTGCTGCCAGAATGGAGCCCACTGCGGGTAAATGACCGCTGAGGATTGCAACTTCTAGATTGCTCATAGAAACTATGCATCTAAAAAAAGCCTCAGCTGCTTTCTCACCATCCATCCCACATCCTTTACTTTTTTGATTATTTTTCTTATTATATCTCCCAATTGGAAGGTAAGCATCTGCTGAAATTTCTTCACCTTGGCTGTTCTAGATGCTGGTTATGATATCACTTCCTTTCACTTTAGACTGTTTTTTCTCTCTTTCCTCTGCCTGCTGCTGATGCTGGTGTACTGGCATGTTCCAAAGACAACTTTTGCATGCGTGGCCTGTCTAACTTTTATCCAGATTTAACGAAACGGATCCGTACTTCCTATCAGAGTAAGTTCTATAAAGGTTAGGCAAAAAGCTTTATCATGATTGGACTATGCCTGACTTGAACTCATGTGTTTGTGCTTTGTAATGTGTTTTTTTAAACACATTCAGCATGCATGCAAACTTACTACATTTTGTGATGTCAACCATGCTTACTTTTGACAATTACCTGTATTATACAGCAATTATTTTCTTTAAAAAGAAAGTAAAAAAGAAAACCTCAGTGTTATATGGGACAGATTGGGCCTTAGAAATTATTTTTCAACAGTGTTATGTTCTTGGTGACAGTATCTTTCTTTGGTTTTATATTGTTTCCACATACATTTACTAATATGAAGCATTTCTTGTTTTGCAATGGCACTATCTGTAGTTACCAATTAATTCTTCCATTTTTTCAGAAGAACAATGTGGCTTAAAAGAGTACCCATTGAATTGGATGCTGTGAAATTTAAAATTTTAATCTCGGTTTGGTACTTAAATATTTGGCTTTGGGGAACCATCCTGTGCCTCTGTTCTTTGAAGGGGAATGTAAAGTGGGCATAAAAATACATACATCAAAGAGGGCTATGAAAATTCATGTTTTTAATATCTGTAAATTTTGAGTTATAGTGATATGAAATTTAAATATTAGTATTCATCACTGCAGAATGCAGTGAACAAAGCTATAATTAATTTTGCAAAAATGACTGTTCAATAGATGAGCCATACATCTCTTAATTAACTGCAGTGCTTATATGTAATTAGGTCTCTAGGATGCCTCTTTTTAAAGTACTTTTCACAGAACAATGGGATAGGCAATTTTATATTAAATATTCAGTATAGGCAGGATAAAAGAGTGGCAGTTGTTTTAACATCGCTCATAAATATAAAGTTATGTAGCTATTGAAATACATTTGTACATTTGCACGACACATTCTGTTCCATTCCTCTAGGCTGATTTCTATGACTTTATTTCATAATAGTTCATAAAAGGTAGTCTGTTTAGTTGAAAGACTAGTCCAGTTACAAATTCAGCAGTCTGTAAAAATGTTTGATGTATGATATCTTAAAGTTTATTAAAAGTCTATTAATGTCTGATCTTGCTAATTTCAAGTCTGTAACAGAGAACCTGAGTGACAGACAGAAGTCAAATGTTTGGGGCTTTTCTTCCCCCTCTAAAAAATTAATAAATTCTAAGGGTAAAAATTACCAATATTTTCATTCAGAATTACAGACATAGACCATAGAGTGTTCCATAGCTGAAAATGTATTGTCTTGTTTCTGTCTCCATCCCCATAGTCAGAAAAGTCTGCAAAATCTTCCTATGAAGTAGTAGTCTGAATTTTAGGCAAGATGATTAACAGCTTCATTTCTTTCCTCAAAAATGGTTTGGTTCTTGCTTTTGTCATTTGATACTTACACAGGAGTATATGTTGTATGATCTGAAAGATGCACCATGCAGCAAGATCAAGAACAGGACTAGAATCTGTCACAGACTGAAATATCTTGCAAAGTCATTCTCCAGTCATGCTTTGTTATGCCTCTTATCTGAGAGATTAATTTTGAGAGGGGTATTAAGAGAGGATTTTGGATTTTGCTTACAGGTTTATCTTCTCTGATAAGGGATGATGATGGGAAAAGTAAATTATTTTTTGGAAATTGTGCAGTCAAAGCCAATATTATTATGACAAAAGCAGGAGAAGTCATGTGATAACAGAAGCATTAGGTCTAAACTTTTAAGGGTTATATCAATGAAAATGGAAGTTAATGGGAAGATAGAAAAGAAGTTGATTCAATTAAGTAATGAAGCAGGAAGATAATTTCATGTGGATCAGTATGAGAAAAGAAGACTTGTAGGCATTGAAGTCAAAGAAGATATTATCAATGAGCAAGATACTTAGATTTTTGTCGGTCATTTTAGAGGTGATTTGCAGGAAGAGACAATGTAATTTAGTGTCCAGCCTAATTATGAGAGTTAAAGTGTGACACAGAGATGTAACCAATATTATGGATTAGAGTATCAGAGAAGACAGTGATGCTCATAGGTCTGTTCATGTAGTAAACAGGAAACTTCAGCACAGAAGAAAAGTTGAGTTCATTTGGCGATGTTAAGTTCCTGTTTGGACAATCCTGAATAGATTTTAGAAAGACAGGATTACTACTCTAACTTGGATAGAAGAAATCCAAGTTAAAGATGTGTATTTATGAATCACTAGTGAGATGTACATATATAAAATTATTGCCATGTTTATACCTGTCTGAGTTGTCCTGCAACTGAACAGGGAAAGGGAAAAAAAGAATGAACATGTAAGAGGAAAGAAGCAATATGCTGGAGAAGAGGCCTTCTAGAGGAAAGACAGAATCAACAATGTCAAGGTCATCCAATATGCAAAGCACAGTGGTGGAATAAAAGTTCTGAATTTTAGCCAATAAATCTATAGATATCTTGATACTGGTTGCATATGTAAAGTAGACTCAAATGTACCCAGAGTGGACTTAGAGCATTAAGGCAGCACATTCTATGGTTTGGGAGGTGAAAGTGGGAAAGGGAAGCAAGGAGGGAAGAAATGTAACCAGTTCTAGGCATACACAGTGGAAGAGACTGGAACATAATCGTCCAATCAGGGAAGAAATTTGAGGAAAATAAGAAGCTAAGATGAGCATAAGTGCAGAGCTGGGGATAACTTCCAGGTGTTAATGACTGGTTCCATTTGCTGTAACATCTACAGCCACCTCCCTTTGTAGCAAGATGATATGACAGGCTAAATAAAATAAACTCTCTGTGCTGTACTGCAGAATTATGAGGATGCTTGGTTGTTGTTTGGTTGGTTTTCTTCTTCAATTGAAATCAAGTTGTACATGTTATTACCTGATTTTGGATAACATGCGTTCAAATATTAAAAGAAGTACATGTATTGCATCTAGAGGCATAATGTCTGCAGCAGAATATAAAAATACCACAATGATGCAAAAGGAATTTGCATCTCCTACTAGAAATTCATACCATCTGTTGGTAGAAGAGGAAAATAGTCTTTATGAAGCATCCAAAATGCTGTCAAATCCAAAGGATGTTGATACATTGCAAAATAATTTTCATAATGAAGACTTTTCAGTGAGAAGTTCTTGTTCCTCCCTCAGGCCAGTCCCTTGAGAGGGGTGAGCAGAAGTATTGTTGGTCTGACAGTAGGATACAGAAAACTGTGTGCTGTGAGTCATTGTATATCAGTAATTGTCACTTTAATTCACACCTAAGCTAGTATAGGTTGAGTTTAAGTCAATAGCTATATTCTGAATGAATTAATTTCCAATGAATGCACGCGTAGATATATTTATAGTTATATAAACATAAAGAAAACATGGTATGATAATTCAGTGTGAAGCTGAGGGATTGAGGTAACACTGAGCTTACTTAATTTCTTGGCTTGTGACTGTTTATGGTAATTTATTTATAATAAATTTATTTATAAGCAAAGATGTGATGGCTTTGGGTGCTTTAGAGTAAATGATCAGTCTGAATCTCAAACATACATATAGAAATTTAAAATTTCAAGCATAATTTTAAATTATGGGCTCATTAAAGTTGTTACCTCATACTAGTATGGATTTTGATCCTTGAATAAAAAGGAAATGAAAATCACACTAAACTTAGAAAAGTATCCATGGGACATGTCTTTAAAAATGTTTTAATGCCTTATGTGATATATTTACGTCTTGCCCTATTTACACATGTTTATGATTTGCTCAAACCAAAGCCTATTTCTTTATAATGTCCATGAGTATATCTTCTCTCAGGTGGTTGTTCATATTGCCAGTCTCAGGTCTTTGCCTTTATTTTTACTGCTATATTCATCTTGCTTAATATTTGCTGGGGTGGTGGTTTGCAGGGGCTAAATATAGCTAAAATATCTTGGGGCACAAACTGCCTGTACAATTCCAAATGGAAAGTGAAAATATTTTTTAATCTAACTTCAGTAGCTGTTGTAGTCTCAGACATTTGAGGGAAGCTGAGGTTCATGGATCTATTTACAGATGGTTAATTATTGAAAAGATTTAGTTTTGTTTCCTTAAAAAGGAAATGAGAGTAAAAAATGAGCAGTAGTACAAGGAAAACCTTGAGAGTGCACTTTCTTATCTCAAAGGGAAACATTTAGTGGAATTATAGGTAACGCATAAAAATTGACGAATATGTGTTTATCCTTTTCTGTGAATGATGATTGAGCAATTAATTGCCTTACAATAGCTTCAGAATTTAGCAAGATTAAAAGAGACTTTGGATAAATGGGAGTATAATGAACAGAACTCATTATAATATTTCAAAGCAATAAAGATCTATGGCAGGAGAAAATCTGCAAGTGGAATTGCTTAAGCAAATCTAAGTGAGATTAAGGCAATGCTGTCATGCAGGGCACATGGTACCACTTATATTTCACATGGGGATCTGTTGCACTTCTTATTTAAAGTCATCTGTAGGTTGTCACTGCTAAGGGTGGCAGTGGCTTGACAGCAAGTCAAGGTTTGTAGAGAAGTTCACATGTTCAACATTCTTAAATAGCATAACCTGAAATGTATCTTTAATGTTTTTTGTTGCAAATTGTGCAAAACATGAAGAAGTCATGGTTTTCTTACTGTGGTTGCTCTTGGGTGGTGCAGTTTGGTGATTCTACTGTTTAAGTCCATAGCATCATAATTTATATTGAGATGGAATACTGTTTTTATGAATTCCATAGTAAACCCCAAACTATTTAGAAGCAAAGTCTGACCAGGGATTTGATATTGTATCCAATATCAGTGCTAAATATACAATGCTTAGAACATCTTAGACAAGGTGTTAAAACTTACTTATCTCCAATAATGCATTTACAAAATAAAAAGTATAAGTTTTATTTATCCAAGGCCTCTGATGCTATGCAAAATGGCTCCCACTGCACCTTGCAGACAGTTCTGCAGCAAAAATCAATTCTGTCCCAAATCTCTAGGTATATACAGAAATCTTGGGTTCAAGTGGAAATAAGATCTGCTGTACTAGAGAGGCTTCCCAAATTATTACAGTTCCTGAATATTCTCAGAACATCAAAAGTGACTGAACTTGCAATTGATTGAAATATAAGTTTTTCTCACAGATTCTAAGTGAAATGAAAGAAAAATTCAAGTACATTTTTCAAAAGAAAAAATCTTTGGTTTTCAACAATAGTGTCTAGCTTGGCAGATCTTGTTTCTTAAGTCAGGAACAAGTATGTTGTTAATACTGATTTATCAGATTAAATCAGTACTGCTGGTTTTCCAAAGGGCTCTCAGCATTATTCTTGTACTCCTGCATCTTCATTAGTGGTAGGAGTTTTTTTTGTTCTGCTGGCTGGGGCTCTGGATCCTCTCCAGTTTTTATAGCAGTTCAAAAATACATTGTAATAAAGTTGTCAGTACCTACTTTAAGATTCCACTGGTTTTAATACTAAGAAAACAGGACTGGTGACTAAGCAGCAGAATTTTCCAAAATAAGAGTGTATATGCAGTTTAGTGGTGAGGGTCTCTGGGCCTGAGGGTGCAGAAGCAATAAAAATTATAACATTTTCTCTTACAGGAGCCACGGTGCCCATTTAAAGCATACTGAAAGGTTCTTGTAGGATGTTTGATTCACAGGGTGCAGCACAAGCAGAGTGTGTGTAAATCCAATATCAGTATGACAGTAATTTACCAGACTATGGGCTCTGACCTGAGTGCTGTGGGTCCACCTAGCTGGCATGTGAATGTCTGGGCAGGGCTGCCTGTCAGTTGCAGGTAGCCAGTGGTATGGAGTGCCAGAGCTCCTAGAACAAGGGTGAGCCACAGGGCATTACAGATATATAGAAAGGGTGCATTTGAATAGCTATGGCCATGCCCAGTTAGCCCATGGTAAAAGAGAGAGTGAGCTCAGACTGTCCCTCCCTACTATGTCAAAGGCATATTTGAACTTGAACATTCAACCTATGGCAAGATGGATCTTAGTTTGCTCACAGAAATGAGCTCGAGTTTGTGCATTACAGACTAGGATTGCTTTCCATGGTGCCGTCTTCCATGTAGGTGAAATTCCTGACAAATATATATAAACCACATATAAAGTATTTTGTCAAAAAATTCAGTGTTGCACTCAGCCAGCATTATCAGTGCTTCTGTGTCCTTTAAAATGACCTATCTTGTGTGAATTCATGAAAATTCTAATATTGCACAGTAGCAGTAATCTTATTTTTTTTTTCTTCCCCTCTTTTAAGATTTCTTCCCTGCATTATGCAGCAGAGTTCATTCCATATCAGGTTGACAGGGATGAATGAGTTTGAGTCATATCACAGACTTTTAAATTTTAAACTATAGTTACTTGTTTTCTTTTGTTAGGTACAGTCACTCTTTTCTATCCCGAGGCACTCGGAAAACAAATCTGAGTTAACAAGAGGTGTGTTTTTTTTTTTTTTTTAACCAAGCCTAAATTGCTGCAGTGACAGCCTGATGACTGCACTTATCTGAAATCGATTATTTCCCTCTCATTTCACACCATTCCTTTCTCCAAATTGACTTTAAAGTGCAGAATATCCAAGAAAGTTGAAGCATGCCCTGTTAGATTGTAACTTAACTCTTTAACTCCATTTTTTCAGGCCTGACTGAACTCAGTGACAGTCCAGTTTCCCTGGAGCTTGAGCGTTGCAAGTCTCCCACTTCAGGTAAAGGTGATTGGCTTCTCTTCCAGCAGTCTGTATAAGCCATTCATGTCATGCATCACTGTGTTTCATTAATCCCTAAGAAGTGAAGTGCATAGTTCCAAAGAGAAGAAATTACTGGAGAAGCGCTTTTTACGTAGCACAGTAAAATCCTAAATCTGTTTCCTTATGGAAAACTTAAATGTACGTGGTGCATCTTGAGGTGAACAGTATGAAAACATTTGAAGTAACAGGATAATGCAGGTATATTCTTATAATCTCCTATAAGAAGCTTGTTTCTCTGTTTTCTTCAAAGGCTTTCTAAGTTTTTTTTTTACAGTAGGGAGTCCTTGTAGTTCTATAAGTATATATTATGCATACGTGTACATGGAGAAATTATTTGAAATCAGCAATATGGAGATGGTAAATTTTAGCCATTAGAACCCCAGTGCCTGATATACATCATTTTCAATGAAAGCACAGCCTCAGATAAAAATATTTGCTTATGGGCCAGGGCAGGGAAATTTTGGCCACACAAAAATTCATAAATGTTTCCCATTTTACCCATAGTCCTTCAAAAGGTGGAATTTGTCCTCGAGACCTTTTCAGCAAGTGCCTAGTCTACATTGATCTCTTTAATGTGAGTTCACTGTCTTAAAGATGGTTGCTAAGAGCTGTTTTCTGGTAGCTGGCTTAAAATAAGGAGGTGTAGCTGTGATACATTTGTTTTCCTTGTGGTATGCATATCACAATTCTTTTCTTTGTAAGTAAGTATTGATAGCTATTTCCCCCCCCCCCCCCCTTTAGTTGTGGTAACAAATACCCCATTGTATTCAATGTATGCTATTCAAAATCTCTGTTATGGTTTCACATATTTTATGTCATAATAACAGGATACATTAATCTTGAGTGAAAGCCACTAATTAGTAATTTATAAAAAGCTGAAAGTAATAGAAGTGTTTCCCTGACATAGTAAGAGCTAAAACAAAGCAGCTGCTTTGAAATATGTATTTCCTTGTACTATTTGCAACCCAAAATCTGTAGATATGGAGATATCCAAGTGAAACAGGCTATAGTACTATTAGTATAAAACTAGGGGCTCAAACCCTTGAGCGGGGCCTCAGAAACTCATGATTTAGGCTTTAAAAGAAAACATTTGATAGCTCAGTTATAATTAGATTATTTATTGTGTGTCTCACTGGGATTCAACTTTTCACTTTTCAGAAATGAGCTAAAATCTTTTCTTTTCACTGAAAGCTAAGAGATGACTGACTTGGTAACCATATGTGCATATTCTTAGTTTTATAATGATGAGTGTCTCCTATAACACTTTACTTTTTCTGCAGTTAACTTCAATTTTTCATTCTGCTAGTGCTCAAAAATAGCTTTCTTAGATAAATCTGAGATAATTTGCTCCAAAATTTATTCTGCTTTTTTTCTGTTTTGGAGATATTCAGCAGGGAAAACATGGCATATTTATGGGTGTTTCCTATTTTAGCACTTTCATGTTGTTTTTCAAGCTATATTTATATTTTTTAAATATGAAATCAAGAGCAGTTTTGTAGGAAGTAACTATTATTAGAACTACTTTTTAAAACAAGAAGTTTCTTTTACTGTGACTGATATTAATTATTTTTATTTCATTATTGCAAAATTTAATTAATATTGCTTCTGCATACCTGCTGTGAAACAAGGTAGAATCCAGCCTAGTCACTTGGAATAAGTGACCTCAAAACTGCACCCTCCAAAACTTGGGAGTGGAACTAATCCTGTGCTTAACTAGCACAGCCTCACACCCACACCAGCCTTCTCACTGACTAATGTTTCTTGCTCATAGAGCACAGCTACATACTTAGGGATCTGTCAGGCAGGATCCTTCTACTTCAATCCTTGCCTTTATCTATTTCAAGTCCATGGCACACGAGCTCTGCAATGGAAGTGTGCCGTGTTCCATAAGAGCCCCGTGATCTTTGTGTTTGTAAAACCACTGACCAAATTCCTCTGCTGAAAACAGACCAAGACTTGCTCCTTCAGAAATTTAGCAAAACCAGAAAGAACACTTGAACTGCTCTGTGAAATGGTTCAAGTTGGTGCCCAGTGGAGGAGGGCCTGCTGGGTATGGCTACGTGGGGTTGCAAAGACAGACAGAACAGAGTTTGATTTGTAGCTGTTCATTCTGGTTGCCAGAGCACATCAACATCAGTTCTTCCCAGCAGGGAAGTTGATGCCAGGTGCTGGCCCTGAGTGTGCTCAATACGTACACAAAGTGCAAACTGCTGGAGGGCAGTTTGAATCTAGACGGCAAACCCTGCACACGTGATGGATGGCACAGTGGTGAGCATCTTCATCCTTAGCTCCATCAAAAGGGCAATGATTTGAGGGACAACATTGCTGTGCTCACATGTGTACTTTGAGACTCCCAAGACAATGCCTAGGAGGAATCCCTAGGGTGCAGTAATTGCCAGTGTAGACATGAATAGTTCCACATCTGGGAGAGCCATTAGTAGCTTACTCAGATTTCCATTCCAGTCAGGCCATAAGAACAGTGTTGATAAAGGTTTTTTGGAGAATTTGAAAAATCTCCTGCCTCCTCATTTCTTGGTCTGATGTTGAACATTGCTTAGACTGCCTGAACTGTCTCTGCTTCCATGAAAAATTGATTATGCCTATAACATTCTAGTGCTTGGCAATGTTTTAACCTATGACTAAATTTCTGCAGAGACAGCCTAGGTCAACTCAGTAATTTGGCTGTGTTGTTTTTCTTCTCCCTTCCTCAAAGCAGAATTAGGCATTTGTGTGTTCTATCATTGATACGAGTGATGGAGCACTGAGCAAGAGACTCAGGGCTGAAGAGTACTCCTTATTTCACATGCAGGGCTAGTACATAATTCAGTACAAATCCTACTTCTTCATTAAGTAATATTTAACTTGGTTCACAAGACTGTCTTCTCAGATGATCCTCTTGTGATACTTACTAAAACATGACTTTGCAGATATTATAATTGAAAAATCAGATTCCCATTCTGAACACTGTTCAGAATAGAACATAAAATTAAACCATTTGATTAAAAGTTTTCTGAAATGCACAGTGCCACACAGGATAGCAGCAAGTGAATAAATAGCAATCTTACATTTTAAGAGTGGTAGGTAGACGAGAGGAATAATCTTCCTTAACCGCTGGTATCTTGTTTAATTAAACTAGTATTTAAATACTATAGAGATGTGTTTACAACACTATAAAGGAAAATAAGAAGTCAGTAAAGCTATTTGAAAGATTCTACTTATTTTGAAATAGCTGAGAAGTGGCAATTTCCACTGTAAATATATTCTAGATGTAGTAATATATATGGAATAACACTGGTAAAAATTGTGGAAGAAAAGAACTTTAAAAACTCCCAAACTCTTATCTATCTAAAGCATGTTTTATGAATGTAGAAATGCAGCAAGGCATGCCATATCATGGTATTTCGTGCCTTAAAACCAAAAGCCTCAGAACATCCTATTCTTACTTCTGCATGCCTTGTTCTTTCAAACTGCATTTTCTTTTTTGTTTGTGATTTGAGAGTCAAAAGGGCTTGGTGCTACTTTCATTCTGCAGTGGCACACGAGAGCTCAGGAGCTCTAAAGCACTCGTCATGTAAGTGGTGCTGTATCAAATGCTTGAGTTAATTACTGTGTAATGTATTACAGAACAGTACCCATTCCAGTAAATTTTGTCTTTATTTTTATCATCTCATTAGGTAAACTTATTCAGGGGCTCTGAGGAATATAATGTATAATATAAAATTATGTATGTCCATTACTGTTTTAAACATTGATATGGAGCTTCATATTGAAGGGTATTAATGGGAATACACTGTGAGCACAGGAAAAATGCAACTTTGGATAGGTCATTTGTTGTGTGAGATGCAATTGGAGGTTTTAGACTTCTTTCAAAGACCAGAAGGAAATAATTTCTTCAGTCTGTGTATAGGAGAGTGACTTCTCAAATGTTTGCTCTAAAATGAAAAAGGATTTATGCTTTTTCTTAGGAAGCGCCTTCATATTGGGGGCTTGTCTCCAAAATGCTTTGAAGATTTTGAAGCTTAGAGAAGGCTGTATAAAGATTCCCACAACTAATTCCTATGAGCTTTGAGACAGGTCCCTAATGACAAGACCACAAATTTTTATACGTACTATGATTTCCAAGTGCTGCTATCCTTATTCATCTCACTGTTTAAATCTGCTGGGATTAGGCCTTTGCCATGCCAAACTCCCACTTTCCTATATGAAGTGTTTTTAAAATAGCTTTCTTTCAAGAAGAATATTATTAAGTTTCTTAACAACTATTCTCTTTCTTAACATGTGGGTGACTTCAGAGTAGCTGAAGATATTTGACTCAATTTAAAAACTGTATTCTCCTGGAAAACAAGCTAGAAAGTAAACATTTCAAAATATTTTGTGTCTGTAAAACATGAAACGTAATTTATTTTGAAACTTAGTTACTGATAACACTGCAAACCATTTCTACTTATCCGTTAAATTAAAGGGAATGTTAACTAGTCAGAAGACAATAAATAGAGATTAGTTCAACAGTGTGGATACAAGGTGCATTGTATCACTATTTTCCATAAGCAAGGGAGTTCTGAACAGGTGAATTCATACTTAAGTTTTTGAGAAGGGACTTGTGTGTAGAGATTAGTGGGAACAGAGAGCAGTGTGAGCTGGGGACCTGGGTTTGGGCCCTTGAGCAGACCCTGGTGCATGGCTCAGGGTTCAAGGGGGCTTTAGCAGTAACTGGGACTGATATTTCTGAGTGTTAGCCAGGCAGAAGCTCCTTAGTAGAAAAAATCCTGTATAAAGTCACCTTCATTTTTAATAACATGAAAACCTGTGACCACAGTGCTGCTGTAATAGCTGAGGGAAGCTCAGCATCGATTGCCAGGGCTACGAGCGTGCGTTTGTTTGTTGGTTGTGCTGTGGTGTTTTCCTTGAAAGACCGAGAGGAGGCATATGGCTCCGGAGCAGGATGTTGTCAGGTCAGGAGACCTGCGTGCTCAGCTTAGCTGCCTGCTAGACTGTACCTAGGAACTTTTCCTCATCCCACAGTTGAATAATTTGACTCTTAACATTTGAAGCTCTTTTGGGTAGGGGCTGTCTTGCCTTATGTTGTAGCATCGCAATTTCTGCTGGCTGCCTCCAGCACGAATATAAACAAATGATGATAGCAGACAACTCTGCTGGCCTCTTGAGCCTTTATACTCCATTCTCAATTCAAACTGGTTTTTAAAAGCTCTCTGTCAGCAAGATAGGCTTACATGCATGATCCTGTAATGTAAAGATAGTAAGACTGCATGATTTCGGTATTAAAAACAGGTTACATAAACTGATCAGAATGTGGATGTTATTAATAGTTAAAAGTTAGTTTAAAAAAATTAATATAGACAGCTTTTATCACAGTAAGGCATGAAAACAACCAGCTTCTTCTGTTGTTATTACCCTCAAATATGGGGTCTATCATCAGTGATGTGTGCTGTGTCCTAGTGCATCAATGTCCAGCTGTGTGATTGCCATGTGAAGGGTGTGCAATTGTCACGTGGCAGCTCCCAAACCAAGCCTGTGTTGACTCCTTCAGAGGAATCAGAAAGTCCAAACTCTGCACGTGCTGTATGAGCCTGCACACAAATAGCTGGGAGCTATTGCGGTTCAGACGTGTGTCACCATTTGGGACACAGCTGTGGCATGCAACACAAGACTCATAATTCCTGCTGTACACAAACACCTGTAACCTAGAAATAGAAGAGGTTAGACTACCAATTTTCACAGCTCAAAGCTGCATGATGACAGCACTAATTTAGCTACTCTGAGCCCTAATCTGTTAGTGAAGTGTCCTACAATTTTTCTTCTTAATTGCTTATCCTTTTTCAGAGGGCTGGTTTAGCCAGATGTTGTCCTTCCCCTAAAAAGAGATTATATCACAAGTGATTCTTATTTATACCAGAGCACTGATTTTCGGGAGCAGTAGCCACCCATTCACAGTCTGAAAGAGTATTTGACAGCTGCTCAGATAAATGGAGTGGGTTTTTAAAGGCTGTTCTGAAAATCAAACTGCCCTTTGTGTGAGTGCCTAAAATGGACGTTGGTGCCTAACACTTGGTATCCAAATTAGAGAATTTTTATGTAGTAGTGTTAGGGGTGTGTATTTTTGATGTCAGGCTGCTCTGGAGAGACCTCTTTACCATGTCCCGATTTAAAGTTATGGCTACAGATGAGTTAGTAGGAGGGCTGTGCTGTTTCTACTGATAACAAAATATTGCCCAAGAGCCTCATGGGTTCCCCTACTCATCCCTGAAGACAAAAACATCTAACATAGGTGCTGGCTGATATTTAATTCTGCCAAATTGCAGGCTTTGCAAAAGAATACAACAGATTTTTATTTTTTTTTTAAGGGATTTTGTGACTTAAAAGAGTGAGTGTCTGTTCTGGGTATCCTTCTGACCTAAAAGCTTACTAAATACAAATTACAAACAATTTGTTCCTTATATTCATATGTTCCTGTCACTGTGGTACTTATCATGTGGGATTTTCTTTAGAAGAATAATAATAGTAATAAAATAATTAGTTGACAAATATTTGATTGTTCCCTTCTAGTAACAGACAGCATGGGTAAGGGGTAAAAGCCAGAAAACCATGTGAAAGAAATAATGAATACAAAATGAAATAACCAAATTGGAAATCAAGTCTTCTGAATAATTAATAAAAGATTTCTTAAGGCATTCTTCTGATAAATTTAATGCCATTTTGAGTGCTACAAGACATGCTTTATTTCAGTTCTCTGGTGTTCATTGTTTGAAAATGTGCTCATGTGTGAGGAAATGAAAACATTTCTGAACAGAAGCAAAATTACCAGTTTCTTGCATAATTGGAACACAGCAAACAATTAAATCTTCACTGAATTGAGTGCAATTTTTGATGACTAGATAACACCACATTACGTCCTGAAGCTGCTGTATTTTGTTTCTGTGCAATGTGTCTTCCTTTCCATAATATTACAACAGTATGTTCTGTCCCCATAACCTCTACAATATGCCCTCTCTTTTTCAAATGCTATCTTGAGGTATGATGTCATCAGATCTCATAATTTCATTGCACCCTCTTATTAAATTGGTTTGCAGGTGTTTAAATATTTGTGATATGCTGCATAGCCAGCATTTGCAATATTTGCCTTAATCTCATTTGTGGTTTCTTTTTTTATCATTCCTGTCACCACAAGGTAAGATATTGCAGCACACAGCCAAAGCTGTGTAAAACATCATTCACTCCTTGACAGCTGGAGTAATTTTGTTTTCCAGTGCTTCTTTGTTCAATTGCATTTATTTTGCTGAATGGTGTAAATGAAAATATTTAAACCATTTTTCTGCCTTTATATGCTGATTAAAAGAAAAGTGCTACAAATCTGCAACATGGTTTTAACCAGAAGATGGCATGTTGTTTTCCCTCGCTCCTTTTTCTTTCTTACTTATTAACAACTGCCTTTCTCCTTTTTCTGTTGTTTCAGTTAAAGGATCAAGAAAGTTAAGTCTGCCAACAGATCTTAAGACTGATCTTGGTACGGTAGGCGAAAGCCAACAGCTTTAAACTTCCTTACATTCATTGGCAAAACATTCTACCAACTGATTCATGAGATAACACAATAACCTCAGAGGCTTTGTCTGAAAAGGCTTTCTAAAAACCACCTATTAACCCATACAGTTCTGTTGGCAGCTCTCAGCATTTTGCTTGTTTAATATTCATTTGTTTCATGTAGACATATATTGCCAATCATTACACACTGTGTGTGTAATACTTTATTCTGAAATAACTTCAGAAGTTTTTCCAAGCTGGTTGTTGGCGAACTCTGCCTATAATACCCAATGCATGCGCTGGTCTATTTTCTTTATTTGGTGTACAAGTTGTGCCACAATAGTGACAAGACAATTGAACATCTGTATTTTATGGTGTCTTTGAATGTCTGAGAAGTTGGGTTGGAAATCAGTCATTTGTCTCAGTCCTCTCCTTGAGACTTCCCTCAGCCAGCTGTTAAATACATAGCTTGTTTTAATCTTTTTTTCTCAATTCTACTTTAATATTTCTGTGGAAGAGCATAATAAGAGCACAAATTTCACCTCAAAAAAGCTAAAATGAAAATTTCTATATCTTGAATGACCTAAAACTGCTGTGAGCAGATCATACAACACCACAGCCACATAAAGGATATTGCACCTGGTATTTGGATTGGAATGTGTGGTTCACACAAAAAAATTCTTATAAATGTTATTTAAATATTCTCAGTCTCAAGGAGTTCTTTCTAGTTGTGCTCTCTTGGGAAGTTTCCCTTGTAAGATGACTGAAAAAGCCAAGTAGCCATGCCTCATTACTTAGTGTCCTTTTGGAGATAAAAATTAAAGTCGGATCATGTCCTTGGATGGGACAGCTGAACTTCATTTCTGTCACTGGGAATCATGTGCACCTGTTAACCAAGGTAGCACTTGTTCCACAAGGCAAAAGTCAGGGGTGTAAATATGTCTCTCACCTTATAAATTAAAGAGAAACTTGGAAAACTGTCAATGCCTCCTGGTAAAGATTAAGTAAACATTGAAAAATCACTGGAAAATTCAACCCAAATTGTGCAGGCTTCAGAATACAAAGTGATTCAGTTGAAATAAGTTTGAGAAAATAGGAATGGAGGAATACACCCATTAAAAAATTGGAGTGGAAAATTGTAATGTTCCTAATACTCCAAAAATGTGAAAGAAATAGGCATCTATAAACCTGTAATATTAATATTTATCACTAAAATAATGGGCAGCTATTAAGAGGGAAGGTGAATGCTTAGAGTATAAAAATAGCCATAGGATAGGTCTTAAGACTAAGCCATATTCTACAGATCAATTTATTTTTGTTAGTATTATTAAAAATACATTGTCTTGAAGGACACATAGCATTAAATAACTTTAAATCCTGAAGCATAAGACAAGCAAAAGATAAACTTAATGGACAAAAGACTGGATTTAGAGGATTTTGAAAAAGAAAGAAGTATATAACTGTAATTAGAATTGGTGAGAGCTTTATTGTATAAAATGCTGCATATCAGAGAAAAAGCAACCTTATCATCAACTTTCCTGTAATCATGTTTGGAGCAGGCCATTATAAGTTTTTCCTAGAATATATTGACAAATTGCAGGCAGATTTATATTTTAACTTCCCCAACCAAACACCAAAACAAAAATCCCCAGAAAACCCTGAGGACAGGGGAGCAGGGTAGAAAGCTCCAGAAGTTAAACAAATTCAACCTGAAAGGGTTGGAAGCAGGATGGTCCGTTTTAAATGTATGACATGTGTAAGGAACTTGGAAGATTAATGGAATGCATAATCCTGCCTGTAGTTTTGATTTCAGAGTAGTCATGTTTCTACTATTCCTTTATTTGCTTGTATTACTTATTTTTAATAGTATAGAACAAGTTAAGCATAAACTAAAATAAGCCTAAGAAGGTCTAGTTCAACATCTTGCAGAAAATAGTGGAATGCCATTTGTTCCAAAAGCTTCATAAGCACTGAAAGGAGTGATCAAATTGTCACTAAAGCATCCTGTTTGTTGTTAGTGCTGCAGCAACCAGGTATCCTGTGCTCAGATTACCCAGAAGCTAAGGATGAAGCATGTGGAAGAAGCATTCAGTGTATAAAACTGGCAGATACTCATGGATAATCAACAGCAGAGAGAGGTTTAGAAAAGGAAAATGGACAGAAAAATCCCCAGACTTTCAATTCTCTTTCATGACTGTCTTAGAAGGGCAAAATATTCCTGATAGTTATTCTAGTCATTAAAACTGTGCTGAATTATAGATTGTTTAGTTTAAAACAGTCTGGGAAGAGCCTCTCTTTCTCTGTATAAGGAGCTACATTTAAATGAGAATTCCCGGTTCCTGGTTATGACCGCATTTCAGTTACTTCTGCTCCAAAATTTCCTGGCCACACTGTCAGAGATTATTTATCCACTGTTTGGCTGTTGCCTGAGATTGTCCCCATAGTCTGAATATTCAGGGGCTAACAATAGTTTTTGGCCCACACTTCTTGCAAAGATATTCAGGTCACTGCTTTGAGATGATAAAGTATTGTCCATGTATCCATTGGCTCTGGCTCATAGCTTTTTAGAGAGTGCTGATACATCTCCCACTCTCAGCAGTGACTGCAGCTAATTGGGACATGCATTAGCATTTGGCAGCTCACAGTTCTGCTCCCTTCTTATGATCTGCCTCGTGGAATGTCCTTGCTTTCACTTTGCTTTGAATTGTAAATAGTAGAGGTTAAGTAGAAGTTAAATCTATTTCAGGTGGAGGTGTTGCCTGTACTGGAAATTGTTTGGGGAGTAGTTTGCTATCATTTAGGGGAATAATGTGTGATCTGATGACTCAGGGTGTTCTTGTTAAACCTGAGCAGGATTTTCATGACCTAAAGGTACTTTGGGACTCCACATTGACCTTTATATGACTGATGAAGTTGATCTCAGCTTCTTTTTATTTTGATGTGGTGATTATTATCTCTCCTTGCTGAAGCACTTGTCCCCTGTGGATGTTGTATCTCCACACAGAAATGAGTAATGTGGCACATGAAGGAATACACTGAAACTTCTTGATAGTTTTAGCAACTGGAGGTCACAGCAACCCAATGTTTATTTGAGTTGACCAGAAGGAAGACATGGCAACGCTGCTGCATAGGCTGTACAGCTTCTCTATTACTCTTCAGAGGCAGCTCTGAATGATAGTATCTTTATTTTTAAACCTAATAATGTTTCCCAAAGTCTTCTGAACAGATCATCTTCATTTCCTTGCAGTGTTTCACAGAGATGAAATATGGGGATAATCCTAATGTTATTGAATCAAGTGGAGAGTTTGAGATACATCCAGACACATAGAACTGCTTTGGTACAAGGGCTTTCTAACGTTGCTTCACAAGCATCACTTTGTATTTTTCTTTTAGGAAAATATTTCTGCTCGTTTTACTAAAAGTTTTTAAAGGTTCCAGCTGATCACAGGGAGCCAGACAGAAGCCATAGCTAAAGATGTGGGAGAGTCGGTAATTGCTGACTTTTCTAGAATTACTATGAACAGATGGTTTGACTGTAAGGAATTATGCTATCACCTAGACTTTATTAGTGAAAGAAAAAAAGGAAATGCAAATATAAATAGATGTCTTTTTTTTTTCTCTTGCTAATCTGTGATCTTCAAAATCATAATATATTTTCCTAAGCATTCTGCAGATACTTATAAGCAGTGAATGAGTTCTTTCCCAAGTCAAGTTAATGTCTTCCATTTTATACAGCAGTGAAAATCTAGAAAAATTACCAAATAAGTTCATTTTTTTTACGGGTTTGAGAAACATATTCCAATGCAGAGGACAAAAGCTTTAATTCTGAAAGTTGGGTTCATAAAACAAAATTGTAAGGATCTGATTAAGGACCTGGGGTTATGGGTTTGTACTTAATTTTGTCCATTTTGGATGAAGTTTGTGGAATCTGTTTGATTTATGTAAATGGTAATAGAGTTATAATATGAAAATATCCACCATTTGATGCCTTTGTATTTCATTGACAGGGAAGTATCACTTTCTAGATGCTCCCAAACCTATAAAACATTGCCTGAATAAATAAACCCTCATTTCCATTTTAAGAATGAGCAGTGGGGTTATAGCAATTCTTGCTTTCATTTTTCAAAGTATTTACAGCAGATATTAGGCATTCACATAATTTTTAAGCTTTTAATCTGTTTTTGCTTACTACTGTATTGGACAAACTGATAGATTTTAGATGGAGAATTCTATTTTGATTTATCTAAATCTATACTTCTGTTTACAAGGCTAAAGAACATTTCAGAAACTTTGAAACTATATGAGCTGCTTTCCTCCTTGATATGACTTTGTAGAAAACGCAGCCCAGACATCCAGTTGTACCAATGATTTTCTTTAAATGCTTGGCAATATACATTGGAAATTATTTGTATTTTTGCATGATAAGGATTTTAGGGACTGTCCATTGTATGTCTCCTTCCAGAAGGGCAGAGGAACTTTCTGTCCTCTTCTCAGTGTGCAAGTACCATCTGAGTTGAGGAATCATCTCAACTCTGCCTCTAGGTAGAGTCACAGCATAATCAAGTTTGGAGGGGACCTCTAGACCTCTCAGGTCTAGGTTGTCTAGACCCCCATCCTGCTCAGAGCAGGTCAGGCTACACCAGGTAGGTCAGGACAGTGTCCAGTCAAGTCTCACAGCACTTGATCTGCAGTCTGGCAAATGCCAAATACCGGAGAAGGATTTCAGCCCTCAAGCAGCTGCTCATGCTAAGTCTGTGGAGGATAAGCTTGGCCTTTTCTGCTTCAAGTTTCATCACTATGAAGGTGCAAAACATTGTGAGGAAGGACTGAAGTCTTTCACTTTTACAGAAACGGTTTTAAAACTTTAATCTTTCAGCTATTTCACATCTTGAGGCTTGGGTTTTGATATTCTGTATTGAGAACCCTACTAGACAAAAGTCTCTTGATGTTCCGAAGGTAAGGTATATGATAGCACCAGTTTCTTCCTTCCTTAAGTAGAAGAATGTTTATAGTCAAACATTTTTAAAAGAGAACCTATATATCTAATGGGTATATTAGCCCTCTGCTAATCCAAATAATCAAAATTTTAAAAAAGCAACAGGATAATTTGGTTATTGTAGCAGAATACACATGTTCTCAGTGGTTATATTTCACAGCAGAAAGGGGCTGTGTTCTAACTTCTAATGCTTCCAGATGAGAAAAAAAAAAAAAAAGCTACAAGCTGATCTACTTGGGAATTTTGCAAGCAAGTAGTTAAAATGAAAGGTAAGTGCCTTGAACTATACAAAAATACCCTAACTAAAATGATTATAAGTAATACAGGTAAATTTCATTACAAAGGAAAGGCAGTGAAATTTGGTAGCTGGAAAAACAAAGTAGTAGCGATCATCATGCATTTAAGTGTTGGTAATAAAAAAATTATATGCAACTGGCAAGGCTCCAGTGTAACAGGTACTCCTGTTCCCAAGTTCTTTGGTTTTACATAAAGAAGAGTTCTTTACTGAGGACTTCAAAGGTAAGTCATTTTCCACTCCTTTCAAGCACTGCAAGCACATATAGGGTATTCTTCCATTCTGGGGTCTCTGTTCACCTCTCAGGTTGTAACATTTTTCATTTTTAAAACCAGAGAACGATAGCCAGCTTTTTCCATGGTGAAAATGCTACACTAAGGAGTGCTCAGGACGAGTTGTTGATATTCAGGTGTTTTTGTGGTCCATCCACTCTGCTTGCATGTTCCAGTGTTGTCTTCTGCGCAGCTCAGGACTTACCACATTTCATGCTTATGTTTCAGAATTCAATCAAGTTTTCTGTCTAATGTTTTTTTGTTTATTGCACAAAGCATAGCAACCATTTATGTTGGATTATTCTGTGGAGCCACACTGAGTGCTGTGTACTTTTTGAGACAGTCCAGTAGTACTGTGTGATCACTAGAAATTCAGCAGATGAATCTGAGTAGCAGACTCAGATCCAAGTAGTCTGAAATTTTCCCACTGTTCTGTGGAAGCAAAGCTAGATTTATTTTTAGGTTTGCAGTGCCAGGTTTCAATTTTTCATATATGATAACATGGAGGTGATGTTAGGACATACAGTAATGTATTCTCAATGTTTTTCATTTGGAGAGTGTTTATTTTATATTTTCATTTCTTTTTTTTCATAATTTCAGGCAAAAATTAGTAGTTTTAAAAGAGAATCTGTCAGTGATCTGACAATGCACCTAATATTTGCAGCCACTTCACAGTAATTTGATTCTCTGACAAATACATCTGTGCATCCTGCTTTCAAAAAACATAGTGGATTTAGAACCATGAGAGGATTTTGTTACCATAGGCAGAATACCATTACATTATACAGGCAGTAGGCAGAATGTTACAATGACAGCATATTATAGTGTTTGAGTGGACCTAGATATTCTACCACATGTCATTAGGGTAGCTCTTCTTTCCTCTTCAAACTGATGAAGACATGATGTTAAATGTACATTTTTGTTGGCAGTGCTTCTGCATTAACCTCTTCTGCCAGGGCTTTCATCTTCTCTCCTCTCTGGTTGACAGAACTGTACCAAGGGAAATTTGCGTTTCTGACTTTTTAAGGAAATTTCTTTTTAATAAATTCATTAAAATTTTTGTATGTTACGATATCAGTCTGTGTTCTCACTAATGAATATTCACACTATTACACTAATTTTGATTATTTACAAACAAACATGAGACAGCTCTTGGGGCCATTTGTACAGTTTTAAGATTGCATTTTTTTCTTAACTTAAATGTGTGTATCTCTTTGCTGTGTAAAAATAAAAGTTAGCCACCATCGTAATCATTACTGAAAATCTAATTTATTGGTAATACACAAAAATCCCCCAGTGGAAACAGATGGATTTTTCTTCACTTTAACAGTAAAGATTGTATTCTTCAACAGTTGTTGAGAAGATTCTGAGACTTATTTTTCAGGTTCTTTCTCCTCCATATTAAAGCATTTCTCTGGTTCTCTTCTGGTTCTCATATTCTCTTTTATTGATTACGTCCTTACAGCTTAAAATGATATTATAATGCTTCTAATTATGGATATTTATATTTTTTGTCTCAGCCTCTGTCAAATCATTAGTAAGAAGGTTTTCAGCTAGTTTTTCTGTTTGAATTTATCCCTTTGTTAGAACTGAAAGAATTGGTTGATCATATTCTTTCCTGATTTTCTGTATCAAGTGTAAAAAAGTGCAAGACACTAACTGAAAATGAATTATTCTTTCTTGCTGACATTTTCATTACATTTGGCTTTAACAAGTGTTCATCTTTTTACTGGTAAATTCTTGTTTCTTTTGTATTTTTGCAGAAGTCAGCAAGTTGTTCAAAAGTTCTATGTTTGTAATCAGGCAGGTTCTGTAGGATATACATGTTACTGTGTGTAAACTAAAATCCACATGTGTATATAGAATATTCTTCCTGCGCAACGTGCCTCAAGAAAATTTGGCTTAATTTGAGGCTGCCCTGCAGGTTTGCTGCTGTCATGTTGCACATCACATTTCTCAGTAGTTTCATCAGGTTCACAGAAACTGATGTTGCTTCTTCAGTTCCCCTTGATCTCATCATCCCACTGATATTTTGTGTGACTCTCTTGCCTTACATCCAGCACAGTTCTCTTTCTTTTTTAAAGCAGTTTGTGGGGTGCACAGGACACTGAATGGTGCTAGTGTTTTGTAACAGGGCACTGAATGGTGCTAGTATTTGGTAACAGGGACAGATAAAGCATTTTTAGTTCATATGGGTTAGCAATTTTAATTCCATGAGCCCAGACAAAGGAATACAAATTCCCCAAAGGAATACAATCATGAACTGCACTGTAGAAGCAGCACATGGAGAATGTTACAGCATTTTGTGTCGTGAACTGTTATATATTTTAATCCATCATATATACATACCATGATTTACTGCTTTATTAAACTAATATAGTTAAATTAGTATTAAATGGACTAAAGGGGTAATTGCCTATGATTACTTCCAATGGCTTGCATGAGCCCTAAATTTTTAAATTAATGCCCAGAATAGCTATAAACTGAGCCCTGGCCATTTAGTTCGCTATCCACAGGGAGTAGACAAGGCATAGTGGGATGGCTCTTACACAGTTTGGAAACTGCTTCAAGGATAAGTTCCACTAAACCCTGATGCCCAAATATATTGCATTAGCATGGGACTGGCTGAAGGGATCCAGAAGCACTGGAGAGGAGAATTCGAATTTACTTCATCTCATGGGCAGCAGCACCCATGGGTGTAGGAGGTGTAGTCCCACCCAAAGGGTAGGAGGTGCTGGCAAATGCAGTGGTAGAAAAGAGAAAGGATATTTTGTGCAGTGTTTTCTTCTGCAACAACTCTTTGCCTCCTCCAGAGGAGAGAGTGAGTAGCTGTTGCACTATTGTGTCAATAACACAGAGCAATCTGTGCCTTGCTGACAGCAATTATGTCCCTGATGTCAACTAACGCTTCATATCAATTAATATTTCTGAGCCGAGAAGAGCCCCAGTGGCCATGTGACAAAAGCAGTAATCCAGCAAGGACAAAAGTTAAAATGTTGCTTTTCCTTACAAATCAAACAAAGCTTGCAAAAAGCTGTGTTTTTACAATCCTCCTGTATGTGTTCTTTGGAGTGGCTGGGAGACATCTGTCATGGCAAAGGAGAATCAGGTGACTCAGGCCTCAGAGGGGTAGTTAATCATTGCAGTCATTCTGAAAGGCTGAGAGCTTGAACATTCTCATTCTCCCTTAGTACACCGTAGAAAAGTAGTGATTTTTTTTTTCTTATCACTTTTCTTGCACACTTCATCTTTTTTCAGCCAATGCAGTAAGAAACCCTTTCTTAAACAATACATAACCTTTCTTTAGAATTTTGTTTTGTATCACAGGCCTTATAACATTAAAAAAAGGTGAGAATTTTTAAATACACACATAGAATTTTCTCACAGATTTGTGTGGTCTTTATCTGCTGGATTCTTTTCAGTTTCTCCCTGAAAAAAAAATTGTAGTAATGTTTCCTGTAATTATTTTACTCATACTATCCTGTGTTTTTACTAAGGCTTGAAGACCTGCATTTCTTCTTGTATACATTTTAAAAAGTTGTATCTAATGAGAGGAGCAGAACAGTGTTAAAATACAGAAAAGTTTGTAGCAAATCACTAAAATCCCTCTTCTGCTCATTGTTATAGCACCCACTAATATTTAACCTACTTCAGTACTTGAAGGGGTGTCCCTACAGCTTCTAGGATGAGGCCTGATTTTTGTTTTTCTTCCCAGGAACTGGCTTTCCTCATTCAAAAAAGCATTGTCAAAGCAGCTAAAGGGATTTAGGTGCCCAGATCCTAATGATGATTTGATGTGGGTCTTTGAAGGTAACTGAGACAAGCCAGCATACTTAGAGAAACACAGCAGCATTTCCATTATGCTGAGGGATAGTGGGCAGGGGTTTGGATGTGTTGTGGCCATTCTGTACAATGCTCAGTGGAGAGGACTCACAAATGTTGATGTTTCTATAGAATATGATTTTTTTCACTCTGTTATGTTCCTCACCACTTCCTAGGATTCCCCCTGGAGATAATTAGGTATCATGCTGAAACACCTTCCCACAAAGTGAATGTTGAAGAAGGGAAGCAGCTGGATGAGGATGTGTCTGTTGCTGAGGTTGAACAGTCAGCCTGTGTCCTTGAACAAAGCCCCCGATCTCAAAGGACTTTCTGCTGAAATATACAAACAGTTCCAGCAAATTTTGGAAAATTTCCTAACTAAAAATGGAATGAGTCATCCACATCAGTTTTGTATCTGCTGTTATCTCAGTTAATAGCCATCTATTCAGGAAAAATGACAAGAATCATGGAAGTTGTGTCTCCTACAGAGCTATTTTGTTACACAGTACAGATACTAAATTGCTTTCTAATCTATAATTCTGAATATTTTTTCCACTTTTGTTCATTAAGAGTGAACTTTTTTCACATGGAAAGGATGTGACTTGCACATTCAAAGGCTACATGTACAACATTGTACACTGTATTCAGCATAGGACCGGAATATTGAGTGAATATAGAAACAGCTTTTCATAAGGTACACTGGTGCTGTCATGGCATGGTAACCAAGAAATAAATTTATCTTGCTAAATGAACATTCATCTCTTCCTTGGATACAATACAAATCAAAGAGAGTTGACTGAATAGGATACTTAAATGCAGACTCTAGAAAACGAAGATAATTCTCAGATATAAATAACCCAACATTTAAAATTAAGGCAGAAACTCCAAGATTGTCCCTGCCTATAGAGTAGAGCTTTTACAGTTTTGAACAAAATCCTCAGTGTGCTTGGATGAACCGGAACTTTTGTTTTGCTTATGACCTGCTTTTTACATAAAATAACCTGCTGACCAAAAATAATTCACTTATACCTGGGTGCGTATCCTTTCGTATGTTGAAGGGGAACTTGTGTTCAGTAATTCTCCTTGTGTTGTCTTGCCCGGCATGAGAGGAAGAAAAATATCACATGAATATTTTACGGTGCAGTCCAATTCTGAACTCTGATCCAAACCCTGATCAATGGATGTTGTGGTTTAAAGACCTATTGACCAAGAACAGATGAATGCAGTAAGAGTTTGAAGCAGGCATGTTTTGTTTCCCACCACATGAGACAGCAATGTGTGCTGTGCTGGTTGACTCTGGCTTTATTTCTATATAGCTGTAGCAGACGAATCAATTGTTCAGCAGTCAGTTTCCTTAGAAGTAAAATAAATCTATGTGATATATAAAGAATAAAATACTTATCAATATTATGGCTATTTTTGTAATTATCTCAAATAGTGGCCTGTTTCCTGCAGCTTTGAGTCAGGCAGGGAAGATGTCTAACTCTGAATTCTACCCTTTAGTAAATTTTACTTTCAGTTCTTAGGAGAGCAAAAAGGAAAGAAAACATTCAAATTGACTTGGTATCTCTTAGGAGACACAACAGCAGGGTGTCAGTGTTACCTGCAGTACCTTGGTAAATGCCTGTGTGCATAGGTCAGCAAAATGCTGTGGGATCTGCAGCTCTAAGAACAAGCACAAGTTCTATAGCCGTTGGGTTTTTTCAAATTATACCTTAAAGTTATGGTGAGTTGTTTTCTACATACATGCAATGGGTTGGTAAAACAAATCAGTAGTTATTCCCAGAAGATTTGATTTAACCCGTTCTCAAGTGTCAGAACACACATTTCTCCTCCATTGGGAATCCTGGGAGCTGACACTTTACCTAGCATTTGTTGCATTCGCTTTCCAGATCACGTGAATGGCCACTGCACAAGCCCAACATCCCAGAGCTGCAGTTCAGGCAAGCGACTTTCCAGTGCAGATGTGTCGAGAGCAAACCGCCGAGGGCCCGGCAGGCCCCCCTTCAGGAAAGCCCAGTCTGCAGCCTGCATGGAGATTTCTCTGCCAGTCACCACAGAAGGTGGGTGGCAATGACTGTTTTGCCAGCTATTTGTGAATTTCTCACTGTCGGAATCTGTGGTATTGATGATTCCGAAATTGTAAGAAGTCTTTCTTTCTGCCCCGTTGCCAAAGAAGAAGCCATAATTCGTCTGTGCTGGTTTCAAGGTTGTTTATTCTTGCTTATCTCTAACATGTTCTGCTGCCCTGCCGCAGGTCTGTCCTGCAGGGCAGCGTGTGGGGCTCTGTCCTCAGTGGGATGTTACAAACATTATATACCCGAAACTACCTGTGCTATATTTACAATAATGTGCCAATATCTGTCACCTACGTTGAACAGTGTGTCCCCAGCCTAAACCAATAGAAAAATGCCAACACTACAGTGAAACATGGAGGGCATGAAGAAGGAGAAAAAGGACAAGACACACCCAATTTCCTCCATCTTGTCCCCTTTGAACCCCTAATCTAGAAACTTAAAATTTTATTTTTGCACCCGTGCCACACTTAATTATTACTCATATCAAACACTCCAAGTTTGTAATTCATCCTGTAAGATTGAAATCTCTTTTCCATGGACAGAGATCAGAGACAGTGTCTCTGGGGGCTCTGTACAGGGGGGTTCCTGACCCCCTGCCAGGGTCCCAGGCCTTCCAGGGCAGCCTGAGGGAAGCCCTGGATTCCCACACTCATCAGGTGTGAAGGGAAGAAGTTCAGCAGGATTCTTGTCTAGGTTATTGCCTTGAGCTAGCTAACGCTTTAAACTGTGATAGGCAATCAGCAGCACCATGATCCCAATCCTCTTTTTGTGAGACTATTTGTATCCTAAGACACCCACCTGCAGGAATGTATGCATCACAGTTACAGCTGGAACCAGTGCTCCCTGATTTCCACACCTATTAATGAAGACAAGGCAAGGGGAATTATATCACTCAGATTGTCTAGCTTAGTATTTTTAAATGCAAATTGTTTCAAATACCTTTGTTATCAGCAGCACATGGCTAGAAGAGTTGATTTTTTAGTTTTTATGGTAACATATAATAGCAATTTTTTTTCCCTCCACATCAATGACCGATTATGAACATAACATAATCCTTTCATATAGCTCTCTTTATTTGCCACACAAGCATGTCACATAACAGCTCCTGATAGAAAATATACCACTGCCACAGTAGTTTCTATTGCTGAGTGTTTTTCTTCATCCTATGTAGTACCAAACTCTTCTGGAATTCTTGTATGCTACTTGTACCTGCCAAGGCCACAGTATTCTCTAATCCTTTTATGCTGCTTTTTTTCTTCCATCCTCCCAGAGTAAATAGGGTCACTGGTAGGCAGAACCCACAGCCCCCTAAGGTCCCACTGGCTCTTGTGTACAAAACATTTAGCAATACAGTGATATTTTGATGGCATAATGTTGCTTTCTGCATACCTGTGTCATGAAAGATTCACTTTGTCATTCATCACTATTTATAATACCTATCAGGTTTAATTTAAAAGCGTATCTCTTTTAGAGATAATAATCTAACTTGCTTTCAGGCTTGAGAAGTAAATTGACGTTAAAAATTCCTATTTGAAAGCATCACTTAAATAGTATTCAAACTTTCAGTAAAGTCAGTGAAACAACTGTTGCAAGAGTAAGCCAGACAATCTCCAGAGTCATTTATGTCAGCATGTAATGTGATGGGGCATGGTTGCAGTTTGTCCTTGGGTGTGTGGATTTGTGTACAAGTCCCCTTTTAGCAGGTTTGTTAACTAAAATAGTTTTCTGATTATTTGTAGTCTTTCAGTAAAGCAAAGCCTTCTGTCCAGCTTGTCGAAACTATTTTTCAGTTGGCAATATTAGTTTTTTGAGTTCTAGCTCTAGTGCTTGATCTGCCTGGAATTCCACTGTTCTTCATGTATCTTGAATTTCCATACAATCTGTTTTGTCAAGTGGTTTGATGTGTTTCTAAAGGTTTTTCTACTAAATAATATGGTGGAAGGTGGTATGATGCTTGAAAGATTCTTAGTCTGGGTGAGGGAAAAGGAAGAAGAGAAGCTGGAAGGTTTGAAAAAGGATATGCTGAGAATAAGAATTCTCTCTAAAGTGAAAGTGGCTTGGATCAAAACCTGGTTGAGCCGTTCCAAAATAAAATGAAAAAATTCCCCTCTCTGCTAAAAATTTATTGGCTACTTATGAGCATATGCTGCAACAAAAAATAGATGTGTTCCCAAGAAATTATTTCCTTTATTTTTAGATTCTCATGAGGTGAGTCAAGATACATGTTTTATATCCTTTCTAGAAGGTAGCATTTAAGGTTAGAGTTTGGTAGGATTTTATTATTCTACCAGAGTAGAATTTTGATTAGTTTGCTATCTCAGAAGGACTTCTTAGACATTAAAAAAAAAAAAAAAAAAGGCTTTTATGTGTGGGTAAATGGTTCTTATCTTTTTTAAGCCTGTCTCCAAGGCACTGGTAATACTTGGAGATTTTTTTAATAATACTTCCAGTTCCTGTTCTTTACAACCTCTTCTATATGATTTGATTAAAAAGATAATACATTTTGGTAAGTAATCATAAGACATATATTAGAATAATAGATTAATCTTCTCCCCTTGCATTGGATTTCAAACTCTACTTACTCAAATCTGACCTCCTGGAATACAAGAGGAGCTGTATTTCCAGCATTTTCATCAAGTCTATATTCAACAAACTTTCACACAATAAATTCTTGTGACTTTGTTCCAGTGAGCTGATTGTCAAGATTTTGCTGACTCTCACCTCTTTACTTGTGCAGAATGATTCCTGATATAGACAAACATTTTTGAAGAATGTCTTTGCAATGATGAATCATAGGAAGGAAATGGAGGGGGGGCAGGGAAGGGCAGGGTAGTTGTCTTGTTGTCTGCTGGTTGAAATATTGCAAACTGCTCAGATTCATACAGTGCTGGTATTTCTGCCACATTCGTAGCAGAATAATTCAAAAGCCAAGTAGCAGTGGTAGAGAAGTGTGCATCATTACTGTTGCTGCCTAAACCTATGTTTTTCCTAGTCTCTTCATCATTTTTGAAATGTTGCATGTTGACTCAGTATCTTCTGCTTTCATTAATGCACTGCTCTCATGGCTGTAGTAAAAAATTCTGTAGTTCTTCAGTATTCTATATCTAATTTTAGCAAAAAAAATTAGAACCTTGCAAATTCTCCCTAGCATATTATTATTTATACGGCAGATTTTTTTTTATGTGAAACACTGGAACAGGTTGCCCACAGAGGTGATCCCTGGAAATATTCAAGGTCAGATTGTTCAGGGCTCAGAGCAACCTGACCTAGTGGAAGCTGTCCCTGTTTGTTGCAGGTGGGTTGGAACCAGATGACCTCTAAAGATTCATTCCAGCCCAAACTACTCTATGATCCCATGATCATTGATTCTAAACAATTTTATTTTAACATACTTTTGATTAAGCAGTATTTTTCTTGAGATAATGTAAGAATTTATGGGCATTGTAAACAAACCCACAAATACAGGAAATTCCATTGCTGAGCTTCAAGTCCCTTTTGAAAAGAAGTTTTTGAGATTTCAGGAGTTAGTGATTATATTTCTTTGATAAGGCTTTCTTGCATAGAGTATAAACTACATTTTTTATTATCAAATTAGCATTGTGCTCTTAAACAGTAATAAAAAGCCCATATGAATGCAAATTATTCATAGCCAGTGAAATCCTTACAGAGATTCTGACCCATGATAACATTCTGTAGAATGGGAATGTGTTTTGTCTCCAAGGTTAGTGGATTTCTTTGAGGGCTGTAGCCATTTGCATTGCTCATGTTTCAGTCTGTTCCAGCTCTGGGTTCTAACTAGCACCCAATTTTTTCTGCAGGTCTTCACAGAAACACTGAAATAGGGATTAAATTTTTTGTTTAGCTTCCTGGGGAAAATGTGTGGCACAACTGGTTTGCCTTCTGTACTGTGGCACAGACCCAAAATAGTCCATCTCAGCCTAAGAGCTAACATCATAATTTTTAAACCTGCAGAGATCCCAACCTGACCAAGAATCACAGTGTAGATGAATTGATCCCAAATCTCTGCTTCTTTTCCGCACAAGAAAACAAAAAATGTATTTTGTTTGAATTTTTAATTGCAATTTTAGATTAAAGAAACCCCTTAATTACAGAAAACAGTGGCATTAAAGAATAAAAATAAAATTGCTGTGGGAGGGAGCTCAGTGTGGTTGTACTTGTGTAGCTGTTGGGTACATGGATGTGTGCACAGATCCACGTGCTGGCACACATTTCTCTTCTGTGTGTTATGAGAAGTCTTTCAGATTTGATGCTTCTTGGTTATTGGTTGTTTTGGGTTTTTTTCAAACACCGCTTTTTAAAGCTATTTTCATTCTGCAAATGTTTCTCTCTGGCTTGTGCTGGCCAAGTCTGCCATTATTTTCTCCTTGTCTGTATCCATACAGAAATCTAGGCATTCTGCATAGATATATCCACCTGTGGTTCCATCATACATCATGGGAAGAGAGTAAAGACAGAGTGGAGTTTTTCCTTTGAAGGGTTGTATTTGGAAATTCATTTACTTCCAGCAGCAGTGATAGAAAAGGATCTTCCTTTTTTACTATTCTTTTTATTCCCCACTATGTAGTTTTTAATTAGTCCAGCCTAATCACCTTGTTCTATGAAGGCCATTCACATATTGGTGTTACAAAATTGCTTCTGAACCAGGAATCCTAGCAAGGTTTTGCTGTGCATTATAATTTTCTAAGAATGCTAAGAAGAAAGACTTGGAATTTGCTTTAGCTTTCCTTTAAAACAATTTCGTTTCAGCACTTAGCTTTTGGATTAACTCTTTTGATTATATGTAGTTAAAATTTGATACAGAGCACTTGAATTGAAATGTCACTGTGAGCTGGCAAAACAAACCACTCAAGTAGTTATTATTTTTAATAACCTTATCAAAATTCTATGGCAAGTACAAGACAATTTCCATTTTAACTGATGCAGTATACTTTTATACCTGAAGCTTTTCTTTTGTGTCTTTATATGCATAGGATGACTACAGTTATTCAGGGATAAGTTGTTCTCTCATCTGCATGATTTTGTCCAATTTGTTTTGGAAAATAACACAGTATTTGATATATACTATATAATTTAACCTTTCTTCATTCATCAAAATTATTTGTGAAAATTACCATTAAAAAAAAAAGCCTTTTAGGTAGCCTGATGGAAACTTCCAGGTAAGTCCAGTGTGCTCTAGTTGGGGGTCTAGAAACATGATATTGAGTAGTTATCTTAGAAAAAAGGCCACTGCCTGAGGAAGCAGACTCGCCTGGTGTGGTGCTGCGCATTGCAGTGTTTGCTGTGTAATTTATATAAAATTTATGTCATTTTTCTCCTGTCAGTTACGGCTGTGCTGTTCTGTCTCCAGCAGTGCTGGATCCATAACACATTGGATTTTTTTGCACTGCATGAGTAAATGTGGCCATGAGGTTTCCTTCCCATGTGGCAAGGTGGGGGTAAAAGAGGGAAGTTTCTGTTTTTATCACTCGTTCTTCTTTTTCTTGAGTCTCTCGGGTCTGAAGCCCATGTGTGGATGCAAGGTAGGTAATGATGGCCAAGAAGAGGATTGGTGTAGTTCCTAAGGCAGTGCTTCCTAGGCCTCCAAGGAAACAGAAAAAGAACCTAGTTGCTTGATCTAGAAAAATATTGGGAAAATAGCACAAAAGTATTCAAATGCATGGCTGGGTACTGCAGAGAGGAAGGGAATAGTCAGCTGTCTGTGTCTCTTGAGAAAAGGACAGGACATAAATTACTAAAGCAGAAGTCTGACTTAAGGAAGACAATTGGGGATTCATTTTGATCACAAGGGTAGTTAACTGCAGAAATTAATTCTCTGAGGAGGTTATTGCTTCTCTGGCAGGTTTTCAGAACAACTCATGTTCTCCAGCACATTCCCTTTGCCAATACTCTCTGTGTTGCAGAGTGGATCATTTCTGGTAAACTTCCTTGCCCAAGGAGCCAAGCCTGACTGATGCTTACCTGACACCCTGGGCATGGCACAGCAGTCCTGGGGCAGGCTTCACAATGCCCTCAGTGCCATGGCTTTTCACAGCTGGACTTCCATAGCATATGGAAAAGCCTTTAGTTTGATTTATTGATATTTTTCTTCCCCCCTTCAGGGAGGGGCTGATGGTGTTGATTCTTCCTGTAAATCATTTCAATTTTGATAGCATTCAAAGTTACTTTGCCATCAGTGTAATTGGTAAGACTTATATATATATCAGGAAAAAACTTAGAGACATTATGGTAAACCACAGTCCCCACTAACTGTTCTGTTTGTCACCGTATTTCTTGTCTGTGCAGAGGAACAGATGAAAATGTTGCAGAGAAGACTTGTTCTAGACCTAGCAAGTGTGTTTCTTACTTTCCTTGGAGTACATTTTCTACTAGGTTCTACTAGGATCAGCTTGATTTTGTATGAAAATCTGCAAATTTTCCTTGTTTTTAAAACAGCCAACTCAATTAAAATATTGTTGTTCTTACCATCACTGAATGTTTAGTCAGTTTAGTCAGCTTTAATTTAAATAATTATTTAATTCCAGGTGAAGCTAATTTCACACTGTACTTTAGGCATGTTGAGGGTGAGTTATGCCCTGCATACTCAAATTTAGCTTTTTTTCCCTTCCTAGCCATCACTTTAGATCAACACAAAGTGTTTTTCTGTATCCATGGTCACTTTCCTTGGCCTGCCTCTTCCACTCTCAGTGCCCCTGGAGGTTCAGGTTTTGTGGGTCTCTGAACTTTCACCCCAGTGACAGCCTGGGGATGAGGCTGAGGTCCCCAGCACCATGGGTGGCCCAGGTGAGAAAGATATGGAAGCAGGGATGTTGCTATGCCATGGCTTCATCATCTTCCATGATGCCTTTTGCTTCCACCTTACCCTTGGATACTTCCATGTATAAAAAGTATGCAAGTTATTCTTTTCTGAACCATCAGTGTTATGAAAGATGCTTCAGCAGAATGGATAGTTCAGGCTGGGATTTCAGTTCTAGAGAATTGTGATGTCTGATTAAAAAACAGATGTCCAAGCTCATAAACTAAGTCCAAATTGAGCTTTTAGTGATGTTAATGTAAAGACAGTTTGCTTGTGTAAGTCAAGGGAAGTGATTCATACAATTAAATATGGAAGCTTGATAGATTCTTACTGCAAAGATCTTTTGCATTTTTATAGAAATTATTTCTACTTTTTCAACATGAAGAATCATCCTGCCCTGACAGTTCCCTTCTGTTTTTAAAACTTGCTGAACTAAAACATAAGCCTCAAGTTTACTATATTCTGCAAATACCAAAGATCCAGGTCTACTGTCATGGATCTATTTTCTGTTTCAAGCCTTTATTTGCCATCCATTCCATCAGTGTTGTGTCAGTAGGAATTCCACGAAACCTTTCAGGTTACACTGCCTTAATTGTAGTAACTTCAGGGCAATACATTTCAGAACTTTCTCCTGGGAGGGTCAAGCATCCCACAGCTGTGAGCTCCATGAGAGCACAGAAACAGCCATTCCAGTGGATGGAATGCTCTGCAAGCTGCATATCCACAACATAGTTTTAGGCTAACTTATATAAGTTGATCTGGTAGGAAATAATTTGCAGTAAAATTCCAGCACATTATTTGGGCTTAGGACAACTTCTGCTGCTTTCTATTGAATTGTGTTATGTGGAATGCAGCTTTAGAGTGGTGCTGTTCAAATGTTGGTTTTATAGCTAATCAAATGTGCAGTGTTCCTTAATGTGTGTTACATCCTGCCCCTTTCTCCTCGGTGCTGCTGAAGCATTGCCATCAGCACCATGTTTGGTCTCTGTGATGTTCCTGTGCACAAATTCATGCTGTAAGTATAATTCCTGTACCATATATTTCCCTTGACATTCAGAGCTTTGAATGCTTTCCTGACTACATAATTTTGGAAGTGACAGATTTCTGTTAAAATGTAAGATGATGGTCTTAAACTGGCAAATGTTTTAAATAGTTCCATTGGCCTCTGTTAGGATTGGTGTTTCGAATTAAAACTTTTACAGTTCTCCAAGTGAGGAGAATATAAATTATTCCATTTTTTTTCTCCTGAATATATTGATTTCCATGTCAAAAAGGTCAACTTTTGTATATATTTCATAAACAGATCAATTACTCATTACTTTATAACCAGGAAAGAACCTATAAATAGCATCCAAGACACTGACAATCAATTGCAAAACTCTTCAGTAATGAATGTAAATATTTGCTATGAAAATGTTGATCTTTGTTACTGGTAGGTTGGGTTTTTTCATTCCTCTTAACAAGTGATGCTTCTATTTTCTTGATTCCTAACTTCATAAAGAAAACCACTTCGTCAGTCCTAATTCCACTGTTTTATAAAAATCCCGGTAACAGTTTCCTGAAAGATAGGATATGTGAGGATGTGTTCCCCTTACAAAGCTTTTGGTGCAGCTGAGAATAGAGAAGTCAGAACATTCCCCTGAGCACAACATACACATGGGGTTTTCTTAATTCCACAGGAAAGTGAGAAAATTCTGGTTTTATTTCTACTAACCAAATGGAAGTTAAAGGGGAAAAAAAAAAAAATCTCTGCAATCTTCGCTCTGTACAAGTGTCAGTTGAAACACATGGAATCACTTACTCAAGTGATCTTTTATATTCTCAGAAAACCCCCAAACCCTAAATTAAGTCCTCCCCTCGACACCAGTGCACTGCAGCAGGACACTCTGTCAGGCAAGGAAAGGAGCTGGGACAACTGATCAGGGCTGCTTTTGTATAAATGTCATGATGATGTTTGGCTCAGTTGTTCCTGTCTTTTTGCAATGCATGTGCCTTTGTGGCAGTAGGTGGCATTCCCAGTGCTCCAGCACTTCCATGGAATCAGGACATCCTCACACGGTGAGCAGCACTGCGCTGCTGGGACACGGATGAACAAAGGGAGGACTCAAAAGCAGCAGCTTCCTTTTTAACCTGCGTGTGCATTGAAGTGTCCTGTGTGTTTTTCCATGAGGTGGGCAACAACTTAGAGGGCTTTTGGTTGATTTTAAGTCTTAAAGCTTCTGTTTGTATGCTGCTGGCTCATCACCCAAATTTAACAACCAGTCCAGTGTCACAAAGGAAGTTGGTTCGTGAGTTTCCATCCGCAGCTCATTAGCCCAAACTGTGCATAGGATGGGGCTAAATGAAAACATTTTGAAGTAAGCAGGGCTACTCTTAAGACAGCAGTAGTGGCCTTGACCTTGGCCTTGGCCTTCTGTGTGGCCTTGACCCATGGAATGCAGTTTTTTGAAATGCATTGACTGCAGGTAGTAATGCTTTAGCTCAGAGCTGTTTATCATCCAACAGCAGCATCTCCCAAGTTACAGTCACTGCTTAGCACTCAGGGGCCACTGGATCCCTCTGATGGTGCTCTCCTCTGCCAGCTGCAGGAACAGTCTGGAGACCTATTGTAGGAGAAAAGCCAAGAAATCTGGGTGTGCAAGAGGGAGAGGAGAAAGGATGTGGTGGTCTGAGGGGCTGTATGGGACCTAATGGACCCTGAGAGCTGAATGTGTGCCTCTCAGAGAAAACGGAATACTGGGCTTCCTCAAAGCACGAAGCAGTCTAGAGACAGGAGCACATTTATGAGACAGTGCCATGTAGCAGGATGTTCTCCAGAGGAGGAGAAGATGGAAACTTCTGAGGAGCTTTTCCCAGGTGAATGTCCTGTCCCCTCACTGAAGCACCGAATCCAAATAAATCTGACCTATGTGACATGGAAGTGGTCCTAGCTCTGACTCCTGCAGAAAGATGTAGCTAACATTCTTTCTACACCCCTCATGCAGAGCAAGAAAAGGAAAATAGAACAGAAAACTTGGTATGTGGTGGTTGGGTTAAGAACTGCTACAGACTGGCAAGTCAACTTTGAGAAGACAGGATGTCATTTTAAGACATAGAAATCATACTTGCAAATTATTTGGCAAATTTTTAAAACTTCCCAAGGAAAGTGCTTTTGTGTTTCTCCAGGGTACAATTGCATGCTTTCTAGATGAAGTATTTGGGGTAGAATCTCTTTGAGAAAAGAGTCCCAGGGAACAAGACTTGACTACATTTTATCCTGAAATCTATGAAGAGTAGAGATTTCTACCTTGCTTTAGAGACAGCCAATAAAGTCACACAGCAGTTTCAGACTTTACTGTTCAGATATGTTTAATGACATCAAATTTTGGCATATGTCTTGCTGATCTTTAGAATTTCAGTTTGAGCAGTGTATTTAATAGAAAATGGCACAGTATGTTCCCAAAAGTGTCCTAAAGATTATATCTGTTAGTGTCAGTTTTGCAGAGATGTATTAGTTAACTGTACTGCACAGGAGTGAAGAACATTTCTTGTTAATTTAGTGAGGGAGAAAGCTTGATGACACATGCAAATGGCACATCATATATTTTAAGTTCTGTGTATGTCGCCTACACTAACTGCATTTGTCCTTTCAACATCTTTCTTAGCTTGAGCACCACCATTTTTGAATTTTTTGTGACTGTGATATTAATACACCTGTTAAATAGAAGATTAATTACATAAAAGCATTTTTATTAAAGATTAGGTACCCTTTGGGGGGGGGGGGGGGGGAATATATATATGTGGAGTCCTGATGATTTCTGCTCTGAAATTACTGTCTTCCTTTCTTTACCTGGCAGCTGTCAGTGCTCAGGAAGGAGCTGGGCCAACTCATTCCCTGCAGAAGTACAAAGTTCTTGGGGTTATGGGAGACACTAATTCTCAAAGTAATTAGCAGCTGTGTCTGTAGATGTGCCAACAATCTCAGTTTGTGCAGCTACATGGAGCAGTGCTGAGACACAACCTGAGAGCTGCAACAGTGCCTACATGAATGTGGAAATGAGGCAAGGGCAGCGCTTGGAAGTTCATGTAGACATGAGCTTCTCTTCCATGAGAGTGGAACTGAAGTGCCAGGAGCAGCTGTCCTGTGAAACTCCTCTTTGACATGCTACAGATACCCTCAAAGGACAGAAGGTGGCCCAAGTGTGAAAGAGTAGCAGGAGAATCTGCCCTAGCCCTGTGTGCCAGCATTTAAGGCAGAAGCACATGCAGAAATACTTGGTGTGGCTCCAGCAGTGCTTCACCCTGGTTCTCTCCAGTCTTCCGCAGGGAGTTGCGGTGTAGGGATGAGTTTGCACTGAGGCATCTGGGCAGGGGAGCACAATGCTGCAGTTTGTTGTCTGAGGAAGAGATTTACTGGCAAAGCTGCTGCTCTGGTGGAGCACAGAAACCCTGTATACAATGTGGGGATTAGCTCTGTTTTATGCTGGAGTAGGTGAGAAATCAATTTTCTAATTTTATTCTTCAACCATGGCAGAAACTATTCCTCTTTTTAGACACTTCTATTGGCTCTGGAGAGGTGACTCTTCTGAGCTATAAGAAGGATAATTTTGTACCAGATACATATCTGTTTCATAATGATAGGTTCAGGAGCAAGACCTTTATCTAAGATCAAGTACCTTCAACTATTTCTCCACCTCCAGTTATTATTGTTGCAAAAGATAATGTGGGGTTTCCAATTATCTGATCCCATTTTTAACTACAGGTTGGTAAACAGCAGCACTGGCATAAGTTATTTTGCAAGGACTGTGCAGCAGCCAGCCCTAGTCCCATCTTCCCTCTGGCTCCTTGACTCTCCAGGAACATTTTACCCTCTGTGCTTTTTAGCCTCTGATGTTCCTGCTAATGCCAAGAGCTCCCTCACACAGCTTCGTGCTTCCTGCCTGACACTAGGCACAGCAAAGCAGAGCTCCTCAGCCTGATCGTGGTTACCTCTCTCTGAAAAGCTCAGAGAGAGTCTCTGTACCTGGGCACTTGCTGTGGGGAGAGCACAGCTCTGTCTCCAGCTGGCTCTCGATGCTGCCTGCTGAAGCTTAGGCAGTGCCAGTTCACTCTGCAGTTGTTGCCAAGGGCACAGATCAAGTTTCTCACTTCACTCCCTGGGAAGCAGGAGTGGATGTGTACCCTGAGACGTTTTGGAGTCTGGGTTCAGTTCAGCAATGGGTGTCTTTTCCCCAGGGAACAGTTATTAATACCTTCACAATAAATGATGTCTGTGAACGGAGTGCTAGAATGTCCTAATGATGGCAACAAGAGCAGAGCAGGGGACACGTGCTCTGAAGCTGGTAATGGCATCATGTCCTGCAGCAATGAGATACTTGGATTAATTCTAAATGCATTGGTAACATATGGGTCTAAAATTATTTTGTGCTATTTAGAACAAGTCCTTTGAGCTAAGGCTGTTGTAAATTCTAATTAGTCCATGCTAATCTCCATAATAGGCAGCTATTTCTAATGCAGATCTAACTGATGATGTCTGACAGCATTTTCCACACTTATTTATACACTGGCAGCAAGCTGGCAATGCTAGGGTCAGAATGTTTGCTCAGGTTAAGAAAACTTTACTTTCTGTATTCTGCAGGGAGTTTGTATTTGCTGCAGGCTTGTGCCTGTTCCTGAGCACTAATTTATGCCTCTTTGCTTGTATCTATTTGTGCAGAAAATAGGGAAAACTCCTTCAGCCGTTCCCGAAGCTCCAGCGTATCCAGTATCGACAGGGACTCAAAGGAGGCAATCACAGCTTTGTACTTCATGGAGTCCTTTGCCCGAAAGAACGACTCTGCTGTTTCCTCCTGTCTCTGGGTCGGAACAGGCCTCGGAATGGTCATAATCCTGTCCCTTAATCTGCCTGCTAGTGACGATTTACGGCAGTCAGAGCCAGTCATGGTGTCACCAAGTGGTGAGAGTGCAGCTCTTTTCCTGCTTTTTATCTGTCTTGGTACAATGGGGCAATAACTGCATGATTTTGTATGGCCTTTTGGGCAGAAATGTCTCAAAAAATGAAGCAGTGGTCACTCACTGAGTGGAGGGCACACAGGTAAAGATGTTCATGAGGGACCAACAGCTTCATGGACTGAGATGCTTTGGTTGTGTTAGTTCCAAAGATTGCCTTGTGTAACAGGCAAAGTTATGTGTTTCTTGTGAGGACAGGGAAATTACCAGAGCTCCTTCATATTGTGAAATTACAGTCCTGTTTACAATTCTGTATGGGATTCTGCAAGAAATTTGGCTGTCTTAGTATCAGAAAGCTGCAGAGAAGCAGAAGGGAGTTCAGGAAAGGAAACTAAAATGTTGGCAGGTTGCTGTACCAGGAGAGATCCTTGGCTGAGTGAGTGACAGATGGTGTAGCAGAGAGAACAGAGGGCTGAGAGGTCAGGTCTGAGGAGAGGCAGCATGTGCATTAAAAATGGACAAAAAATGGAGAATGCACAGAAGCAGAGGTTTCCCACCCCCAGTTTGTTTAGAAAAACAATGCTGAAAGGTCACCAGACTTAAAGAAAATTTACTGCTGGAGAATACATATTCTACTAGTATAATGTAGAGATAAACAACAGGCCATCTTCAACAGCATGTATTACATCCATCATTCTAGATATCAGCTGCCTGAGAGCTTTCCAGCACTGGCAGGCTGTTTGTTCACCTTCTCATGTGGTCAGAAAGAACTGAGCAAGCATGCCTTGTCACGTTGGCTGGATTAATGTGTGTGCAGTGTTTACAAAACTGGGTGTCAGCCGTGCTGTGCTAACAACCAGGCTGGTGCCAGTGGCAGTAAGAGGAAATTCTGTTCTGCAGGCACCGTGCTGACACTGAAGGGAGCCGTGCTGACCTTCGCGTGCTTGGACTGCATGGGGACATTGATACATCAGCCCTATGAAGTATGGAGGGATCCACACAGTGCTGATGACGGTGACAAAACAAGGAAAAGGAAACTTGTCATGCATTCCCCTTCCTCTTCCCAGGATATGGGTGATCATCAATTTGCAGTCATTTGTTCAGAAAAACAAGCCAAAGTCTTCTCATTGCCTTCCCAAACATGTCTTTATGTCCACAACATCACCGAAACGTCCTTTTTATTGCGAGCAGATGTGGTCACCCTCTGTAACAGCGTCTGTCTGGCGTGCTTTTGTGCTAATGGGCACATCATGACACTGAGGTACTTATCTAACTAATCTTGTGGCAAAACTAAGCAAAGAGGAGGCACAGGGCTGTTACACTCCACTTGTGTTTGCCCCAGAGTGCCTGATGCTCTGCATTAACTCCCTGGTGGGTGTGTTTAGGTCCCTGCCTTGATGCAGCCATACCTGATCCTTGGGCTGTCTCCACATGGGGAGTTAAGGCAGGAAGGTGCACAGTAAAGCAAGCTCCTGTTTTTTTCTAGTAATCCCCTACCTGTGACAGTAGATGGTTGGTGTTTTTTAACTATGATGAAAGAAAGCCTTGATAATTTTGCCCAGCTGTGGTGGGTCAGGTATAGAGAAGTATAGAACTCAGCCATAGAAAGGGTTTTGTTTATCCTTTGTGAAGTACCAAGTCCCACTCTTGGCACTTCTGAAGCTTTTCTGTTCAGAGCACTTGGTCCCCTCCCCCTGGGAGCTGACTGTGCAGTAGCCCTGTAGTTGTACTTTCACCTTGCTGCTCCCTGTTTCCCTGGCCAGGCCATTTAAATTTGGGAAAGGCCTTTCCAAAACAGCAAACCACGGGAAGCTGGAGGGACAGCAAAGGCGATGCTGGAGCCTTTGTCCACAGGGTGGAAGCAGGGCCCTGCCAGACCCTTTCCTACAGATGTCCCTGCAGGCATTGCCCTGCAAACGACCCAGCCCTGTGGCACAAGCCATACTGTGCCACATGCACATCCCATATCCAGACAGTAGCAGAAGCCTTAGGGCCATGGAGGCAAGGCAGCCAAAATCCCTTCATGCAACCAAACTAAATATGATGGGAATGCAGCATTTTTATGGCAAAATTTTTCAGCTTAGAGCTGTTAACTGTTAGTTAACAGTTAGTTAATTTTTCAGCATAGAGCTGAATTTATACTTTAACTGTTGCAGTTATGGAGAGCATAAAGTGAAGTGTTGGTTTAAAATGCAGGCACAGAGCAGGTGTACCATGTGTGGCAGCTGGTGACTAACCTGGGAATCTGCTTCTCCTCAGCTTGCCCAGCCTTCGCCCTCTGCTGGACATCAACTATTTGCCTGTCACAGACATGAGGATAGCACGGACCTTTTGTTTCACTAACGAAGGGCAAGCTTTGTACCTGAGCTCTCCCACCGAGATCCAGCGACTGACCTACAGCCAGGAGATGTGTGACAACCTGCAGGTAGGGCTCACACCTCACTCTGGTGCCTGTGTGTGGGAGGGATGGTGGCCTCACTCATCAGGGGTAAATTGGCCCTGATAAGGACAGTGCTGCAGGGGCAGGACAGATCTGTTCCTTTCCACTTGCCCTGAGTGAATGATGCCAAACCAACAGAGGGAGGTCAGCAGCTCTGTTGTTCCTTGGGCTTTTTCATGCACTCTCACCTGCACCTGTGCAAAAGGTCTTTACAATGTTAGAGATGGGCTGGTTTGGTTTGGTTATTTTACAATGAAAATGCAAATAAGAATGTCATTTACTGAAGAGAAGGAATTGTGAGAGGTTACAGGGAGGAACATGAGTAATAAAAGGGAAAAAAAAAAAAGAGGGGGAATAAGTTCTGGGTTATATAATTAGCAGTGAACCAGAATGGAAGTATAAAAGAAATGGTCCTGCCAGCACTCATTATGGCCTAGGGAATAACATGTGCTGAGCTGCTCAACTCACATCACAGCACTGTCTGTCTCAAGTCTGAAAAGGCACTTTGAGGAGCAAGCATTGCACACCAGCTTTTGTCCACCAGAGAGGAGATTATTTTGCAAGGAGCCAATTTTAAAATAATCTAAAGGTTTGTCTGATGCATCTTAAACTATGGACCTACAGCAAGAGGATGTTACAAGCTAAATTGTTTTTTTAACCAGCCTTAACAGCACCATGCAACTACCAAGCAAAGGGAAACACAGCCCTTGCTTCTCTGTACTGCTGGACTGTGGCTGCTTTTATCTTGGCTTTTAGGCAAAAAAGGGTTTGCATGGTCATTATGTGTGTACAGAAAGCAGATAACCCAGTATCACCCGCTACCTGAGAAAACAAAGCTGGGCTGCATGAGAGCTCCACTTGGGGTCCAAGGACTGCAGTAATTTTTCTCCCCAGAGCAGGTGACTGTGCAGAGGAGCAGTGGCTGTGAGTCACTGCGCTGTCCTCACATTCAGCCCCCAGCAGCGAGCGCTGTGTGCAGCACAGCAGCTGGATCTGCCAGCTGAGGCTTGGCTGAGCAAACACAGAGCTGAGCAACAGGGCAGAAACTGTTCCCAGTGCGCACAGCCCCCTGGTTTCAAACACTAATGGGACTGCACACTTTTCCCATCAGTTTTTTTTCCAGAGAGCTGGCTTTTCCTAACACTGCTGCAAATAAATCTGAGCCTGACATTTGTCTGGAGTGACTGTTCCAAGATGTGGCACCAGAGTAGTGCCTTCAGCAGATGTCCTTATTTAGCTATGCTGATGGCACAGTAATGGGGTGCAGGAAGGTTGAAGGAAGGTAATGAATTTTGTTTAAAAAAAAAAAATCGACCACAAGACAAACTACCAAACTGAATTGCTGGCAAGTGTTGAACTCAGGTGTGCTATAAAAAGAAAGCAGAGTGACTGCCCAGCCTGGCTGGACAATCACTAAAGCAAAATACACAACAAATTGTTTATTCAATTATAGTGTCACCTCTGCTGTTTGTAAGCAAAATGTGACCTTATCACTGGTATTTTCATTCTGTATTAACTGCAGGTTTTTTTCTCTGGTAACAAACATGGGACTGGGTAGTGACAAACCAAGTCCCTTTGAAAGCATTAGTGAGTCTAGTTAGCCCAAGCATTTGTCAGAATACACAAATATTACCTGCACTATACTGTTCACACAACAGACTCTTTTAAAACTAGTTGATTTGATCCAGTGTATGTGGCTTGTTAATGAAAATCAAGAAAACACCTAGAACCACTTTCACCTCATTAACCTTTTACATGGACTTTTTTCTGGCTTTATTAGGACATGCTTGGGGATTTGTTTACTCCTGTGGAAACACCAGAAGCCCAAAACAGAGGCTTCCTCAAAGGACTTTTTGGAGGAAGCGGACAAGCTTTTGACAGGGAGGAGCTTTGTGAGTAATTTATTGCTTGGGGTTTTTTGGGCAGAAATTCATTCTTGAGATCCCCTGCCCTTGTCATCTAGGAATGGAGCAATACACAAGATGTAGATGATTGATGAAAAGAGAAAGTTGACCTAGTGGAGGAAGGGGAGGATCCTTGTCTGCCATTCCATAACTCCTTCACCTTGGCAGCTTCTTTTGATCAGCTGAGCGGGGGGCACAGGACTGCACTGCAGATGTGGTGGTGGCAAAGCAAAGCCTTCCAGATGTGCCACCTGCCCCTCCAGTGATGTCACTGCTGCAAGGCGGCAGCTCGAGCCTGGGGAGCACTGACAGAGCCAGGCCAGGAGCTCATCCCTGTCTCTCTGTCTGCCCATTTCTTCTTTGCAGTTGGCGAGGCCACAGCAGGAAAAGCCTCTCGCAGCCTGGCCCAGCACATCCCTGGATCTGGCGGGATTGAAGGCGTGAGAGGAGCCGCGGGTGGGGTCATTGGGGACCTGACTCGTGCGCGCATTGCCCTGGACGAGAGGGGACAGAAGCTGGGCGAGCTGGATGAAAGGACTGCCAGCATGATGGCCAGCGCAGAGGCGTTTTCCAAACATGCACACGAGGTAGGAACCCTGGCACCCACACCCTGCAACTGGCAACTGCCAACCCTGCCACCCAGCCTGTGCTTCCCTTTGGGAAAGCCAAGTGCCCTTCTCTCCCTCCACTCAGTCATGGTGTTGGAGGTGTGCTCATGTCAGCTGGCACGGCATTGTTCCTTGCTCCCAAACTATTAGAATGCCCAAAATAAACACACCCCTTCCTTTCACGTTTCCAGAAGTGAGCATCCATTGTTAGCCCCTGAATTTAGAACATGGCATTTCTCATCTTGCCTTTCTCACTGATTCGTTATGGTTTGTCTTTTTAAGCCACTTAATGCAGCACAACCATGCGTAGGGCAGAAAACAGGTAGGTGGATGAGTGTATAGGAACCTTTACAGATCTTACTGGGAAGAGGAGAACATTACTAGTACAGCCCTGTGGTACTGTTATGTAGAATAGGCCTTGCCAGGAATAGGAATAACTTCTGTGCTTGGAGCTGGAAATGGAAAGCTTTTCCATCCCACGCTGTTAAACTGGGAAACTTTTCCCACTCTGGGAAAACTAAAATGATTTTTCTTGAAGATAAAACAACATCAAAGCATACTTCCCAAAATGCACATTTTTTATTTAATGTGCATCACATCTATGGACAAAACCTTTACATTTTTATTGCCTTTTGTTAGTGTGAGGCAGAAAGAATATGCCCTGGATTGCAAGAAGTTTATATAGTCAGGGCATATCTACTATGCTCCATAGAGAAGTGTCTTTTTATTACTATAGAAAGCAAGTTCCTTTAATTTTTGAAGAAGAAAAGTAGTTAAAGTTCCTCAGGGAAAATCTTTTAAAATCAGCAATAGCGGGTAACGCTTTTTAAATGTAATAACTATGAAATTAAATATGAAATCTCAGTGGACTCAAGACCTGCTGACATTGTTAGTGAAGTATTGCATTGTTCTGCATTTATTAATTCTGAAGTTTGACAGTTAATGGGCCTAGGTCATGTATGGTCTCTCATATGCAGGGCGGTGTTTGATTACCATTTGTTTGGGTTTTTTCCCATCTCTGTAGGTGATGCTCAAATACAAGGACAAAAAGTGGTACCAGTTTTAGACTTTCAAAGAAGCTGCTTGTGGCTTTATTAAGAACACTGTTCAGGGAAGCAACCTTTATTCCCAGATCTACCAGTCAATGGCCAGAGACAGTTTTTTTCTCCTAGAAGATGTTTTCCTGTTACTGTTATTGGATTCATCACAGTGGATATCAAGGAGAAATTTTACAGACCGTGGGATAGAAGCTGAAATCGTGAGGGTCTTTCCAACAGCTGACTCTTGGGGTGGCTGATTTTTTTCCAAAAGGAACTCAACCATCACTGTGGCATGTAGTTTTTCAGAAGCTGTAGGTATGAACTATGGGGAGTGCGTCTGGTTAAAAATACTCTGTACAAACTCGAATGTTAATGCACTTATAAAACTTTGCATGACTAATTGCCAACTTACAAAAAAAAAAAAAAAAAAAGAAAATGAAGCATGTTGTGACCGAAGAAAAATGGGATTTATTTCTATTCTGAGAAAAAAAAAAAAAAAAAAAAGAAAAAGAAAAAGAAAAAGGAAAAAAAAACACCAAGAAAAAAACACCTTCAATGACAAAAATCTTTATTTTTTAAAAGTTATATTATAAAAAGCCAGGACATTTCAAGCATGTTTGCTACTGTTCTCCACATAAAAATGAGTTGAGCTGCATTTTCTTATCTGCTATTTATTTCCCTTGAAAAGCCTTGCTCAAGGCAGTGCTCTTTAAATCCTACCAGAAAAAAAAAAAATTAAAATCCTATCCCCAAAATCTAACGATTTTGCAGGTAGCTGGACAGGCACTATCTAAAAAGATGATTATGACATGTGCATAGACGGTTTATTTGCAATTCAGAGCACATGAAACATCATCCTAATCTACACTTTTTAAAATGTGCTCTAGATCTATCTGTTGTCCTTGAAGGGGGGCCATGGCACTTTTCATCCCCGTGGAGTCTGTTGCCTTATTTCCCAGTAACAGGAATAGAAAACCAGCTTTGGAAAGCATTTCTTCAAGTTAGGAAAGGCAAGATGGGAAACCACAGCCCCATCAAACACTGCTCACAGAGGCTGCAGAGAAGCTTACAGAGCAGTTTAAATGCTCAGCTGAAATTATGAGAGGGGTCTTGCACAGAAACCCCTCCAAAACCTTTGAGAGAAAGAGAGATTAGAGCAGGAATATTATACAGTGGGCCAGGGGAGAGCATGGAAAACCACTGTCATCACATATAGGAACACAGATGTAAAGTGACACCATGGGTGAGTGGCAATTTATACTCTGCTCACACTGCTAAAGGTTCTGCTTCTGCTTCAGAGTGGCTTGTTTGGTTTTTGCAGTGAATGCTGCAGAAAACTCTGCAACCCACAGCCAGAGAAGAGAACAGTAAGCTGGATTTATTGCCCATCCTGTTCCACCCTATCCTACAAGACTCACTGCCACACATGCTAACTCTTAGGTTAGAAATTTTTCCAAGATTGGCTTGGAAACAAGGCACTGAAGGCTTGTTTTCATGTATCTGGACAGTGTCAAATTAGAAAAAAGAAATTGAGGAAAAGCTGGAAAAACAGCCTTTAAAATTTTTCTTCTGAAGAAATGTAACATCTTCTGTCTCTTCAAGGAATCCTGATGGACACTGATGGAGACAGGCACCATCCCACTCCCACCTAGACCTTAACTTCACTGGTGTTTGTATCATCACAGTGTTCAGATAATCCCTCTCAAAGACATATTTTCCTTCTCCTTCCTTTACCTACAATAAAATACAGCCCAGGAAGTTGTACCATCCACAAGTCTGGCCTCACAATTGGCCCTCTGCACAAGTAAAAGGGTTGGAAGAGATTTGAGGTGTTAAGTTTTAAATTCCCATTGTAGCAGAACAGCATTGCATGATTTACAGGATTTTTACATTTTGCTGCAGCCAAAATCAAAATGATGGCCCTGACAGGTTTAGCTCAACTTGGAATGAGACACCACAAGTTTGGAACAGGAGAAACTGCTTTAGGGTGTCAGAACTGTAGAAACTTACAGGGGAAAAAGGTCAAAGCCTGAGCAGTGCCTGGGCTTCTGCTGAGAGCTAAGGAAATGGAGCTGTCCAGGACCCAAGAGGATTTCTCTGTGTGTATGTGTGTAAGGATAAGCCAAGCTTGCCAATCTGATGCCAATAGGGACTGGGTTGGGGAATTCCTTCCAAAGCTGGGTCACAGAAGTAGCCACTTGTGCCTGTGAGGAAGCACTGGTCTAACCAGGCATTGAGGATGAGAAATAAAGGAGAACATGATAGCAATTTGATCTTCAGTTCAACCTCTATTCACTGGGCCTGTGCTCTGGCCTGTAATCCAAATCTGCTGGTCTCCGGCCAACAAAATCATCTAAGGCAGCATTCAAAATGTCCAGCAGCCAGTTTATTCTGCCCTGGTGTGTGGCAGTCAGAAGCAGCCCCAGAGGCTGATTAGAATCGTGGGCTCTTTGAAGAAAATTTAAGAGCAACTTCTGACTGCTAATCACTGCAGCTCACCCAGAGAGAAAAGTGTCCTCAACAAGTCTTTTACACAAGGCCCAACTGACTCTGGCTGCCAAGAGTCTCTAACACCAGGGTGAAAAAAAAACTGCCACTAGATTTCCATTTGCATTTTTATGCAACAGAGAAATGAGAATTTAGCTGCCCTCAAACTTAAAATTTTTAATACTAAACTTTTAAGCAACTTTTCTTTAGTACTCCCCATCAGGTCACAGCTTTCCACTCTTACATATTTTACATATTTCCAGACAGTTGCCAATTACCATTTCTGTTAAGTTCACCACTTGTGACTATAATTATCAATTTTCTTGTAGTCTGTAGAGATCTAAAAAGTTGTATATGTTTGTATATAGAACATTCTATATATATAATATATATATGTAATGTATATGTTGTATAAGTTTGTTAGTGCACACTGTTAAATGCTTTCTATCAAGATTTGCCATGTATGTGGAAAAAACCCATCACTTAAAAAGTTCAGTGAGGGAGGAAAAACTCTTGCCTGGGTGATTTATTGTGAAATGAGGGGGAGTGTGGGATTTTTGTAAGGCTTGCCCTGAATGCTGCTCAAGGCTGTCAGTGACAGGCATGAAGCTGCAGCATTCCCAGCGAGGAGCACAGCATCTGACTCTGAGAAAGACTGGAGGACTGGCTGGAGGAAAATCAAGGACATTGGCTGTCACTGGATGTTGAAATCTTTCTGTGCTTTCACCTTTCCCCACTCAGACAGCACCACCTCAAGCAAAATCCCAAGCTTAGATGTCTCTTCAGCCTTGCAATCCTCAGCTACAGCAGGCCAGGTTGGCTGGAAGTGTTGGTTCAATTTAAAATGCTCTTTGTTCATTTGGGTACTTTGTTCTCTCACATTCTTCTCTCCAGGAGCTCTGTCACAATCACATTCAAAACCAATTACACAGAACTTCCAACAGCACACACACCTTTGGGTTTGACTAGATGTTTGTAATCTTATGTCGAGTGCTGTAGATAGACAGGAAAAAATGCATTAAATTAGATTATTTATAAGTCTGCAGAGTTGGCAAGTCTTCAATGAAGTACAAGCTACTTTATTTATTAATAAAAAAAATTAAATCCATTCCTAGAGCTTTAACTTCAGTTGCAAACCTTGAATTAAAAGACATGACAATTGAAATTTTGAGAATCAGGTTTTGTTTTCTATAATTACCTGGCGGGGGGGAAGGGGGTTTAAGTTTCTTTACAGTTCTGTAGTTCAACTATCTACATCAATTAGTCATTCCCCACAGTACCAGCTAGGATTGTTACAAAAATGTGTAACAAAAATACTCTATTTACTACATGTATTGTATAAAATTATCACATAAACCCTCCTCTATATCAGTTTATACTCCTTTTCCAGAATCCCTTTCACACCACACTGCATGCATAGGATGTGCCCACTGCAATTCAGGTGGGCATAGAAAGCATCTCTTTTTTCCAATAGAAATCATTTCAGAGCTGCTTCCATCCTCGGACCTCCTTCATACATAAACTGTGTGTGTTGCAGCACAGGCAAATCCCCAGTTTTTGGTTAATTATTCCCCTCAAATAGCCTGGGCCCTGCCCCATCCATCCTTTCCCATAGCCCAAAGGTGAATTCAAGCACAGCATAGTTCAGTCTTGAATGGTTTTTTGCCTTGGAAGGCTCTAGTAAGAGCACACTCTCTCATGAAGGAACTGCCTGTGGACATCCACAGTCAACTCTTCCTCTTAGGTGTATAAGCAATAGTCACGTAAATTAGTGTTTCCATTCATGTGTTTTGTTTTGTGATTAAATCAACAAATCAAACATTGTACTTTTTTAAATAGCAACAAATATTCAGATTCAGTGTCAAGGAAATGTGGGCTGAGTATGTGTGTGGTGTGTTGATGAGTCATTACCCGTGTCTCAGAACAAAGGCTGGTCTGGGGTGAACCACACACTCCTGTGCTAACCATGTCCTGGTTCCACAGGTCTCCTAAATCAGTATCACAAAGCTAAGGCATCTTAAAGTGAGGCTGTCTCCAGCACCCATTAACAACCAAAAAATTAAAAAAAAAAAAAAAAAAAAAAAACACAGAGGGAAAGAAAATAAAGGAAAGAATTGATACTAGTTGGTGTAATCTCTTTTTTTTCCAACTTTTATTCCTACATTCTTTATAGTATTTCAAAGGTGCATGGTTTGTGTAAAGCCTTTGGAGTTTACCCTTCATACAAAAATTGCAGTTGTGGTTGCTGCTGGGGTGGGGATGGTCACCTCCATTCCTCCAGCAGCTCCTGCCAGGACAGAACCTATGCCCAGCTGATGCTCCCATGCTCCATGCCAGGGAGCTCACATGGGGCTCCCAACTGCCATACCAGCCCCAGGAATGTCACCAGCCTGGGACCAGGGCTACCAGCCAGCCAAGAGCCCTTCCTGTCACTCCCACTTCAGAATGAATGCTCAGCTCCCACGGGCTGAGCTCTGGGAAGGGCAGGAGTGAGCTCTGGGTGAGGTGAGGGCTCTTCCCAGCAGCACATCTGAATTGCTGTGCCAGAAAAAGCTCCAAATGTCAGCCAAAGGTGCTGAGCTCCCCTCTCCCTCTTGTCAGCTATGTACAACTCTCTCCATGAAATGCAAGCAGCATGGGAGAAAAGCAAAAGGACCAAAGCAGATCAGATTGCCAGCGCCATTATTTATTACCTGCCTGTCACTGCTTCCAGGAGCCAGGGAGGAAAGGAAAGCTGCAGTAGAAAACCAAGGCAAAACAAGCTTGTGGTCTGCCTGTGGGGAAAAGGACCAAGAGGCTGCAGCAAACATCAAAGGTGCGAGCTCCTGCTACCAAGGCTGGGCAAGTTCTGCCCTGTACCCGTAGCCAGCTGAATGCACATTTTGAGCAGAAAGCAGATGGGAACCAACCAGACCAGGCTGCTCAGCAGCCCCAGGGGACAGATTCTCCCTGTGAGGAGCTGGGTCCCACAGGTCTCCATCATGTGCACACAAGGCACTCCCAGTGCCCACAGCTGTTTGCCAGGACTGCATCCCAACTGGATTTCTTTTGGCAGGCAGACACATCCCTGCTGGTGCAGGAGCCAGGCAAGGGCAGTGCAGGGCTGGCTGCAGTAGGAATTCTGTGTGCACCAAGGGACAAGGCTGTCAACAGTTGTAACAAACAGAACTCTTCCCCTTCTGCAGTGTTCATCTGTCCTTGTGCCAGGCTGTGCCAGCTGACAGGAGGCTGGCATGGGCTGTGAAGGGAGAATCACACAAACAAGATGAGGAACAAACACTACCAGATGCATCCCATCCTGACTACAGAGACTGAGACTAACCTGCATTCAGGTTATCAGGTCCTGAATTAATAAAATGCCCTCAGAAGCAGGGTGAAAGGAGCCCACAGGCAAAACCAGGTAAGTAATGTGAGCTGCCAGGCTCTTTCTTACCAACTTCAGAAAACAACATAAACCCTTTTCTGCAGTTCTGGACAGTGCCTCTGCTACCTGAGTTAGCCCTCTTCTGCTTCCACTGCTCAGTGTTGCTAAGAGTTAAAGTCTAATCAGAATTGAGGAACGTAAATAGCAGCAATCAGAAAACAGCTCATAGCCAGTCCTAGTAACACTCAAATGCCACAGTGGCTACCTCTTATCTTCTCATTTGCTCCAAATTACTGCTTAATTAAAATGAGCCCATCGAGTTTGTTAGTCAAAATAAGTTTGGGTACATGTTAATCCCCTTACTGATTAGCATCACCCCCTTCCAGAGAGCTTGCTGAGAAATACGTGTGAGATCCATGCTTTAGAAATTCTGAAGACAGCGTGTGGGAGGGAAATATTGTAATGTGCCAAAGAACAAGCAGCCCAAATGACAGCAGCCCCAGTGAGGCCTGGAATACAGCACAGGTGTGTCACTGCAGGACACCCAGGACAGGAAATCATTAGGCCATGTGAATTGATAATGAGTCCAAACCAGCATCTTCACAGGCAGAGCACACAAATGGTCGGGCACCAGGGTGCCGAGGCTCAGATCTGTTAATAACAAAAGCTTTAATAAAATAAGAAAAAAGACAATGCTGTGGATAAAGAGCTCAGCCATCAGGTGACAGGTGTTGAAGAAAGTCATGGCATAGAACAGGCAGGAAGAAAACAAAAAAATCTCAGTGTAAGGTGGAATACAGAACAGGAAAGAAGGCCAAGATGGTGCTGAGAAGGGCAGTCAAGGCAGCCTCATCTGGGCTCTGGCTCAGTGCCACATGTCTGCTCTGCTGCACAAGAGGCAGGTGGTGGATCAGAGTCTGGGATGCAGCCTTTTGTGAGGAAGCCCTATTAACATCTTTGAATGTTCCCTGTGTTCTCCAGCCCTCGGTGCTGGTTACTTCTGATGTCAGGATAACAGCCCTGCCAAAAGCGCCGCATCTGAAGTTAACGATCCTGAGCCCCCTCTCGGGCTGCTGAAAGCCAAGTGTGCATCCTCTCAGCTCAGGCTGAAAAAGCAACTTCAAAAGTACACTGCTTAAAAAGGACCCAGCAGAAGTTCAGAAATGAAAGGATAATTAGGGGCTTGAAAACTTCTCACAGGAGGCAAGAATGGAAAGATGGAGATTGATTACATTAGGGAGGAACCGCAGAAAAAGACATGATACAATAATTAGAGGCATAAGGAAGATGACGGGAGGTACTTGTCCTCCCTTTCTTGTAAGATACAAGGGCTAGACGATGAAAATTACAGAATTCAAGGTCAGGCATTGTGTGAAGCTAACAAAAGCAGTTGAACTTGTGTAACCATCACAGCTGTCTGGAAGGGAAATGAAAACTTGTGATGTGAGATTTAGCCAGACCAGAAGGTATTAGTGGGGAAAGTGATGCCAAATAGTGGCAGATTAATTCCCTGCAAGCTCCTTCCTTGCCCTTTCTTTTGAAGGATCTGATCCCGGCTCAGCTTGACAAGCCCAAACTCCCAGGAAAACTGAGTGATCACAGGGTCAAAGACACGGAGGCAAAGAGTGGGGGAAATCTGAGCAGGTTTTAGTGGGGCTGCCAACAGGCAGGTGTGAGGCTTCCTTAGGAGAATGGTCTCTGAAGGAAGAGCCACAGGTCACCCACCACAGCGTACCGATTCCTCTCAAGCACACCAGACCTCAAACACCAGCAAGGCTGCCATGTCAGCTGGCCAGACTGAGATAGTTTCCTTCTTCACAAAAATATGCATTGCCATGAAGTTTTTAACCAATTCATTGAGCTTCATTCTTTAAAATGTTTCTGCTGGTGATTTGGTATTAAGAGATTCCAAGATATTCCTCTTGAGGCCAGTTTGCAAGGTAGCAGTAGGATGAATTACAGCAGTCACCAAAAGGCTTTCTTAAAAGCCAGAGGCCAACCAAGCATAGGTTCCACCCACTGTGAATGCTGACAGCTGCTCAGTGAGAAATCCAGCCAACTGTAAAGTCACATCAGCACCTGAGTGCCATCAGCAGAATCCAGTACAAGATAATCCTAGAAAAGGCCTGCAAAATTCTACATCAAGTGCAATCACAATGACTCTTTTTGCCCCACACAATTATACACAGTCACTGCCAAATTATGTTTGCACCTTGCTTTAATAACGCAATCCAGCTCATTTCATACGTAATAAATTCATTAGGCATTGGAGGTTTATACAAGATCAAGCACCCTTGACAGAATTAATTTAAATATCCTTTTTTTAACAATTAATTTCACAGTTTAAACATGCTTCAGTGCTCTGACTGAGCTCTGGATGGTTTGGCTTGGTGAGTTCATACCAGCTTCCACCACACGTTTCAGAAGGCAGCTTGGTACCCTGCCAGTAGAAACACGGCACAGGAGGATCACACCGCCAGCAGGTGATCCCAGACCTTCACCCTGCCCAGCCCATGGTGCCTCCTGCCTCCCCACAGTGGGAAAGTCACACAGCAGTGTCACAGCTCCAGGTCCTGCAGGGCTCCCCAGCTGGGGCCAATTTTCACTTTAACATCCAGTTTCACTGAGAGTTTGATGGCGTTTTCCATCTCACGTTTCACAATCTGAGCAACCTAGAAGAAAACATCAGGCATCAGACACACACACAGCTTCAGTGCTCTGAGTTTCTGTCAATAGCTGGGGCAGACAAGCACCTGGAATCCAATCCTGCATTTATTTGCACTGACTTACCACCGATGGGAATGCAACCAAATCCTGATTAGTGCTTATGAATGGAGAAACTGTATAAAGCCAGTGAGATTTTATGCAGCACAGAGCTCTGACTGGTTCTGCAGTGTTTAAGACTCCTCAAAGAAGGGGCCAAGATTAACTTTCTGTTAAACACCTGAGATCCTGAAGAGTCTCATCTTTCACTTAGCTGCACAACTCTTAAGTGTTTCCTGGAGTCTGTTCTGAAAACTTCAAGGTACTGAAAGCAAGACGCAAATTTGCCAGAAGCAAAGAACGGTGGCTCCTCCGTGTTGTGCCAGCTTGAAAAGCACTCTGTGAAACACAAATTAGAAACCTCTGGGAAAGCAGGTCATATTCCATGTGGGTGCTACAAATACTGCCCAGGTTCCCCCTCACTATTTAGTTAAGGCAACTCCTGCCCTCTAGTAAACAGATGAGGTAACTGTTCTCTGCTCTCCAAAAGTATTCCTAAGAAAACATTCATTTCTATACACAGTTAGGAGACCAGGAATTATTTTTTTCTGCAGCAGTTTGGATTACAAGAGACTGGATTTTTTTTCTCCTGACTACAAAAACCTCCCTGGACAAAGGTACCCCCTTTCCTCCCCCAAGACCTATGCAGAATCCAGTCTGTCCTGGATTGCTAATTTGAATGACTCTTTCAATCCACACCCATCCCATGAACCTTTCCACAGCAGAGTGAAAATAGGCTTTGAAATTATGGTGATTCCTCAGCTCAGCTAGAAGCCACCCTGGCAGCAGAGGAACTATTCAAGCTGTCTGACCCTTTCATGTTTTTCCCTAATTTTCTGACAGGTAGCCACCATAGAAATTCCTCCATAGCTTTTTTTGGGGAATGGAGGAGGGGCTTGAGGAGATCAGAGCACAGGATTTTACAACGGCATGAAGAACTAGGGGAAAATCTGTCTTCCAAACCCCTATGCCCCCACATACTGCATTTCAAAATGATCTTGATAACCTAGAAAAGTGCTTTGAAATAGGATGTAATTCAGCACAGAGAAGTACAGAGTAGAAAGAAGCAGGGTAGAGAATTAGGACAAAAATAATCTACTGTTCAAAAATAGGATGAAAAATAACTGCCTGGACAGGAAAAAAATTGGGTTATCAGAGATTCAAAACTGAACAGGGCCTAAGCAAGGCACGCTGCTGTGAGAAAACAAGGAAACGAAATTCTGGAACATAGAAAATATCGCTCGCATGACACACAAATCAATTTTCCACTCTATTCAAACCACTCCAGCCTTGATCAAGTTTGGGGCCCAGCAGATCAAAAGAAACATGAACCATACAGAAGGAGAGTCTCTGAGCATGGTCACAAGTCCAGTACATGGCACCAGCAAAGAACATCTGATTAGGGCTGCTGCACCCAGAACCAGAGGCAGCAGCTGTGCTGCAGGGCAGACAGGAAAACCTGCTGGTTTAAGCAACTGCCCAGAAAAATCTATGGAGAAATACATCTGAAGGGAGTTAGAAAAGCTGGTAATAATTACTCTTGAAGTTGAGGTAGTTAATGAAATAAATAGAATACAATAAATAAAAAGCAAATCCATTCACTTGTCTCCAGTTCTCCTGGGAACACCATGATAAACTGGAGTCAGTATCTAAAAATGTTAAAGCCTATACTCAGGGGATTTTAGTATTTTACAGGAGGAATATTAGGAGCCTTTTTGTCTCAAAAACAGCCTGCCTAGATTGAAGCAGCAGATGTCTGAACAAAGCTGGCAAAATGAGAAAAAGCTCGAGCTGAGATTCAAGACAAAAATATCAAACCTTTTGTTTCTACTTATATGAACACATTGATATTATTAATAAATATATTCACTTATGTTCTTCATATTTTTATTAGCACATATTTATTAATATATACATGCATGCTCGGGCCAGTCAGCACTGCTGAAAGCTTTGTCAGACTAGGAGTTACTGCTTGCCAACAGGAGATGACCTTTTGACATCAGAGATGTGCCTGTGCAGAAGTGGAAGAAAGGTATTCCAAGATATGGAAGCACAGCCTGGGAGCCTCCCTGTGTCCATGCTCAGGACTTGGGAAACTCTGAGCTGCCAACACCCAGCTCAAACACCTGCCCCTGAGAGACTCCTCTGTGCCTAGGCCCAGAAGTGCCTTCAGGGAGGAGAAGCACACACACAGACATTAAGGGCACTTAAAAACCACAGAGCACATTCCTTGTACCTATCCCACTGCCAACCAGCACCACAATGCTCCCACCAGGAAGACAAGGAGGTAGGGAGTGAGGAAACAAGTACCAAAAGGACAGAATCCTCCTTTCCCTGCACAGAATGTTATAATGTTCCACAGCTGTTATAATGCATGTTCTGAGTTAGGCACCAGAGCATAAACAGGAAGGCAAAAATACCTCCAGGTGAGGAAACACTTCCCCCTATACCTGTCAACAATACTAAGCCACTTCACTCATGAAGCCTCACAGAGAATTTGCATGAATTGCTGTTACAAGCAACAAAGCACACACTGAAAATAAACTTCAGCCGTGGGGATGGCTTGAACCCGAAAATCAAGGGATCAAGCATGCAAACATGTTTTTTTCATCCAACTGAACTTTGTTTTCACAGCCCTTTCAGCACCCAGGGAGGGGAGATCCAGGGAAGAGAATGTGAGCTCCTAGAAGGAAGGCTTGTTTGAAATACAGGAACACAGCAGAGCTGAAAGAGGAGCTGCAGGGCTGTACCTGGATGACATCATCCTCTGCAACTTCATAGAGCAGCTCATCGTGCAGCTGGAGGACAAAGAAGCCTCCTCGGATGGGATGTAACATCCCTGTGTTTCTCCTCCTCGACAGCCTTCCTACACAGGTGAAGAGCAGAGTCTGTTAGGCACCATCATACAAAAGTGTGTTTCTTGTATCAAAAACCTTGGCACATTCCTAATGCTGAGAAAAAGAACGTGAGGACCTTGAAAATTAAAAAGCCCCTGCCTACAGACAAAACCACAAATCATGGCTATTCTATCAATATTTGTGCAGCTACTGAGGAAAAAAATGAAAAGTATTTTAGATATACACATTTCAGCCTTACATTATAAAGACATGAATCAGAACAGAAGCAAGAGACAGTTGTGTCTCCTGAACCATCTGTTTTGAAAGTAAATTTTAAACAAAATCGTGCAGAGTTTAATCGGAAGCTGGTTTACAACATTCTCTCTGGCAATGAATTAGCGTTCTGCTTTTCTTCCACAAACATTTTAATGGCTAGTTTAAGGAAGGAGTAAGCCCTCTGCAAAATGCAGATTCTGAAACTGTAGCTCCTGAATAGAACTGAGGAAGGAAGAAAAGAGCAGTTATTGAATAAACAAATAAGCTGCTGACAAAACCAAGATCCTGGTGGGCCTTCCCTGACAAAAAATAAAACAAACCCTTCAATGGTAAAAGCTGTTGGTGTTTTAAAATAAACAAACACCACCTCACACACAGAGATGCAAAAGTTGTTTATTTCTCAGGTTAACTAACAGGAGGACTTCAGTTCACACAGAGGGTTTCAAGCCATCATCAGTTGCTCACACAAGCCTCACACTGAAGCAGCAATGTTGAAGCAGCCACATGATGCAGGATGCTCCTCTGATGGCACAGGCGTCTCTAACTTGCTGAAAAATAATTCCTTCCTGTTCTTCAAACAGTATCAGAGCAGGGGAAAACTGTCACAAATGCATCTACTCATGTTCCTACAATTACACCGGCCAAAGGTCAGTAGCTTCTGCTCCTAGGAGAGGTGGGAAGCTCTGCCAAACTCATGCCTTCTACTCTTAGCTGACCTCTGAATCTGGTCTCTCCAAAATAAACTCCCTGAACACGTTTTTAGAGGTTTGGCAATTAATTATTTAGTTTCCAAATCAGACTCTTCATATTAAGATAGCTTCATCTTTCAATTGAAGCATAAGAACTATCAAAGAAGTACAGCTCTCCATTTCTTAAGTAGCCTTCCTAAAATACACCTGATGAGCAAAACACCATCTACATTAAGCTAAAAAAAGTCTTTGTGGCATTCCTCTGGGAATGAGCAGCCCAGCACAGCTTTGCTATCTGCAGCCAGAAAAAACTTACGCTGATAAGTGCTTCATATAATACTCTTATGAAGTCTCTGTACATCAAATTCCAGCCAACAAATTCCACACTTCATTCTAACAAAAAAAAATGTCTTTTTGGAACCAGGAGTCACCCCACTCAATTTTTTTCACTGCCTCTGAAGCCAGATTGTCTGCTCAGCTCCTTCTTTCTACTTCTGAACAACTCTGTGGTGGCATCACAGACCCTATCACCCTGCCAACCTTTGCAAGATCTGCTCTGAGGCAATTGGAGTCTCTGTTTTGGTCATGTTTCCTTTAGTTTGTTGAGCAGACATTTTTCCTCCTTCCTGATGACTTTTGTGACCCTTAAATACAGACTTACCACTGTCAGGAAATAAAACTTCTCTCACCTCTAGGCCCAAAAGCATTAATTTTTTTTTTCATGCCCTTTTTGGTTTTTTTAATTAACATTAGTAACACTGAAAATCTTGCTCCAGTGTGCAAAGAAGAGGCAACCATACCTGTTTTATCTCTCTGGAAGGAGCTCTCCAGATGTCCATGGGACTTGAACACAGAGGGGAAAGCTTCCAGGCGCTTCTGAATGTTCACTGTGGCTGTTTTGACAATATCTGCAGCAGATCCCTGAACAGTTGTGTTCACAGCCTGGCGCTCTGCCTGAAGAGAGACAGTTGTTCTCAAACCTCACCCCAAAAAATCAAATCCAACATGTCACATGTACTTAATGAAAACTAATAAATACATGGCCAAATATACACAGAGTAAAAATTCCAAATAGAGTTTCTTCTATCTGCCTGAGAAAAAGAATCATTATAGACTAGCTTCAATACACAAAATTTCTACAGGCACCTGACAAAATTCCACAAATTTAAAATTCATGAATATCAAGAGTAATAATCTGCAAGAGTCACAATCCACAAGAAGAAGAGCCTATACCCATGGTAACAGTTTTCAAGGGGAGAGGAAAAATCTCAGTTAATCCAAGCATCACAAGACATTTCTGCCTAAGGGATGGACATAAGGGATGGATAACCAAAGGCAAGAAACTGGACTTCATGGACAAACAATCTGGTCTGCCACACTAAATCCTGACTGCCAGAGCATTACACACCAGACCACCATTTTTTTTTTCAACACAAGCAACTTCTCTACTAATACCCTGCTCAGACAAGAAAGCTGTATTCAAAGTTTCTTTTTTCTTTGTTTAGAGCAGAAACATGTGCAAAGAACTATGAGAATGCTGAAATTAAAGTGAAGATTATTCATTAACTGGTCTTAAATATGATTTTAAAGACTAAATCAAATTTGGACAGAAGATGCATCTAGAAAGCTTTCTGCTGAAGTATTTTTCAGCTCAAATTGTCCATTATTTTCAAAAGTGTTTGAAAGCCTCCTTGTTTCCCTGTCAACTCTTTAGATTACAAACTCCCTCACTTCCTTCTTCTTCTTCTACTCTCATCTTTAATTCCACACTACTTGATCCAGCTTCCTACTGAGAAGTACAATGCTTCCTCCCCACAGAAACACCTCCCTAGGAAGTCAATTTACTCTTATGGAAGTTGAGTCTATGGGAGAAGTGTCCAAAATGACCTGGAAAAAAAAATATGCAAAGGTGAATGCTAAGTAAATATTTATCTAAGCAATTTTCCTTTCAGGGAAAATAAGAAAAGGAACAAATACCCAATATATAGGTCTTAAATGCCTTTTCCTGTTCAAGTGCTGACAGCATGTAACATACAAAGACTGCTGAGTGGGAGCAACTCAGCCTGAAGAGTTAAAGTGTACCCCTGGGTGGAGGCTTTTTAAAATCATGTCCATCGATTTCAATAAATTACTCACTCCAGCTCCAACGTGGGAGTTCTGAAGTGAGGTTAGCACAGTGATGAGAGCTGCACACCCAGTCACAGAAGACTTACGTCAAACAGGCCATGACAAAAGCTCTGTTACTCAGAGATTGACTGAGGAACAATGAACTAAGCAAGAAGTGGAAGGTCATGACTAAGATGGCTCACAAACCTTGTAAAACTACAGACATGGCTACGCAGATAAATATGACATTTTAAAAATAAAACTAAAAAATAATTTTAAAAAGGCACAGCACTCAACATACATGAGCTTTACTGTAGGGATTTGGATCTTTGATAGCTGGCAGGTAGCGCCGTCTCCCCAGGATGGTCTGCACAAACCCATCCCTCCTGCAGCTCCGCACTGTCTCCCTCAAGAATTTCTGAACCCCTGCGAAAGGAGAGAGAAAGTTTTCTGTAATACAGCAGATGTTCTGTACTGACTTCTCAGTGGGGTCACTGAAAGCAGTCTGGAGCAGCCAAACAGCACAGAGGAAATCCTTTCAATTTCCCAGACCCCATCAGTGGACAAAGGTACATGATCACTCATTCAGCTCTGCTGCAAATCCTATTAAGAGTTTTGAGGTGGAAAAGAGTGCACAGTGTCAGGATATCTGGCTGTGCACAAGGAGGTGGGAAGTCCATCCTGCACACTGCCCAGGTACAGAGGGTCATATGTGTATTACTGATAATGGAGAGGTCAGAACCTGGACCAGCACTGGAAAGACAAGTAGTAGGAAGAGAGTAAATTGAAAGCAGGAGCCACAGTCCTTGATGCCTCAAGCTGCCTGACTTCAGGCTGTGTCCCTTCAGATTCTAGGATGAAATAAAATCACCCACCTGCACTTTGCAAGGGAAGGAGCAAATCCACCAAGAGTGTTAAAAAGAAACTTAGGTCAAAGAAAGGTGAGACAGGGAAGGGTGAACTTACACTGCAAGTTCAGGTAACAACTGTATTAAAGTGGGAAAAGTTAACTCAGACAGTTTCTTTCCATGTTTACAAAATATAAAATGTAAAAGGACCTATTCAAAATCAAGACTGACAGTATAAGCCAATTCACTAGGTATGTGATTTAGGAGTCAGCCTAGCAACACCTCTAGCAAGTGAAAACCCACAAGAAGTGAAGTTACAGCATAAGGTACACTGCAGTTTGTATGCACTCACATGTACCGAGAGAGAGGAGGCAGGAAGTTGTTCCTAATGGTCACAAAGGAGAGACTATTCAGAAATTATTGGAGACTAAACAGAATCTTAACAGAAAACCATTTTTCTGCATTTGTCTCCTAAAGAAACAAACCCTAAATCTTCAGAACATAATTTTTCACCTCATTTTCAAGTCCTATGACTAGAGCTAGCTGCTTCTTGCCCCATTTGCCCTCCATTATTTTTCTGATTCAGCTCTATTCTCTCTATATCTTTTCTAAAAATTAACATGCTTATTAGAAACACAGCCAATATCTTTTTACAAAACAGGGGAGAGCTACTCTGAGCAGCCTGATAAAAATTAAATGTTAATATGTAAAACAGTTTAAAACTCCATGAAAGCAGAAGACAAAAACAGAAGAAAGAAATGGTTATATTTAAAAATTATAAGAAGTACAATCTAAAGTTGTCACAGCATATCATTTGAAGCTGTGTTTTTATAAGGAAAAGCATGTTTCTCATTCAGAAACTGAAGAGCTTTAAAATTTCTCTTCAGGACTTAACTAATTAATTAAAACAACAAAAAAATTATTATAATAAGTAAAGAACAAAGTCATAAAGGTGAATAAACCCAGAGTAGAGTACAAACTGCTGCATTCATGCACTGGACATTTTCAAAATGAAAAGCATTTTCAAGAGATACAAGTAGTAGGTTGAGACAAATTTAGGATTTGAAGAGACATGGAGAGAAGGGATTAAAAACAACAACTACCACCACCCAGCTCCCAGACAGCCATATCCAAACCTGTATATCTCGATTTGAAAGATTCAATATAATTGGCAGCTTCATTTTCATCAATCCCCATCTGCTCGCCTAAAGATTTTGCTCCTATTCCATAGATGATTCCATAGCAGATCTGCCAGAGGAGAGGGTGAAGAATTACAACCGTTTGGTCAGCCACGCAGAGAAAGCAGAGCCAAAGCAAAATGTGATCCACTGGGAGACAAGTGTATGGAAACAAGGGCAAGTATTTGAGAAGGGAGACCCCCTCTGAGTCCAAGCCATTCATGCTGTTTTTCTCCACCCTCATCCCCCCAAAAAAAACTCTGACAGCTCCAGTTGCAACGTACTGAGAGTGGGAGGACGGACAAAGCAACTACTGAACAATCACAGCCAAACTCAAACAGAAAAACGTACTACAATGTGTTGAACGCTGAATCTTCCTGCCCAGAAAGCTGCTGTGATCTTTGTCCTTAAATTACCTGCTTAGCTTGTTGCCTGGTCCTTTCTCCAACAGCTTCGGGATCGATCATTTTCCATTCTGCTGCGATGCTCTTGAAGACATCAGTACCGCCATTCAAGGCTTGAATGAGGCGACAGTCACAAGACAAATGAGCAAGGATCCTCAGTTCCAGCTGAGAGTAATCAGCAGCCAAGATTAAGCCACCTGAAATCAAGAAGTTATCAGAAAGCATTATTTCAAAAATTACTCCAATATTCCATCCAACTTCCCAGAAAGAAGGACTGAACCCATCCTTTATCTTTTGCTCTGAGAGTTTTTCACAGCAATTTCTATCAAGACAAATTCTTGCCTGTTTCCCCAATGCTCAGGCCTGCATGCTTTACATCTAGTCACATTTAGAATCCATCAAAACCATGTAAACAAGAATCTGTCCGTGTGTATAAGATAGAGCAGGCAATGTGAGAACTGACATTTGGATAGAAACAACACCAGGTAGAGTGCAATTTGTGTATTAAGAGCTGCCTTAGGTACCTCTTTAAAAAACAGGTATTCTTAAAGAGGAAATGAAAGTGTGAACACGTAAATTATATCATTTGAATACTTTGCCCCACTGAAACTCTCTCTTTTACAGTCATGTGAATAATTTTGAAGGCATGCTAACTACTGCACTAGTTTTCCAAGTAGGCTGCTTAGACACATATATACTGTTATCAATCCTTAAACCTCCATCATATCTGGGATTTTTTGCTAACCATATACTTAACAATTCCAGAGCAGGACCTGGGCATTACCTGGGAAAGGAACAAAAGCATGCCTCATGCTAACAGAAAATGGTATTCCTCTTTCTTTGGATATGTTTGCAGCTTGAACCCTTAGCCCATTAGGCAAAATACTGGAACGCTTTCTGCATCTGTGGAGAAAAAAAATTATTCTAAAATACTAAGAGATGTATAATAGTTTTTACCACAATGAATCAGTGAAAACAAGTGAGACACTGGCCTCTATTCCATTTTTCTGGACAATCCATACCCAAATTTGACCATGGAGGAACTGGACAGAGATCCCATAAATACCTGAAAAGGATTTATTGATTTCAAAAAGATTTAGGGATAGATCTTCCTAGTACATTCAGGATTCAGTTCAGAAATTGGATAATTCTGCTCTAAAACTGGTAAGATGAATGGCCCCAGATCTGTGATGAGCTTATTCCAGAAAAACAATGGAGTCACAGGAATCCTAAAAATTCAACACTTCACCTTGAGTGCTAAGTCTCTCCACTCTGCAGAATGCATACACCAGCCCAGAGGCAGAAAAATCCCTCCCTCCAACATCACCCTCATTACTGCACATGCACATATTCACTAGTAAGCCTGTAAAAACAGAGCAGAAGTCACAGAAGAGGTGCTCGTAACACACTGCACGTTTCCTCCCTAAAGACTGAGGGGAAAAGTGCCCCAAAGCTGCTCAATTTTCTTTTCTGAGAGGCCAAAACTTTACAGTGTCACCCATGTGCTCTGTGTCCTCTCAGGGCTGCTTAGGTCTCCTGTCTCACCAAGCCATTTGTAGCTGCAGATGGAATTGTATCCATGAGCACATCCACTGAACAGTGCACAGCTCTGACACCATTCACATTCTCCCATCAGCACCAGTCTACCAGACAGTCCAATGGGCTCTTTGCTGGAAGGCAAAAAGCCTTTTTAAGTCCTTGGTGTCTGGATCAGGGATCTGAGCAAATTCTTTATCAAAATGAAAAGGTAAGATCAAGACTAGTTTTAGCAGAGCACAGAAGAAAACCATCAAGCTCTCCCTTGTGCACTTCCTTTTCTTCTTAAATATTGGCTTTTCAGGCATGGTAGGGATCAATGAGATGAATGCACAAAAATCACAGAAATAAATTTTCAAAAGAAATAAAGGTGAGGGACAATTGCATGTCTGGCTACTGCAGAAAATCACACTGTTCAGCGTAGGTTCTCAATTTAGTTAAATGAATAAGGGCTTTATATCATGACCTAATTTAGCTACACTCTTTTGGTTAGAACCTTCTTTACAACAGGAGGAAAGAGTAGCAATAGTAGTTAGTAAGATAATAGACAGTTTGGACCAAAGTCTGGAAGGCCAATCAGAATTGCCTGGATGCCAATTTCTTTTGTGCCAGCAGTCATTTCTGTGCCTTTAGGATTGCCCAACTTCTTAACACAGGGCTGCTTAACTAAGGGATGTAGGAAAATATAGGAAAAGTCAGCCTGAGAAACAGACCTCTCAGAGTCTGGCAGGCACTGCAGTCTCTACAGGGAAGACTCTCAAGAAACCAGCACACTCCCCAGCCATCCTGAAAAGCTGCTGCAAGCCTGAGCACTGCCACAGCTTTATCTCAGAATGGCATTCCTGCCTCCACGGCTATGCCTGGTTCTTCTGAGATGTAGATGAACAAGATCCTTCTACTCCTGAGTTCTTTTCTCACTACTTTCCCAAGGCACAAGGGTATTGAACACACGATAGTAGCAGGTGCCAGATAGAAGAAGCAAAAGCCTTCTCAAATTTCTCACATCTTGCTGTGGGGAAAAGGGCTTAGAAAACTCACTCAGGTGACACAACCGGGACAAGAACCTGAATGGAAAGAGAAACTGAAAGGGCAGAAAAGCACCACCAAGTAGGAAGCCTTAAAGCTCACAAGGTAGATGCTAAAAGATCGATCTTGGTGTTTCACTAGACTGCCACACAACTGTTAAGGTATTGGCATGTAATGCTGCCAAAGTAGAATTGTAGAATAATAGAATTGAGGGTATTTGGTTAAGAGAAACCAAATTTAGAAATCTTCTTCTGCTACCTAGTAGTTACTGCAGGTCACTATCACAAATGAAATTATTAACAAAGAATGAAAAATATGTTCACCCCTGTTCCCTTAAAAAGGGAGCTGCACAGCATAAAATAAATACATTTTCTTCTGCTTCTTCCACAATATTCTATCCTCTTTCAGAGTAGTTCTTAGCAAGTCAAACCAGATCCTAACTTCAGTTTGGTTATTTTCACACTCGGCTGGGAATGTAATGCTAATCTCACTGAAGAGTTTCATAAAGAACATCAAAAAGAAAGCAAATAGCTACAAGAAACCACATGCTGCTAATATTATTGTGTCTTTCATGTATCACTGATTTTTAGGTATTTATTCCCCAGTAACAGAAACACTGAATAACAAATCACACTGACACGTCAGCAGTCACAGGTGAAGTCAGAAAGAAATTTGACAACCTGACTACATTAAGATTAGACAGAAGCTTTGTCAAGATCCTCCTACCTGCCCCCCAGTGCAGCATGAGAATTAACATTTCCATGGGCTTGGGAGGGGGGGCTTTCTTCAACCACAGTTGGCATTTCAATCTCAAAATCTCTTGGCACATTCTGGATATTTGGCTCTGTGAAGCTTACTCGACCTGAAAGGAAGATAGGGCAGAACTAAGGAAGGGTCCAAAAGGAGTCTCTCTAACTTAATACAGCTGCACACACTGCATCTCCAAAATACAGTGGGCAGGAGAGTGAGAGGACATAACCACTGAAAATTTTTTAAAAAGGAAAAGTCATTTGTGTTTAATGGGCTTGTGATGGTTCCCCATTGCTGTACCACTAATAACCTGTTCTGGAGTCAAATTTACACGGTAATATGTGCAAGAAATGAATAATACTGCTCAATGAACACAAAACTATTTTAAACACATCTGGATTTTTTTAATGCAGGTATATGTCAAATAGATGTACCAGTATCTTTGGTTGAAACAGAGCACAGGCTTGATTTCCTATCTTTTCCTCTTAGAAAAGCTGCACACACATACAAAAATACAAAAAGCCAGAAAGAACTGAGGCATTGGCACACATTTGTTCACCTGTAGCTGTGTGAGTCTGTGAAATTGGATATATCCTTTCCATTCCCAGTGCAGAATTCAATCGCTTCTCCCTCTGTAGTGGAAACACCACTTTAGTAATGGCATTGTTGATCCTCCTCCATTCCAATATCAGCCCTGGCAATGGGTGAAGCATCTTCAATTTCTCCAAAACATCCTTGTGGGAAGAAAAGGGCACAACTAATCAACAGCCTTTAAAACTTTATTTGTTAAATTTTTGCAGTTCTGCAGGAAAAAGTTACTCCTTCACCCACAGTGAGCTTCCAGTGTCACTGCCTTAAAATTAAATTGATATCCTCTCCACTTATACCACCTACACCTGGGTAATCAAAGCACCACCTGACATAGCTGCAGCTTTATTACCCACGAGAAGACAATCACTTTGCTTTGGACTTCTACACCCTCGTCACCATTCTTAATCTGCACCAACCAATAAACCACCTGAAGTGATGAAATCACTTGCCATAGGTCCCCTACCTTGTTTCCTCTTGTCCAGCATTAATGCTTCTCCTCCATCTTCTTGCATATTTTCCTCCCTGCTCTCTCCTATCTGTACACTAGGAACACCAAGTGAATCCCTTGACCACGCTCCTTGAAAGACAAAGCTGATCACTAGCAATCAAATCCTTTCAGTTTAATCAGAAACATAAAAGGACTAACAAGAATTTCGAAAGACAGTAGGATTTCTCAAAATAACATTTTTTTGTGTGTTGCAGGCAGCTGCAGCCTCCTCCCTCCACATCACAAAAGGAGGAAATCCTCCCTTAGCTTCTTGCTCCCTGCTCTGCCACCACAACTGCACCCAATGGCTTCACTGCCACTTGAGTTCCAGAAATCAATACTTGTCTTCCAAGTACAGACTACACTGAACAAGGGGAAACTAAGGAAACAACATAGATTAATGAGTCCTGCAAATAGGAACATATATATCTGCTAATTTCACTTGTCTGGCAAGAGCACCCATTAGCCTGCAGCAGTTGGTATTAATGCAGGCACACAATATTTATCAACTGGCAAGAATGTCAATAGCCTTCACATTATACAAACTTCTGATATACTAAATTTGATAAACCATCAGATTAGCCATTCTGAAGACAAATTCTCTGAAGCAAAAAATACAGATTTGATAGTAGCAGGAAGAGAAAATATTGTATTTAGTCGACATGGTATTTGAATATCTTTCAAGCTGATGTGGAAAAATTCTTCTGCTATTGGCTTTACAAAATTATTGTGCTATTTTGGTCTTACACGTGATTTGGGAAATCAGATTCTGCCTGATTTACTCTTATTGAAGCCTGCTATTTACAGGCATGTCCTCACTGCACTCAAGCTTTAGGAGAGTAGCACTAACTCTGCTAACAGAAGGTAGAACCCAGTTTGAATTTTCAGTGGTAACTGGAGGAGCAAAAGGCAATTAAAATTTACTTTCAGACTAGAAACAGATTTTCCTGTACCTTGGTTGTACTGAACTGCTTGCTTAACCTGACCCTGTTTCCTTTAGCAGTTGCTCTTCTGGTGTAACCCAGGGTTTTCTTGTTCCCTTGGACTTTCACATCTCCATTTTGTGGCAACTTCAGCTCCAGGAACAACACCTGAAAGAGGTCAGCATTTCAAATCAGTTTCTGCATGCTGCTCCCAGGAGAAAACAAAAGCAACTGAGCACTTAAACAGCTTGTTCCAGCCAAAGGATAGTACAAATGCTTCAGGTAATTAAAAAGCTGATTAAAGATCCCAGCTATCAAAGTCATTCCTCCTCATTTTAATTAACTACGAAATGCAATTTAAAATCTCATTTTCTGAACACTCTAAGTTTAAGTTCAGAGGTATGTTTTTAGAAAAGGTAATTAACTCCATCCAATAAGTGAGGTTATTACTGACAGTCAGGTGTAATAAAATGCAATGTTCAGATGACTGAAAGTGGGAAGAACATTGGTGAAAAAAAAAGAAGTGTTAGCAGGGAGCAGGCTTCAGAACAATATGAATGCCACAGAAGGAGGTGGTCACAAATACCTTTTAGAAAATAGCTAGAATATTTGTTTTTCTAACAAATTGCCAAAAACCAGAAAATTAAGCATATGCTCATTTGGTGACAGGCAGAATACAGCTTTTAATTTTTCACTTTATGTTTCCATGTAGGATGATACACTACTTAGCAGCTATTGTCTTTGATTTCACAGCTGGCAGGAGGGAAGAGAAAGCTTTTCTCCTGCCCATTTATGTCAGTAAAACAGAAGTTTTACTGACACAAAACTAGAAGGGTAAAGGGGTAAAGTTCTATTATACCTATTATACAAGGTACTTTGCATGACTGGTAATAAATTTCCACATGAGATACAAGCTTCTGTAGTTCAGAAAACAGCATTTCAGACAAAACTTTACTTCCCATTTTCCATGAAGCAGAGAGAAACTGAAGTCAAGCATTATTTCAGTTCTAACTTAGACTAGTGTTACTGAGAAGACTTCTACATTTGCAATGAAGAAGGAATATTTCTGTAGAATTAGTTTTACTGATAGCTGCTTGCAGATTTTGACTACTTTCAGATAAAGTCAAGCCCCTCAGTGAGAAAATAGTATATGGAGGAAAAAAAAAAAAAAAAAAGAGAAGGGAAAGAAAACCATGCACAGCAATTTTAATATATTTCAATTATTCCATACAATGTGCATTAAAAAATGTAAGTGAAATTCTTCAGGAATGAAAGCATTGGTGTTTTACATAGAAATCTGTTTCTTAGACTTTAAAAAAATATCAGTTCTTAAAAGGTTCTTAAAAGCAGACAGCAGTTGATTCAAAACTTTTAAAGCAGTTTTTTCTCCTTGTTCATGCCTGTACAGGGGCAAGGGTAATAATGCAACTTTTTCAGTACAACTCTTCTTAGACTCAAGACTACGTGACCCCAGATCACATCTCATATGTTGGACACTGGCATCGCAAAAAAGTTTCTCCAGTCCCATACCACTCATCCAAAATACTCCGAAAAACATTTAATTGGCAGATCATCTCATGCTCCCTGAGAGGCCATGGTCCTTTACAAACCACATGCTTGTTTTCACTTGGTTTTTATTTCCACGTCTACCTTCTTTATGTCTGCTAAAGTTGGCAGAAACCAGAATGATCAGTAAGAAGCAGGAGAGACGCGGCCTCTTGCAGGCTGCAAGCTCACAATGAGTGTGAGGATCAATGAACACTCAGCAGAGTTGGGTTTGCATTTTGGATTTTCTTCACACCATGAATAACTTTTCTTCTTCCCATGAAGAATTTTTTTTTTTTTTTTTTTTTTTTTTTTTTTTTTTTTTTTTTTTAGCCAAAGGCCATTGATAATAACTTTTGGGGAAGTTCTCCCCCTCCCACCCCAACGCTCATGTACCTCTGCAATGTCATCAGGGCTGGTCAAGGAGAAGCTGTGCCCTGCCAGCTGATATGCCTTGGTCTCAATCTGGTTCAGTTTAGCCTGCATGACCTGTTTCTGGGTTTCATAGGCTGTTGTGCTGAAACCAATGCCATTCAGCTCCAGCAGAGACAAGCAATAATGGGTGGGCATCTCCACCTTAGAAAATACATCTGTAGTAAGTACAAACCAAAGAAAATCTTTTATAAAACAGATCAACTGCAGATAAACACATTCATTAAAAAAAAAAAAGGAGAATCCTCAGTTTTGAAAATACTGAAATGTTCTCACACACTGAAATCTTTTACTATAGATTTCATTTAAATACTTTTGTTTCTGGAATAAGAAATATTTCATAATAAGATGTTCTTGAACACTTCTTATCACAAAGATATTTAAGAAAACAGCTTCTGCTATTTTTTTTCTAAAAATGCATCTTTCTGTATATCAACATACTATAAACAGCAGACATGCTTAATGTAAGGCTTTCTAACTTGATACACATTAATTCCACCACCCACATCTTTTTAAAATGTTCTAAGGTTCAACTGTAACAATCATAAATGATGTGATAACTTGCAATAAAATGGTTCAGTGGGATTGAACCACAATCCTCGACTCTGGATACAATTTAGTGGAAACTATTATAATGACCACCAGTAGTATATTTTGGGTTTTTTTCTTTTTTTTGATGGCTTGTTTTAAAACAGCACAAGCACTCAGCAATTATTAGTGCAAACATACAGGTTTATTCACTATGGAATCACAAGAGTTTCATGGACACAATGCATCCATGATAAATCATGCTATATGGGCAGGCTAAAGAGCAAGAAATCTCCTTCAGAAAACATTTGAGGATTTTAAGAATTAATTCTGACAAGAAAATCCAAAAACTTTTGAAAATGCCTATTAGAAATCAAAGACAGACCCACAAGTCCCTCAGAAGGGCCAGGACACTCACCTGGGAGGTACAAATCTGGTTGATTTAGAGACTTAGAATTACTCTGCTACAGCCTTAACCACTGGAACTGGTGGAGATTTGGGATATAAGAATTATATTTTAAATTTTTTTTCCAAAATGTATATGCTGCTAAGGGAATTTCCTTCTTTCCTTTTAACAAATGAACATTTTGACAGAATATATTTAGACAAGAACTTCCAAACTGCCTCTCTTCTGCACGGGTCATTCAGCCTGTGGCAGCACAGCTGTATTTACCCTCCATCTTTGCCCCCAAGTGGAGGATGCCTCTTTACCTGTCAGATTTTCCTTCTGTAATTCCTTGTGGAGTTGGTCCATGACATTGAAGACAAGCACAGACTCTATGGCTGCTCTGTACCGCCCAGACTGGTCTCTGATGGCACTCAGCCCCAGGCTCTGCACTCCTTGGCCTGTGCCCACCCCTTCCAGGAGGGGCAGCTCACTGGGGAGGAAGTTGGTCACCATGCTGTGAAGGGTATGTTCCTTGGAGCCAGAATCCAGCAGCCAACATGCAACCTTAAAAAGGGAGACCTCTATGAGACTATTTTAACCTTTTAGTCATAATTAAATGCAAATATTTAGCCAGGGGTTAATTTAAGTTTATAGTAGATATTATTTTTCTTCATGTGGCAGGTAAACTGAAATAATTTGTTACATCATTTCAGTAAAAACCTTCAGGAAGGCCTAAGTCACTGAAGAGCTTAATTCTTGAGTGAGAATAAAGAGTTATTTCTTTCTAAAAGAAAAATTATTTCTGTGTGTTTGAAAACTTTATCCTCTGTCAAATAAGCACATCTTGAAGTGCCTTTTCACTTATTAAAATTTAACTCAAAGGGAATAAATACAAAAATCAGGATCAAAACATGTTTAATCTGAAAAATTACATTGTAGAGATCAGAACTTGCTATTGATCTCGAATATTAGCCAAGCAGAGCTCTCCTATCTTTTGCAGAACAAGACTAATGCCAAGAATTCTACATGGGATATTTTACTCCTGGTAGAGCTTAAGCCCTCTGCCTTCAAAGCAAATTTATTTATATGTATATTTCAATTTCTTGTGTCAAAACAGGATGAAGCACAGATTTCTACATTGCCCCTGCCATGCAAGCAGAAGTAAAAACTCATATATGGGGTTGGGGAGTGTGTATTCATTGTGTCCCTAAAATGAACCAACATTAGTATGACTATTACATGGTACACTGAAGGGCAAGATGCTTTTACTGCTTTTCAATTTCATCCTAAAACTGTGTCTTGGTATGAAAAAAATCACTGTTTGTCCTTGTGTCAAACACCTTAGCTACTTTCCTGCAGAGCTGGGTATTGCCATGAAGCTGTTCAGCCCATATGCAAAGCAGGCTTTAAAAATCAACAGGATTTTCTGTGCACCCAGAGCTTCTTCTAACACGAGCAACAAGGTGCTTTTACCTCAAGCTAGCTTTTCATGTGAGTTACAGCTGGTACCCAAACCTTTTGAAATTCCATGTAAATTTTCTTTTGTTTTGAGAAAATAGGGGTAGCAAAGTGGTCTGTATGCATAGTGGGTAAATCTTTTGCTTATAAAGTCTTCTGCTCTCAGAAGAAATAATCTGATCAGAAGCACTTGTTACTTTACAGTCCCAGGCTTCTTACTGCAACAAAATAGAAATTAAGTCTTGTCCACTGGGACTGGGGAGAGATTTATCTTCATTTCCCCTTCCAAGTAAGGTATGAAATAACAATGTGCTTACCTCTGAAACTCTTTGTTTGTTTCTCTTGCAAGCACCATGAACGTCCTTAAGGACATAGCAAAGCAAATGTCCTTAAAATACTCTTCTAGATTGCCCACTGAAAGAAAATTTCACTAAACTTCCTGACAGATTCATACTAAAATAACAGAAGTACTAAAAGGTACTCCTGTCGTTCTACTGTTGTGTTTAAACCAGTAGTTCCACCTGAGAGAAATTTCTTAATCCTGCAAACCTTCGGGTCCTCAAAACTTCCTTCCAAGGAGATGCCACAAGCCATCAGCAGAGTTTTGTAGTGCTGGATGAAGTCATACATGATCAGTGAGCGCTCCTTCTTGGTCTTCTTCTGCAGGTACAGCTGCAGATGGTTCAGTCTCTCGGTCACAGGTAGGCTTTGGTCCAGAGGTGGGGGTGCCAAACTCAGACTGATTTCTATGGCAAGAAATACAAGTAAAAATCATCTTTTAACCCATTACATGGTAAAAAAGGCAAAAGAAAAATCTTGAATGTAACCACCTAAAGCACAAAAGCTACAGTTGAACTATGAACAAACAATGCATCTATAGCACTATTGCATATTTTATCAAACCAGACTAGGCTCCCAAAAGCAAAACACTGTGTCTGTACTAACAAACAAAGGACAGCCAAGAATCAAACTTTAGTCACAAGGTCACTTAGCACAGATTGGGCTATGTTCAGCATTTGAGTGCTAGATTTGTTCTGGAGAGCAAAAATCAGAAGAGATTGAAAGGGAAAAGCAAATTAGATAAAGAGAACTTGGGAGTGAGCAAATGTTTTAGCCATATGCATGCTCACAGTCCAGTGTCTGAGCCAGTTACCTGCCCTTATTACACAGTACTATAGATGTATCCACAACAACCTGTCCAAAGCTGTTTAACACCTAAGACTGCTAAATTACTCCACCACACAACTGAGCTGGGGTTGGGACAACCACAGCACTTCCAAGAAACTTACCTGCTGAAGGAACTATTTTGAGATGCAGTATCAAATAACACAGCAGAGTCATCTGCTCACTTACCAGTCTGGTCTTGGGTCTGCTGCAAAGAGATATAGTAGGCATCTTTTCCACCCCAACACACTGCCAGTCCAACTACCAAGATGTCTTCGCATCCTTGGACAGGAAATCCGTCATCTTTAACTTGCAACCGCTGAGGAGAACTCACTAGAGAAATAATTTCAAGTTACTATTATAAAATGGCATCCATAAATACAGAAGATTTGGGATCCTGAAAATACATACAGTTGAGCCTAAAATTGAATATTATCAAGTCTCAGTAAAGCAAAGGAGCTGTGTGTTTGTAGAGGCTGGAGAGTTGGTATCAAGCATTTCCTTGATAGGGCGATAGTAATATTTTTGGTGATAGTAATGAAGTGTTAGCAGCTTGTTGGTATGTGAGAGCATCTGAATATTCTTCTGTGACTGCCTCCAAACCAAGGTTACATATTTTCAAATATTTTCAAAATGTAAACTTGGTTCAATATAAGCACGTGCAAAATTCAGTACAGGCTCTGGTTGTTGCAATATCGCTTCTATTTTTCCCCCACAGATGTACTCATATGCTACAGTTTGCTGCTGCTTTTTAAACATATTCTTCCTTTAAAATGACAAGATTAAGCAGTTAGATTCTTTGCTGTCACATTGCCATAACAACAACAGCAACATTTCTTAACTATCAAAATAGATTTTTGACAGGCAAATGTGAAATGCTTTTTAGAGTATAAGGAATAAATACACTTCTATCTCAACTCTTGAAGAGGTTGCTAGAAAAGGCCAGAATTTGAAAGGGATGCTTTATGGGTGGCTTAATCTGAACAGGAGGAAAACCTTATTTACTTTGAGGGTCACAGAACACTGGAGCAGATTGCCCACAGAGGTTGTGGAATCTCCTTCCCTAAAGATATTCAAAAGCTGCCTGCACATGATCCTGTGCACCCTGCTCTACATGAACCAACTTTAGCAGGAGGGTGGACTAGATAATCTCCAGAGGACCCTTTCAATCCCAAACATTCCATGACTCTGTTGTATCATATTTTATATTATCTTTTCCTCTTTTTTTTTTTTTTTTTTTTGCGTATTTTTTCCTTCTGTGGGCCTGCTTTAAGCTGAAGATACCACATGCTGTTCACAAAATAATGCACTGGAACAGGAAACTGACCTTTTTTGAATTTGCCACCAATCGTTGATTTGGGAGACAAAAGGCACTTTGTTCTTTCACATGCCACTGAGATGGAGAATCTGCTTTTCTCCTTCCATTCTGCAACAAAAGTCTGGAAAAGTGCTTTGTTGCTTGCTACATCAATAATAGTGAAACTTTCGGCACTTAAGGGAACAAAAGGAAAAACATCCTGAGATAGCTGCAGCGAAAAGCCTTGGTCTACAGTGGAATCATCTTTTATCTCATCTGTCTCAGTTGGGTCTAGACATTCAAGATTGCCCTGGAATGTTTTTACCTGCTGCTCTGCATTGCCCTCACTATTCCGCTGTAGCTGAATCATCTCCCCTTCCTTCTTGCAGGTGACTTGTCCCTTTCTTGCAGATTTCACAGGGAGAGAAACCGAACTTTTTGGAAAATGCTCTTTGGGAGGTGTTGGAGGAATAAACCCATTATTACTATCTAGTGCAGGACAGGATGTTCTGTTGCTTCCCTCGAGCTGAAGAGTTATGCCATCTGTTTTCTGAAGATCCAAGTTTTCCATTTTGTTTTCTTTAACCTTGAAAGAGCTTTTCAAATCCTGGGAAGTGGGCAAAGGTTCTGCCTCACAACAATCCAATTCAAAAACTGGATCTGGCTCCTGACTAACAGTAGGAGCAACTAACTCTCCTTTCAAACCAGAACTTGCTGAAGCTGTTTCAATGCCTGAGAGGTTAGGCCATTTGTCCAACACATCCTGCAATCCTGGGCTTAGTTCAAACGAGCATTCAGTCCACACCACTGGATGGGGGTTCTTCTCAAAAGCTTGGTGGCTTCTCTGGAGCTTTTCACCTTGATGTCCTACTAAGTGCTTTGGTCTGGGGTCATTGTTATACGTGACTGAGTTTCTTAATCCTGACTGACCTTGAAATGTAGAAGGAATGTCTTTCAGAAAAGATGGGGAGTTTCCATGGTCTAAAACTTCTGCTATTACATCAGAGGATGCTAAAGACACATTGTTACACTGTGCAGGATTCTCATGTTCTTTCTGATTGTCACTGACATCAAATTTATTCTCAACAGGCCTTGGATTCTGCAAAACACCATCTGGAGGAAGCAAAGCCACAGGGTCCTTTCCATCAGCTTCCATGATGTGAACAGCTGAAAGGTCACTGACATTACTGAAGCTCTCATCAAACAGCAAGCTATTGCTCATGTTTAGGCTTGTGTCAGGGACAGGCTGGGATTCTACTTGTACAACTTGTTCCCTACCAAAATGGGAGGCTGCTTTATTCAGGTCTTTAGACACACT